>NW_027395663.1:685263-1038114 GCF_004382785.1 Trichoderma ghanense | reverse complement strand
TTTTTTTTTTTTTTTTTTTTTTTTTTTTTTTTTTTTTTTTTTTTTTTTTTTCGCTTTCCTTCCCTTCCTTCTTCATTAGCGCCACACTTAGAAAGTTCCCCCAAACTTGCTGGTACCGGTACCTCGGGCAGAGGTACTTGCCTCACTCCGCGCTGTTTGCTCTCTTCGATCTGGTGCCTGCTGAATCTGAAATTCATGACGGTGACATTTGTGCTTGAAATTTAGAGCAAGAGCGAGTCTTTACCGAATCAGTCTTCCTCTGCGCCCCTCCAACTCGCGCACAGTGAGAGACACATCACTCTCCCGCTGTCTCCTGTCAAAGGTCCATTTCAAACGCTGAACCCTCTTACGACTTGCTGTACGCAGGGGTATGGAGCACTTTCTACCTGGAGGCAACAGCAGTGTAAAACCGGCGGCTATCTTGTCCTATCCAGATCACGTCAGCTCATCTCACCTGGATCGGGCCTCAGCCAATCAGCACCCACAGAGTACGAGTATCCGTGCCTTCGTCTCCTTGCCCAGCTGCTCTGAGAGCTCCAGCCTCCCTAATTGCGTACCGCTGCTCGATACCAGGACCTCCATTACAAAGGGTAACCCAGCTGATGCCATCTCCTAACATGAGGTCTTTTCTGTTCAATGGCTTCATGGAAGCGATAGGTTTCTTGTTCCCCCCATCTCAACGTGGCATCCCATCCCATTCCCGTCCTTGCCTGCATGAATGGGGATCAGACCACTCGCCAAAAAAGCTCAACGGACAAGGTCCGCCTGCTCCGATAGGCTGGGAAATCGCATCGGTGAACATCAATTCGAACGACAGGGTCCATGGATCCCAATAGCCACGATGCCTTCAACTTCTCGTTTGATGTGAATACGAATCCTTCTGCTACAGTTGGAGGCCGCGTCCTTGCAATACTACTCTGCAATTCATCCCACACGACAATCTCTCCCCCTCCCTCTTCTCTCGCCGACGGCGTGTAACAGCCTCGACTTTCCTTAATATCTTGGCAAGGGCATCCGAATCCCACCAAAGAGACACGCGGCCGATCGGATCCATCGCCGCGCCGAAAGAGACGGGATCCCCTGCCTTCCAACACCAACGGCCAGGAAAAAACGACCCCCTTGTTGTGGGCAGCACCCAGCGCTTGTAGGTGACAAGCTGTCGGTACAAGTACGAGAAACCGTCTCTCCGAGTCATTTTTCTTCGCGGGACGGGCTGATGTTTTTCTCCCCCCGTTTTACCATCCCAAAAGTTCGAATCCCTGATCCGTATCCCGCACGCGTGTGAGACTCCGTATTCCTTTAGCTGTCGGGTCAGTTTGCCGACCCCTTTAGCAATACCGAGCGTGTAAGCCATGGTGCACCAGCCAAGCGTCGGCAATCAAGCAACTGCCTCTCGTCCTTAACCGCGGCTATGTCCTCTCGTGTCCTCATAGACGAAACATTTCAAAAAAGACAACGGGTAATACTTCATGCTACGCGCCGTATTAAATTACCGCTCCGTCACAGCAAGGGGGCAGAGAGACAAAGGAAAACGTGGGAAAAAAGGGACACGGGAAGTACCTTGAAATTGAAATAAAAAAAGCCCAACAAAGCAGCGCTGGCTGTCATCTCATTGGACAAACGGTAGCAGGCAGGAAATTGACCCAGTTCATCTCAATATAAGGTAAAGCTGCAATGTCTCACCACTACGAAATAAGGCCACGCAGACGCAAAACTTCCTTTCCTAGATGACGACTACTTGCCATGTATTTCCTAACGCTCTTTGTTTCAACCGCTCGCAATCTCGCCCATGTCTCACAAGAAGTCAGAACGCGTAGAAAGCAGTCGTAAAAGCCCCAACCGGTTACGCGCAAAGTGCGAAGCATTCATGGAATCAGCCCAGCGAAACGCCGCCTCCTGGCTCAGCCAGCAACAAAGGGTCGCATCTGCGCCTACAAACAAGCCACAACAACAACGTGTATCAACTCAGCGACAACAAAGCAGCAGTATTATGCATCTTGTCATATGTTGCAAGGCAGGTACCCGTTTTGGACCCAAAGCCCATCAGCCAGATCTTTCTGCCGCCGCCGCCCCCCTTGTTCGCCGAGCCGCATCTTTCTCCCTTGTACGACAGCCTCATTTTCCCTTGCCTTGCCTTGCCCTAACACCTTGAGAAGGCTTCCCACCAAGGGTCCGACGTCTGCATGGGTAAAATGTATCCGTACCGTACCTCGTACGTGGGCAATGCTACTGTTGTAAGCCGCTTCGTATATAGCAAGCGTACCTGGATATCCACCGTTGCCAACGCAACGCAATTTGATGCGCGTTAAGTATGTACCATCACCGCCTCTCCGGGCCCTGACCGGACCAGTATTACGCTCTCGCTCGCTCGCTTCTGTTTCACCGATCTCTCCTGGCTACGTGTTTCCGCCTCCATGGTTCTGCGGGTATAGTGATATCCACTCCCGCGAATCGACTTTTCCGATGCAGCCAAAATCTGCCGCCAAGTCGCAATTTCCAGGCCGAGAGAGAGAGACATGAAGAGAGAGACGCCGCAGATGGACTAGGATAGCTGGCTGCGGCAGGGGAGTCGAGCATCAAGGTCTTTTCGGAAGTGGAAGTGCTCAAGCACCACCTCACAATTGATCGAAGTACGACAGAGCGACTTGTCATCTGCGTTATTGATGTCAACCTCGCATGTGCGAGGAAGACATCTGATTACTTGCCCATATGGAGGTCAATGTGTTGCTCTCAGATATACTCTTAGGTAGTTGACTGTCTCAATTGCAATGTATTGGCTCCTAGGTAAGTTAGTACGTACGTGGGACGAAACCCTTGCTACGCAACATAGTCGTTGTACGACCATTTCCTGTAGAGAGCCCGCCGCGTCAGGCAACATGCCCCGCGATATGTGAGTGAGATGTACATGAATATTACAGACAATTGCCCGCCACGTAGCAGCAAATCGTTTTCTCCTTCCGTAAAACCAAACCCCTTTTTTTACTCCTTCGATCAATCCTCGAGATGAAAGTGTAACCCCGTCTCTCTTGGGCTACTTTTTGCGCAAACATGAAAAATTGCTTCTTTCCTAAACGCCAATGTCTCCTAATTGCAAGAAACGATCCGTCCAGACGAACAGTCCGGGGTAAAAACATCGAATGAGGATGGTGAAATGAGCCAGAGACTTTTCAGCCCTTGCGAAGTGTCAAAACTGCCAATCCAGCGCTGCTCAAACACCAGCAGTGGAAAAGAGAAGCCATGCATCGTCAAAGATGCGGCTCACGCCCAACAGCGCTTCAATAAAGCCATTTGTAAGGAGACCTGGTGCCCTATCCCGATCCCTTGGCTTTGGTGGCAGCCTTCTTCTTATCTCCTCCCTGGGCACTTGGCGGAGGGCTCTGCTGAGAGGAGCCAGTGGCAATGGCCTCGTCCTTGCTCGCCTTGCTCTTCTTGCTCTTCGACTGCACAGGTGTAGTGGCAAAAGCGGCAGAAGGAGGGAGAGGGACGGGTGATTCCTTGGGTCGGGCAGTCAGTGGGATGGTGGGCAGCGGGACTGCAGTCTGTCGAGGTGCGGGCACCGGAGTCTCAGGCTTTGTCTTCTTAGCCGACTTCTTCGCAGTGCTAGGAGTGGCGGCTGAAGCCTTGGAGGGAGTAGCAACAGCTGTAGCTGACGATGGGAGGTTGTTAGAGGAATAGGCCGACGACGACGGGATAGTGGGGGGTGCGATGGGAGTCTGCTTCTTGGGCACGGGGGGGAAATCTGCTCCGAGTTCAGGACTGCTAGCCCTGGCCGTCTTCTGCTTCTTGCTCTTTCCCTTTGCCGACGAAATATCTTCCTTCAGTTGCGCCTCCGCTGCCAAAGCATCGTCTTCGGAGTTGGTGTGCTTTCTCTTGCCCTTGCGATCAGTCTTGGGAGTCTTCGCATCCGCAGCTTTGGGTTCGGGTTCGGCAGCCTTGGGTGTGGCAGCGATATCAGCATCCTTCTTCTTGTCTTTGCTCTCAGACTGTTTGCCATCATCCTTCTTGCTCTTCTTGTCCTTCTTGGCAGGCTTGGGGGTTGCTAGTGCTGCGGGCGCTTCTTCCATCTCAACATCTTCGTCTCCAGAAGCATCGGCTCCAATGTTGCCCATCGGGGTGTTAACACCGAACGGCTGATATCGAGCCTTGAGGCCCTTTGGCTGCGGTCGAGCAGCCCGGCGAGGCGCAGGACCGACAGTAGAAGCGGCTGCGCCTCCGAGGTTGGCAATTCTCTTGATGTGCATTGTCTGAGCAACTTGCTGGCGCGCTAGAGGGGAGTTAGTCAGTCTCAGATTGATACGTTGCGAGCATCTCAGGGAGGCAACTAACCAGGCTGGTAGTTCGAGTCGCTGCTGGAAGGAATCAAGATCTGAATCGAGCTTTTGGTCGAGATAGTGTCAAAGGAGACGCCATAGTCTTGACCATCATGTGAAAAGACGCGATTGCCGAGCTGTGAACGGTCCATGGGGATCTCGATGTTTTCGATCACAGAGACAGGGACGTTGGAAGGCACCGTAAAGTACCAGAATTGCTTGCCCTGCAGGTTCGCCTCGTTGCAGATTCGAGCCACGTCCTGGCCGTTGGCTCCGTCATCTCCCTTGCGAAGCATGAAGTCTGGGGCAATGAAGTTCGGGGTTGCGAGTTGGGTCTCCACCTCACGATCCGAGAGTCCCATCGATTCGTCGGCTTGGGCGTCGCTGTCTTCCGAGTCGGAGGATGACTCTTCAACAGCCTCTTTTGCTGGCTGAGCCTTTGCGGGTGTTGCCTTGGCAGCTTGAGCCTTGGTAGTCTTGGCCTTGGTGGATTGAGCCTTGACAGGCTGAGGCTTTGCAGGTTCAGCCTCGTCATCGCTGGACTCCTCGCTAGAGCTGCTCGAGTCGGCAGCTGCGGCAGCTGCCTTGGCAGTGCCGTTGGTAGCCACAGGTGCGGCAGACGTGGCTGACTGCTTTGCAGCGGATTTGGGTTCTGCTTTGGGTTCTGCGTTGGGTTCTTCTTCGTCGTCAGACTCTTCTTCTCCCTCCTCGCTTTCGTCCTCAGAGCTACTGCTGGACGACTCCTCGACAGCCGCAGCCCGAGGAGCTGCGACAGCTCCGTTGGCCTTTGCCTTGGGTTCATCTTGTTCCGACTCGGACTCGCTGGAGGAATCGCTCGACGACTCGGAGGTGGACGACTCCTTCTTTGCGAGCTGCTCTTGCTTAGCGGCAGCAGCACGCTTGGCAGAAGCGGTGCGCTCAATGTCGCTGTCGGCGATCTCGTCGACCTTGCCGCCGCGTTTGGGGCCAGTCGAAGGCGTTGCGCCATTGGCGCCGAGCTTCTTCAGGAGGTCCGCGCCAGTCTCGCCATCGCTGTCACTGTCGCTCTCGCTGCTGTCGCTGGACTCGTCGCTGTCGCTGTTGTTTCCGAAGACGGCGGCATCGAGGGCGCCGGGCTCGTTCTTGACGGCCGCTGCAGCCGCCTTGGTGATGGGCCGGCGGTTGTACTGGGCGGAGCCGCTGAGGCCCTTCTTGGTGTCTTCGACGTGCTTGTTCAGCGAGTGCACCTTGTACGGCTCTTTGGGCGCCATGGTGAGGGGCTGGCGAGGTGCAATGCGCCGGGTTTGGGGGGCTGGATCGAGGCGGGAAGTTGGGGGAGGATGATGATGATGATGCTCTGAACTTTTTTTCTCGGAAATTTGGAAATTTTGAGATGCTGATGCTGAGCCCCACCAAGACGCGCCCGTAATGGGGAAAGCGCGCTTTGGCGGGACGTGTTTTGGAGGCACCGCGGCTTATCGATTGGTATCGATAAGGCTTTTTCAGAAGCTGCGCCAAATTGGCTGTCACCACAATCTCAATGGGCTTCATGTTGTGTGGTGTCTCTCCATATTTGGATTCTTTCTTTACCCCCGTCATGCTCATCTTCTTATCACTTGTATTCATGAAGCGCTTCAACTTTATTCATGAGACTCTTTCCCCTTAGATACTAATTCTTTGCCCTTTGACACTTCCTTGCTGCGTCTTTTCGCTCTCCCCAGACTCCCTAGACATGTCGTCCAACAAACGCCGTAAACTCGACACTCCAGCTGCTCCTTCATGTAAGCCGGCCAGACAGTTTCTCATTCAAGCCCATTGAACTCTCACAAGGCTTAAGTAATTAACTCGAACCCATTCGTAGCTGCGGTAAGCGCAATCAGTGCACTTGCGGCTCGTCGCCGTCTGGGTGCCGGCACACCAGCCAAGGAGCCCAGCTCATCTCCCGAGCCTGAAGAAGCACCGCCAGCCAGAACAAACTCCTTCAGTGTGCTGCAGACCCTGAAGCGCCAGAATGAACCTCCAAAGTCACCCAAGAAGAATGGAGCAAGGGGGCCTCTCAGTCGTGGCGAGACGAGGACGTCGGCCTTACAAGGTAGCAAGATGAGGTACGCCAGCCTTGCCTCGGTATGGGTGGTAGTCATGGACTTACATAGGAGATTCTCGATACCAACAGCGATCCATCTGCTCAGGATGCCACGTCTTCATCTTCTCGCGTCACGTACTCATCGTTTTTGCCCAACAAAAACAACTGTCGTAATACAGCGAAGGGCACCGTTGCGCTGAAGCTTAGAGACAGCGAGGTACCACCGCCATGGTCCCCCTGAGTTTTGATCCCAATCGGCTAATGCAAAAACCTAGCGATTTATTGTCATTGGAAGCTTTGGGATCAAAGTATTAGCCGGAGAGGCGACCATCTTTGGGGCTTCACTGAAGCCATCGGATTCGATACACTGGGTTCATGCCCCTCACTGCCATGCAATCCCTGTCATCAGAACCTCGGAAAAAGTCAGCCTGGAGCTTCACAGTGATCTGAATGCGGACGGTCTTCGGCGATTAAGCCGTTTATCACCTCTTTTTAGGGGCATATGGGGCGAGTCCAAAGATGGTTCTGCAGAAGCAACCCTTGGAAGGGGCCGAACGTTCCAGATTGTGTGCTCATCGACTCTGGTCTCTCTATGCGACATCCCACAGCTAACAATTCCCAGGTATGCAGCTCTGATGACGCGCCCAAGAAGTGTGTCATACAAGAGCTCTCATCTCCTCCAGCATGGAATAAGAAATTGGCCGACCTCGTGTCAGCAGCCAAGAATGGCCCCCTGACGACTCTCGTGTGCGGCCCCAAGTCGGCTGGGAAATCAACCTTCTCCAAGATGTTGGCAAACCGCCTCTTGACGAGCGACGCAGCGGCGACGACACGAACGGGCACCCACGGCGTGGCCGTTCTCGATTTGGATCCGGGACAGCCAGAATATGCACCTTGTGGGACGCTGTCCCTCGTTCATGTCACTCGTCCCAACCTGAGTGCTGCTTTTACCCACCCAAACCTCGACGATGATGCCTACAAAGTCATCAGATGCCATGCTTTGGCGTCCATGACACCGGCTGCAGCCCCAGAGCACTACTTGGAGTGCGTGCTGGACCTTCTAGACTACTATCGAAGACTGTTGCGCAATTGCCATCTTCTCATCAACACCCCTGGCTGGATTCTGGGCACGGGACAGGACCTGCTGGTTGACATCATCTCTCGAGTCAATCCCCCGGAAGTAATCTACATGTCTGAAGATGGTCCCGCAGACGTAGTAGAAGTCTTGCGCGGTGCGACCAAGAGGACTTTCACCACCCTTCCCTCGCAGCCGTCAGAATTCGCGTCTCGTACTGCTGCTCACCTGAGGGCCATGCAAGCCATGTCATATTTCCACCTGCAGGGCCAGAGCAAGACGAGCGGGGGACTGAGATCAAGCTGGAACTCTTCACCGTTGTCATCGATTCCTCCATTGCAGGTCCGGTATTCTGGCTCTGGCCGAGGAATACTCGGCATTCTGCCATACGACTACCAAACTCCCCCGGAGCTACTTTCAGAGGCAATCAATGGCATGATTCTCGCGGCGGTTGATGTCGAGGACCCCAAAGCATTTCGCAATCTTGCCAGCACTGCGGCGTCACCCGACGAGGACGAGTATTCCGCAATAGAAGGCATGATCTCGAGGACAGCAGAGGGCCTGCCATATATCCCAAACCCCAACGATATTGCCCTCGACCCCTGCTTTTCTCGCACAATCGGCCTCGTGCTCATCCGAGGCATCGACACCGCCACTCAATCGCTGCAGGTCCTGACGCCTATCCCTCTACAAACAATAGAGCAGATACGTTTCCAGGGCCGACAAATTGTGCTCGTTCATGGAAAATTCGACGCGCCGACCTGGGCTTATACGGAAGACCTATACCAGCGCTCCCAGCTGGGGGACGTTAGCGCGGATAAAGCCCTCGAAATAGCGGGCGAGGACCCCAACGATGAGGAAGACGACGACGAAGAGGAAGTCGTAGTCGCCAGTAACGAGGAAGAAGCGGCAGTGGAAAGCGGCGCTCCCCTGGATCCAGGTGCTGGCTCCTCCACGGCCCTGCCTTGGGTCGAAGTGCTACGCGGCAGTCAGAAGCGGCCAGTCGGATCACGCGTGTGGAGAGTGCGGAGAGACCTAGGCCGCAACATCGGCGGCGACTGAGGAACGGGTTATCTAGAGAAGAAATGAGGCCGCGGATGCCAGAAGCAGGAAGTGGAAGAACAAGAGCTGGGCTGCGAAAGTTGACTCATGGATGCCTGGCACCTGGAAGGCCTCTCAAACTGCGAATACTTCGTTTGTAATGGTACGCTGCTTTTGTCTGATGGAAGATGTTCTTGCTTGTCGCCCAGTAGGGGAGTGTTTAATTACGTGACCCATGATGGCTTAAGCCATAAACTTGAAGCGAGAAATCATTGTAATAATGTGTGCTTCGTAAATGGAGCTTTAACGTGACTGTGGTCATGTTTGCCCGGAGACTCTGGGGGAGAGGGCGTCACGTTGGAGCGGTGGCCACTCCGTTGCGAAAGTTGAGTACTGATGGCAAATGTATGATACGCGGCGTAGCAACGAGGTCGTATAGATCTGTACAAGGAGTTGACTTGTTCGAGGCTTGATGGAGCAGTCGGCGCTCCATATTGCTGAGTCCCAGTCAACCGGACGCTGGACTTTTGCGACCAGAGCAGTCATCGGAGGAAAAGGCGAGAAATTGCATGCTGAGTGAAGCAGTCGCCTCTAGGCCACATCTCGGATCGGGCAACAGTCGGCCATAGTTTGGACAGAAGCAATCAAGCCTGAAAAGAGGAGGCGAGTAGGCTTTGTCACTGCGTGAATACAGGAGCTGAGAAAGCACCTGATCTGCTGACGCAGTCTAGATGTACTGCAGCCACTCGTCCCCAAGGCTGGTCAAAGCATGAGCGTCTCAATGGGAGGCATGTATATGCAACCTGGACTGGGAACTTGATCACACCTGTATGATGTGCGGCGGTCATAAGCCATGGCGAGTTGGAATCCTTGCAGCAGACGACTTGGCAGCCCATTGACCTTGTTGTCCAAGATCTTGTTAGGGAGGCCGATTGAGGGTGCCTCAAGGAAGATGACCCTCATTCGTGATGCCAAGGGTAGTACCAGTACGAAGTATTTCACAGCAACTCAAATACCCAGTGGACAGCTAGGATGTCCCCTGCGCCGGGTAGTGATGACCTCGGGATGGGGCGCCCAGTTTGTATTGGAGATTGGGGACCAAGGAACAGTTCAATCTGCCGATTCATAGAAGGCAATCTCGATTTCCAAATCGAGTAGCGAACAAAGACTGTTAGACGCTGCGGCCGACTGCAAGGGTTGCTCTCTGCTGATTGGAGCACAGCAGATGTCTGCATCGGCTGTCAGTCCAGTCTCCTTGTATCTGGCGAGGAACTTTTTAGACGAATGCGGTTCCAGAGGAGGCTTGGAAGAGGCCGAGCCAACTTATCATGACCAGGTCATAAGCGCAGCTGGGCACGGCTTGGGCCTGTAAAGCCAACTTTAAAGCCAACTTGGCAAACAAACGCCCGACTATGAGATACAGCCCCGGTTCGTCTGATGCGATACTGTTCCGCCTCGTGGTAGTCTTTTGCGATGGCATGCCGCAAACTTCGGGGGCTAGCTCCTTGACAGGAACGAGGACTGGAGCGTCGTCGCCGGCAAGGTCGTGCCTGGATCAGATCCACGCGGAGGGATCGAGACTCTAGCATGCCGGATGAGACTCGGCCATGGTCAAGCAGTCGAGACAAGAACAAGATTGGGCTACTGCGGAACCTAGACGGCGCCCTTCATCCGCTCGACAAGAGGAGGACGAGGACAGGCGAGATGGAGGAGGAAAAAAGATTGAGGCGGATGCTTGTTTGTGCAATGACGTTGTTCGACGGCCCGCCCCGGCCATTGATCTCGGGCTGCAGGTGCGATGCAAGGGGGATCCACAGGGGGTCAGAGGAGACTTTCAGGGGGCTGCCGAGCTGGTGGCCGCCGGGGGGGCTACAGTGGGATAAGCGGCCGGGCCCGCGCTGTAGTTTAGCGGATAGAGCCCTGAAGGGTTGGGGTGAGGTTCGATCTGTCCCCGAGGTACAAGCAGCAGACATCGGCATGCGGCTGATGTTCTGCTACACAAGTTCAGGTGCTCAATCACGTTGACGGCATGTTAGGTATCATCACTCACGAAGCTGAAATCTCTTGTACCACGTCTGCGATTACTGTCAGAGTGCATACATGTGCGGTTGTACGGCTGTGCTCAGTACACCTCTGGATGTAGCCGCACAGTTCCGACTTTGACCAGGGCTTACGGTGGATGACAACTAGCGGGATCTCAAGATCCCGAGACGAAACGAAATGCCCCGAGATCTTGTCTTATAATGACACCAAGACAGCTTAGATGCTGCTATACCTATCTGGGGAGGTGCGGATTGCTTATCCCGTATTTCGAAGCAGACTTCGCCCATCGGGCAGCGTCTATTGCTTCCTACACTCTCTGAACGAAGGCGGAGAATGGAGAGGAAGCTCAACTGAGACTCAATTCGGCAGAGCCGGGAGCTGAGATGATCGTGTCCGTATTCGGACAATTACTCTGTACCCAAAGTAATCATCTTCCGTCCCGAGTCCTCAGGCATCATTGACCCCTGTCACATGGATCTGGCTCCAACCGGACTCTTGGCTTCCCACACGGGAAAGGCAGAAACAAGCACAACAAGCGGGGAGGTCCAGGCCAAGGGAGCGATGGCTGGCCCCCTTGTCGATGTGGCAGACACGGGATGCAGCTGAACAGCCGTTGCGACTGTACTGTACGTCTTGAGTCGGCGTTGGGCGTAGCTCCAACGGTCTCGCAGATCTACATGCATAGTGCCTTCGGTGACGCGCCAGTGAGGCGCCAGTGATGCGCCAACAAGAAGCGAGAAAAGGGGGAGGAAGGTGTTCAACAACGACAGGGATCTATCGATGGGGCCAGAGACGCACATGTAAGTACGGCGTCAAGCTCCTTCAGGGAGCGCAGAAAGCTGCGTCCGTGGGGAGGGCCTTCGAGGCGAAGCAACAAGCTCTCGAGACTTGCTGGCGACATAGTGGGCAAAGTCCAATATCTTTGCAAGCAGACGGACGGCTGAACAGCGCCGAGACATGGCTTGATGCAGGGGGGAGGAAACGGTAACCCGGTCAATCTCTCAGCCAGATGATCTGGCTCCCTCAATGCCTTCCTACCCCTTTCGCTCTCTCTTCACTTGGAGTATGGCACTACTCTTCTCAGCTGCTAAGCACTCAGGGAATGTATCTGCACACCTTTACTACCTAATATCCTATCGACTAGGTAGGCACTCGTCCACGTCGGAGGCTTGAGCACAGGCTGGCTTCTCTCATGATCAAAACGAAGTCCCTGCCCGCCTCAACCCGTCCAGCAGCACCTCTCATCTCAGGGACAGCATTCAACTCGTCTCTGTCGGCCATACTGGCTTGGCTCTCCTCGATCTGCTCTTCCTCTTTTTGAGCCTTCCAACAGCAAAGGCTTCGATTGCCCACTAGCACGGCCCCCAACTTTGGGCTTCAGCCTTAACCATCGCCGCTGACACCATCCAGCTCCACCGATCGGTTTGACTGGAGCGCCGTTGGCTGACCGTCAGTTAGCCGTTGTTGGTTGTCCGTTGGTCTCCGGCTTCCGCCTCCGCCTCCCCGTCGCCTTCGACGGCGGTAGCTCCAGCGTCTCCGCTCGACGCGTCTCCGCTCGACCCAACTCCCTCTTCCTCTTTCTTCTCCTCCCCTTTTCTTAGGGGATCCCTAGAGCAACATGACCGCGCAAGAAGTAAGGGTAGATACGGGTGTCCAGGCGCAGGGGACCACGATGACGCAGACGAGGGAGATGGGAACTCAAATGCACTCAGCTTGCTCCGAGTGCAGACGCCGGAAGCAAAAGGTACGTCGGTGGTCGATTCAATGACTTCTTTGCCACTTTTTCTGGGACATTTTGAGCTTTCATAGCCCAAATCCATACATTCCCTGTATCCGGCATGCCATCAGGCTACGTGTTGTTAACGTCTCAATAGTGTAGCCGGTATTGGCCGTGTCGGCACTGCGGCACTCGGCGCGTTGCCAACGATTGCACCTTTCAGTCGGTTCTCGAAATAAAGTCTCCAGAGGAACGCCAGGCTCGGCTTGGCGAGCTCGCGGCGGAGATGGAAGGGGCGAGCTTCTTCTCGCAAGCCTTTAATGAGGAGCTGGACGATAGCAGTGCCAGCACTGTGGACGATCTTGAGGCATTGGGATACTCTAGTGCTCACATTGTCTCGAGCTGCAGCCTTGAGCCGGAGGAACAACGGGTCTGATCGCTACCATGAGAGCAAAGCCGTACAGGGAGGCTAGCACCTCCCCAGATGGAGGCATCGCTCGGCTCATGAGATTCCAGGCAGCCTAGTTACTTGTTACTCTTGGAGAAGGCTCACCCACTAATGAGGTATCCTTCGCAGATGCCCTTGATAATGACTTCCTTAAAAGTGTCAATTCTCGCTGTAAATACCAGTAATCCCACCTTGTTTGGGCAGTGGTTTCAGCAATGGTATCGCTTTACAGGCACTTAGGAGCCTCTTGGACTTCAGTAGACTCACCCCAATCGTCTGTAATTGTTCTCTTCAGGACGTCGACAATAACAACCGTCATGTGCTTAAACAGACCAGACTTTGATCACATGAGCCAACCAGCCGAAGGGCTCCAGAGTTTGGCCGGCCTGGCTTTCTGTCAACGATGCAAGTCATCCGAGAGTACAGGAACGTGGTGGAGGCTTGATTAGCACGACTGCCGCCTCACCTCAAGTTGCGCAATCCTGACGCAAGTCTAGATGGTTGTTCTTGCATCCTACAAGCTCGCAAACGTTAACAACTCCCAAATTTAATGGGGAAATGCCCCTTTTCCCCAGGTTGGCTTCTTAGAAGTAGGGCGGTGATGGCAAGGTGACCATTCAAAGGTATCCAAAAGATATGCTATCTTCGAAACGACCAACTCCTTGAACTCCACGCTTCGTAACTAAAGGATACATACGCTTGCCTCTTTGGATAAAAACACACAATTCCGCTACTGTACCAGATGAGATAGCCTAAGCATGAACTAGATCGTTGGGAGCATCAGGCTTGAACGCTAACGCGCCGCCCCGTAACATATTGAACCACTCGAGATCCAACGAGTTGAGAAATGTGTAGTTCCTGGCTACGCCTGACCCTGTCAGGATAGCCAGCACACGCAGCCCGTAACGGGCGCTCCGTCTCGCGCAAGATAGAAGCAGTTTTGGAGATCCATGAGGCACGTTCGTCGTTGGCTGCACCTAACACTCTCAGGACGACAGGCACACCGACGGTCCTGCCCGCGGCGACCAAGTTAAGGAAACGTTACTGGCTGCACCCGACCCTGTCAGGATAACCAGCATACGCAACTTGGTCCGCTGCGCCTGGGGGGGTCTCGCCCGGTATGTGTTGTGAATCCGCCACCGGCCGGGATGGCTGGGCTGCGGAATCGCTCACGGCGACGAGACTGAGAGGCGTTACTGGCTGCACCCGGCCCTGCCAGGATAACCAGCATACGCAGCGTCGTCCGCCATGCCGATACCTTGGAGGCGAGGCCCCGGATCTTGTATCAAAGTCCGTCGCTGGCTGCACCCGACCCTGTCAGGATAACCAGTACACGGACTCCATACACTTACCTTGTCTATCTATCTTGGCGGGGGCTCGACTTTTGGGGTCCAGAGGTCGCAAAGTAGGCCGTTGGCGTCTCGTCCAAGCGACTTCATAACTATGTGGACCGTAGCCTGCCTCTGCCTCTGCGGGATCTCGTCTTGACGGTGGTCTTGGTGGTGATGCTGTCCTTCGTAGAGGCTATAGTAGAGGCCCTCATACTACCCTTGATAACTTTTATTCTGCGAGAGTCCTTGACATCAATGCTGGCTGATGTCTTCGGCCGGCGGCCGTTTTGGCTTGTTGCAGACAGTTTTCGCGCAGGGTGCTGTACTGAGTGCTTTGGCTCCTGCACGCCTGGCTTGCCGCGCTGATCGAGTTGGAGCAGCTGCGCGTCCTCACCTGAAAGCTGCCGTCGTCTTGCACGCGTGATGCGGAGAGACGATGCTGCGGCCAGGATGCTCCCAGAGCCAGCAGCTGTAGGAGCGTCTTGAGCGTTCTGCTCGGCGTTGGTGGCCCCCGCCGTGCTCACTCTCCTCCGCTTCGATTCTGGCACTTCATATCCCAGCTGAGAACGCCGCAATTCTTCGTCATATTCTTGGAAACCTCTCTTTCTCTTTTGTGATGGTTGTGGCTTCCATTGTGCATCGAGTCGCCTCTTTTTATCCCTAGGCTCTCCTGATTCGCCGGTAGATGATCGCTTGTACAAAGACTCTTCCCCGTCTCGCTTCCTCTTATGACCAGCTGTATTCGAGGATGCCGATAGCTGTGGGTGTTTGTCCGTCCTCCGTTTCTTAGATGGTATCTCGACAGCGTGATCCTCAGCCGGCAGGCGTCTCCGTTTCCGTGTCTGAATCGGTTCGGAGTTCTGTGGTAAAGAGAGGATTGATGGCTCCGTCCCGTTTCCGCTTGCTGGTCTCTCGTGAGATTGCTCAATCGAGGGACGTATGACCGGACCATCCATATCTTGCTGCTCTGCTGCTGGCCCTACGCCATCTTCAGTACTTCTCCAAATATTGGTCGAGGATCGTCCAGTGCCTTGAGGACGATCTCCAGAGGAGGATGGAACCGTCTCGTCGTTTCCACCTCGCGAGACGCCGACGTCTTCTGATAATAAATTTGGCAACTCCTTCCCGCGGGTTTCCCTAAGTTGTCTTTCCCAGAATTCCGGGGGAATCTCAAAGTCCTGATTCTCGTACGTGACGGGTTTATCAAAAAACTCCCGTTCCACTATGTCCATGCCTCGCAAGACTCGCTCTTGATCATATAAGGCTTCTTGGGCTCGGACCTCATCATCGTCATCGATGTCGCTGCTCGGAGATGGTAGTCTTCCCCCCTTCACCTTGAAGTAGTCGTCGATTTCTTGAAGAAGCCACATGTTAAAATGGTTCCTCCACACCAAATAATACTCCCTGTCCGTTTCATCCGGGCGCTGGGGAGGAGGATCGTACGGAACTCGTTCTTTAGGGAGCATTTTCATGAGGGGTTCAAAGATTTCGAAATCATATGGCTCCCTACGGTCATACGGAGCAACGATTTCTGCTGCCGCTCGGACGCGCTCTGCTACCGCTCGGATATCTTCTGCTGTCACTGTGGCCATTCCGTCGACGGTTGATGCTGATACTTCGCGTTGCGACGTTCGTCAAAAGCACAACACAGAGCCAAGTTGGATGAGCTGCTAGTAAGGCATGGGCGCCCATTGCATGTGCTTACGTCACGTGCACTCACATCACGTGTGACGCAGGTGATTCAGGCAATAAATGGCCCGAATTGAAATTCACGCCTTCAAGAGCAGTCGACAGCCGTATCGGCAATTTGGTCGCCGTCATCCTCTGTGGTCGTTGTATCGACCATCACAGGTATCATCATGGCCTTGTCGTCTGCGGAATCGTCTCTTAGCTTTGCAACCTTGACCCCAGAATCCAAAGTGGCTCAAACCCACTTGGCGTCGCTTGTGGCTAAACACCGTTCAGACGCTGTCGGTTCACCAATGGACCTAGTCGTCGCCACTAGACATTTGACGAACATTATCTCATCAGACGACCACGATCCCGCCTCACGGTCGAAATATACAATTATCTTCACATTCGGCAGGAAAGGCCATGGCCGTGATTCAGAGTGGATTGTTGGAAAATTGAATTCCGATAAACATGGAAAACCAATCGACATGCCAATCTCTTCTTCCAGATCGCGCTGCATCAAAGGGCGGAAGCTTTTCGAAGTCTTCATTCACCCCAAGTCAGGGGTCCTGATGATTCGCAATGCAAATGCCAACCACTCCTTATGGTATCTGAACGCCGACAATCAGGGTGATCACGTTGAATTGCGGAATCAGGAGAGATATGTCCTTCATATGTCTACGAACCTACTCCGCATTGGCTCGCTGGACTATGCGTTGCGTTATTCCATCGAGAGTACAAGGGCATTCTTAGCCAGCCGGAAAGTGTATATGCAGAGACAGCTTGGAGATTGGGATGTTCCTAGCTGCTTTGCGATTCAACCACGGCATGATCACATCCGCCTCAGGCATGTGATCCTACACAGTGTTATTGCAAAGGGCGGTACTTGTGTCGTTCGAGCTGGCGTGGACAGGAAGACCGGAAATCCTATTGCATGTAAGACGATGCAATGTTCGCGGGGCAACATTGAAGCTGCAGTCAACGAGATCAGCATTGCTTCAGTCATTGCCGCTCACGCATTGAGTGGCCTTGTACCTCTGCTATTCAAGTCGTGCGGACATGGCCATCCTCTGCCATGTTCCCAAGCCGAGCTTGAGGACATGCACCTGGTCATGCCCTACGCGCCCTTTACCTTCGATACCGCACCGTGGCAGGAGATCCGCCCCTCTGTGAAGCTCGCGCTCTTCCGCCACGCTCTCGAGGGGCTCAAGAACCTTCATGCCGCGGGCATCATGCATAGAGATATCGATCCTAGCAATCTGCTAGTGTTCTCACTGCAGCCTGCCGCCGCCGCCATTGGCGATTTTGGCATGGCCAAGGTGGGCTCTCAGGGTGTTGAGAAGTCTCTTGGGTCTCTCGCCTATCAGGCGCCTGAGGTTGCAACTCGGGAGACCTACACTGAGGCCATTGATATCTTCAGTATGGCTTTATCTATCCTGGCTACATTTGAGGGTTGCATCTGGTCTGGTCCGCTATCTGATCACGAACACTACTCTGCTTTGTTGAACTACCTCACACGCCTGGAAACCCGAATGCCCGCTGGCTTGGCGACCGTTCTCCGCGCCATGCTATCATGGGATCCTTCACATCGGCCGAGCGCTGAGGATGTTTTGACGGATGCAGTTTGGGAGCAGATCGCAGAGCCGGACTCTGTTCGTACGTCTGATCGCCAGTCTGATCGCCAGAGCAGTGAGAAAAGCTCCAGCATGCAGCAGCCGGATGACGACTTGCCTTTACCTGGCTCGGATGCGGGAGACGGCCTAGATCGGAGGCTTCGGTCTCCGATACCAGAGGCTCTACCCCGGTCATCAAGCCCGAACAGCAACACATCCAGCGCCGATGATTTGGATCAGCGGATGAAACGCTCACATGCGCCGCCGCCTTCGTCCGTTGGAAACGACGACGCCGACTCAACGGCTGAGGTGCATGGTCGAGATGATATGAGTGAGCGGATGAATCGTTCAGAGGCTCCATCCCCAGCGTCAGCCGCAAACGGCGAAACTTGAAGATGCAGGCTCTTTATATACTTACTTGTATATGACTTGCACATTGAACAAAGGTCAGTGGCTAGGCACTGGAACTTCACAATCTTTTCAATACGAAGTACCTATTGCCAGGAGCCGAAATGGGTAGAAATCAGCCGTCAGCCTCAGCAGACCAGCGAACACCGGCTGTCGTATGCGTTCCATTTTCTACCCTTTCAAACAATCCCTCGTCTTTTTCATGTTGATTGAAGGCAAGTTGCGTTCCGGTCCTTGAGCTCACCTACGCTACGCCTGTGGCTTTGTATTCCTGGGCAAGTTGGGCTTCAGATCAGTTGATGACTCGAAAGTATGTAATACTCGCCATGTACATGTATGTCGCATCTTACATCTCCTGTCGACTTGTAGAGCTGGAACCTCCGCCACCAGGCATTTAACCAACGCCACTTCAACGGGACGCCCATGATCTTGCCTCACGCTTGAGAGATTCCCTCATCTGCATTCAACAGGAAAGGTCATGGCTGTGATTCAACGTGGGTTGTTGGAAGCCTGTACTCCAAATAAGCGAACAATCGTGAGTGAAGTGGCTCATTCTTCATCTTCAGTGAGAGCAGGTCCTCCCTTCCAACTTCTTCCTTCACTATCTAGCGGCAATTTGACGCAGATGTTGCTTTATCGGCAACTAAGATCCGTTTGGGCTATAGTAAGTAGGCTCCCCTCCTCCTGACTGTCTGTGCAATTCCCGACTTGACATGAATAACAGTCATCCACGTCGACAAAGGGCTCTGTTTTTGTCCAGAATTGTGTCATCAGAATATTCAGGTGCATGTCTCTGACGTGGTAAATCATGGCATTAGCTATTTGTTGTTCCTAACATTGTAGCTAGATTTGTAGCCAGAACAAAATCATTGCCATCTATGCAGAAGCGTTGGCAGCGTCTTGTAATAATGATAGTCTTCTATAGAAACATAACTTGCAATAATCACAAAGTGCGAGCTGTCGCTAACCTGGAAATGCAAAATTCAATTGAAATTGTAGGTAAGAATACCTGTCAACACACCAACCAGGCCAATGACAGCACCAAACACTCCTAGCCCAGTATCCAAGCTCTTCCACGAAATACCTGCCACGACTCCACAGACGATAGAAAAGACGAGGGCCAGCAAAACAAACGCCGAGAGCATGAGCTTGTCGAGCTCCAAGCGTATTAGCAACACGTCTCTGGCACGGAGAGTCCCAGGCGCCTCGACTACAGCTGTGAAGCGACGATACGAGGTAACAAAGTCGCAATCAGCCGGGAGTTCTCTTGGGTTGTGCAAAGCCCTTGTCAGAACGTGGCAGCGATACTCGGCTCCGATGTCAACCGTGCAGGGGAGGTCTTGGGAGATAGCCTCGATTGGTACCTGGGAAGAAATTTAGTCTCTATCGAACTCAAGATGAGAGGATAGCACGCAGATCAGTTAGGATCATGTCAACATACTGGGCACATCGTTGCGTTGTAGACTACCGACGATAGGAACGGGACGACCTTCATGAACTTGTTCTTCCACCATCCGCAAGAGGTGCCAAGAGTCTTCTTGAGTTTGTGTATGACATCAATCCCCTCGTCAGAGGATCGAAGTGGAATATGGTAGAGAAGGTTTTCACCGTGGCTGAGCACGACGACACGGAAGTCGATCCATGTTGCATCAAGTCGAGACTCCCATTCAGCGTCCCGTGATATAGACATGATATAGACAGAGCACTTGACGCTGACCCTGAGGCATTGGGGGTTGCCTTTGAAAGACAATAGAGCTAGAAGAGACTGAGAGTATACGGAGTAGGTGCGGGTGCCGCCTGTTTATATGCTCCATGTTTTTTGAATGATATGGAGATTCCTTGGAGGCGGCTGAAGAAACTTTGAGTTGGCAACGGCGGTGAGCACGCCTGTATTGATGTGTGCGGTTTCTGATACATGTAATCTCTTAACACGTCAAAGAGCTTCGACGGGAAATGGGAAGACTTGGGAGTTACAAGGTACTTGTCAAGCAGCTGCTGCAGTTTTTCAAAGAATTCAGATATGCATCCCCTGCCAGGCCCTGACCTGATAGGTTCATGTAACTATGTACTCGCTCAACCCCCCATCCAGACGAACAAGACAACAGCGCCTCGGTACGATTTTGGGACCCTACGCCTGCCCATTTTTGGCTCTATCATGGCATTTATGTCGAATTACTGTAAACATGAAGAGCTGGAAGAACACCGACGATTTGCTGAGCGAACCGTCGCCGCTCTCAACTTGTGCTGACAGGTAGGTAATCCCCCAACAGCGAGGGCTTGGGAGCATATGGCAACCGTGCATGCCATCTTACTAGGATAACTATCCCATACTCACCCCGTTAAGTGAGCTCCCAGTTCCTGCCACTTCTGAATCTGTTCGTAATGAACAGTGTCAGTATGGTTGACACCAACACGGAGCACTCGCCGGCGGACTGCTCGCCCAGTGTCTCGTCACATCAAACGACCTCCTCGTTCGCAACTAGGTAGTATGCCGCCTTCTTTAATGAGTACAGCTAGACATGGCGAAACGATTTGTTGCGAGCATTGCAATCCAAGAATTTCAACTCGGAAAGATCGATCGCAGGGGCCAGGCCAGCAATCTCCGAAAACACATCAAGACTCACCCATCTCGAGACCATACCAAATTACCACTGAGTGATACACGAGTTTCGCCATGGCAAGTGGAGGCAGACTATCACAGGGACGTTCTGCGTCGGGCGCCGATGCGCCTGGACGGGAAAGCCTTGGACAACTACACGGTTCGGACCATGGCTAGTGACGAAAAGGTTACGGCAATGTGTTGGCTTTCATTCTCGTCTGTCTGCATAATTCGAGTACTCGTATTGACTACCTAGCAGGAAATGGTTAACTGAAGATGGTGATATATTGCAGACTGACAGATCCTCTGGTCTTGCCATTCTGCCGGTGTTCTTGTACGGCGATGGCATCTCGCTCAACATCTGCCTCGGCCTTGGGCCTTACCCATCACATCTGTTATTATCGGCGACAAAGCAGCTTCGCCCGACGGCGTATCGTATGCTGGGGAGTTAGTGCAGAACGTCGAAAAACAGTGCTCTTATTATTGTCATGTGTGTGAATATTCAATTTCCGGTCCGTGGTTTTCCGCGCACGCTTAGCTGGGCCTAGATGACTTGTCTCCTCTAGAACTTTTGGGAAAGAATTTAATTTAGCCATCAGAGAATAATCTTCACTATTTATCGAGAATATAGAAATAAAGGTCATATAACAGCTTATATGGGCAATAACGAGATATTCTGATACAAAAGAGCTGAAAAGCTCACCGTCGATGAGATGTGGAATACCATTTGCCATCAGCAAGGCCTATGAGATGTCTTTTTGTGAAGTTGGTTTCATCTTGAACAATTCTGGTCTACTACTGTGTGGGGGTAGTATGCCATCATCATTTCCGTCTCAGGGTAAACTCCAATGATGATGCCATCTACATGTATGTACCCATGATCGCTAGGATCTCTTGGCCAAGCTCTGTCCCTTGTCCTCCATAGCCTTTCCGTACTTTTTGAGTCGAATCGCGTTAACACTGACGAATCCAGTCGTGTCCTTTGGCGAGAAATCACCAATCTCGTCCATGGAGCTTTCGCTTGCATCATACAGCTTGGCGGTATCAGACCAACGCCCAAGAACGCTAAAGGAACCCTTGTAAGCCCGGCATCTCACTCGACCGTTGACATCTTCCTGCGAAGCGATGATGCTCTTGGAAAGGAATGCGCGCTCGGGCGAGAAGTAGAGCCCATTGTACAGCAGCTTTGCGTAGTTGAAGGTGACAAACTGGTCACGAAGAGCGCGGACTTCACGATCCAGCACAAGGCCCTCCAGATCGACGTGGGCGGCCCGCAGCATGGTCAGACCGGGTGTTTCGTAGCAGCCGCGCGACTTCAATCCGATGAAGCGATTCTCGACAATGTCTAGTCGGCCGACGCCGTTTCTACGCCCAATGGCGTTGGCAGTCAGGAAAAGGTCAACGGAGTCTGTGGCGACCTTTTTCCCGCCCTCATACTCGAGCTTGACCGGGAGGCCTTTCTCAAAAGTGACGGTAAAGTCTTCAGGCTGGTCAGGGGCTTCCCTCGGATCGACAGTCAATTGCCACATGTTGTCCGGAGGACTGGTATTTGGGTCTTCCAGGATACCAGCCTCATAGCTGTAATGGGCGAGGTTCTCGTCCATGCTCCATGGCTTGCTCTTGGTGCTCCTGACGGGAATGTCCATGGCCTTGGCGTAGTCGAGCAGGTCGTTGCGGCCTTTGAACTTGTCATAGAAGACAGGATCACGCCAGGGCGCAATGACGGTGATGGAAGGCTGGAGAGCGTAGAAGGCGAGTTCGAATCGAATCTGATCGTTGCCCTTGCCTGTACATCCGTGAGACACGGCGAAACAGCCCTCCTTTTGCGCAATGGCAATCTGTGCTCGTGCCGTCACGGGACGCGCAAGCGACGTGCCGAGAAGGTAGACATTCTCATAGATGGCGTTGCATTGGATTGCAGGGAAGCACTGCTCTTCGATGAACTACAAAAAGAAGGGAATCAGTAACAACCCTTGATTGTTGGAATAGGCCTTGCAGTGACGGAGCGCATACTTCTCTGCGAAGATCCTCAATGTAGACCTTGCTGGCGCCAATCTTGAGCGCCTTTTCTCTGACGGCGTCGAAATCCTCTTCCTGGCCAATGTTGGCCGTAAAGGTGATGACTTCGTATCCTTCTTCCTAGACAACGTCACTCAGCCGACGCACCAGGCATGAGCATGAGAGCCGTGGCAATGACTCACCAACAAATACTTCAAAATGCAGCTCGTGTCTAAGCCGCCAGAGTAAGCGAGGCAAACCTTTGGTTTCGCCATGTTCGTTCAAGGGCGCGTAGTAGGGCTCGTGATGTGAATGTTCACGGAGGCGCGTGTGAGAATGAGCGAACTCCGAAGAGAAGAGACGGCGCGAGTGAGGGGAACGAGGGTGCACGGTTGATCAGGCCCATTCTTGCACAAACGAATTGAAAACGAGTTGGGTCTTGTTCGGCTCATGACGTGTCGTTGCTATTGTCTGTTGGTTGCACACCGTTTCGTTAACTCGCCAGTTGGTCGCCACCTGCATATGCGTGTATCTGCGGTACAACCAAGACGTGACTGGTGAATTGTTGGAATGCGGGCCTTATTCTAGCCGGATTACGCTACACATGGCAAAAGGAATACTGATCCTCCGTAGGATTGCACAGGCTGCGTTGATCCGTCGTGCCGTTACGCCAAACACGGCAATGGATGAGGCTATTTATGACAATTGTTAATAGCAATTATGTAAACAGAATTGTGTAAATGTGACGAACTGGTGTCCTAGACCTAAGTATAGAACGAATTCCCAAGGGACAAACCAAAGGTTCGCGGGTTTGCGTTGGCGGAGAGGTCAGGTCGGATCTGTGGGCAGTAACTTGTAAACGATCACGCAGCGAGGCAATGCACTCTGTGCAATGGATGTCTGAGTTCCAAGTGTAATGTGATTGCAGTGCTGTGTTAACAACTGGGTATCTAAACTATCTGAATGAGTGACATAAATGCGACTTATATATCCAGTTGTCCTGGCTGGATCATTTAACAATCTGATGATCCTGTTCCTGGATCATTTATTCCAGAGATGATCCATCCCTTGGATCATTAAAGGATTCGATGATCCGTTCCTGATTGGCTGAACGGTCCGACGCTTATCCGGTACCGTTAGGTCGCCTCTCCCTACTGGAGAGGCGGGGGCCTTGCGGCCGGGCCATTAGTTAACCCGCCGAGTACTTGATAGCACTTCCCTAAAATAATTGAATCTATTCATGATTCTATTCAAACTCTCACGGCGCCAGTCTAGATGCATCACGCGGGAAAAGAACAGTCTCGCGAACATCGACCAAACCCAGATATCCCTGAACAAGACGATTCAGTCCAACTGTAAGATGCGTCAGGACTGCAAATCATACAATGAAAACATGCATTGTGGCAAATTGACAACTTACGCCCAAAACCGCCCCATGGCGGCATCCCAATCTCGTGCGCTTCAGTGTATGGCCGCCAGCCGGGACAATCTGGATCGATGGGGTGCGCGCGATTTGCAAAGGCTGCTCTCACTTCTTTATACGAGTGAAGCAATTGGCATCCCGTGACAATCTCTTGTCCGCGCAGAATGATGTCGAAAGAATTTGTCGTCGCATCATCCCGACCCAATGAGGAGACATTGCACGGTCGAAGATGCTTTGGAAAATGAGTTATGATGAATACATCGGTAGGTGAGTCCAGAGGCGACTGATCGCTCGCAAAGAGATGTCCCAACAATGCCTCTTCTTCTCTCCTGAATTATATTTCGTTAGTAATAGTGTCCAACTTCAGCGAGGTCTTATCGTAATGGGTACATACGTAAGGTCTTCCCCAACGTGAGCCACCTTACCGAGCTGATCACAGAGAATGGCTTTAGCCTCATCAAACCGTACGCGCGGTAGCTTCCCGTTCTTATCCAAGCCCAGCTTGAAGCTTCCAGCGGCAGGATACAGCCTTTGTGCAGCCGCCGTGTGTTTGGCATTCTTGTCGTCTTCTTGCAAGGACCGCAAAAGGAACACCAAGAGACTGTCGGCAAGCTCAAGGATCTCGGTCCAATCATCTTTGAGTGCAAACACGAGTTCAAGCATTGTAAACTAGAACCTGCATGTAAGCATTTATCCTGGGGATATTGTGAGCATTCGGGACCATGGGATAGGGGTATCAGACCTCTGTCAGATGTCTTCCATCACTCTTTGGTTCCCGACGGAAGACAGTATGAATGTCGTACACTCGTTCAAGATCTGCGGCGAGCGCCATCCCCAGATGGACCTCGCCAGTTGGTGCTAGCATCGCTTGCCTGCCGAGATACTCGAGATAGAAGTGATCCTCCTCCTCGGCGGGGAACTCATAGCTCACGAATGCCGGCGTCGGAATGTAATGAAAGTCCTGGCCTGCTAGATACTTGACGGCTAAATTGTGCACCGCCGAGAAGATTTTGAAGATTGATGCCGTGGCTGCGACTCGAGCGTCCAAAAGTCTGTTGTCAAGCCTTGTGTCGAAAAGAAGAATCCGTTCATTCAGAGAAGGCAGAGTCTCTCCGGGAGCTCCATGCAGCTTCAGGCCACCTGCGAGATTGGCCTTTGCTTCGGACAATATGATCAGTGAAGATATTTGCGTAATAGTAAAGGTCTCCGAGCTTGCATTATCGGAGGCAATTATGCCGCACGAGATGCGAACAAGCGATTCAGGAGTCAGGCACTGAGCCGTGGCAAAGATGGCAGGGTCCGCGCAATCTGTCATTTTCAGCTTGCATTTGAAGAATTGGCCATTCTTTCTCAGGAGAAGGGCCATCGAGCCGCCGTCTTCATCGAGAGAGAGATTATGGACACGGCCGGTAAAGGCGATGCCTTCATTTTGACCAGTCCTGTTCGAATCGATGCCCGATGTCTGAAGGTTGCTTGCTGGTAGCTCGTCTGCACCCATATCCGATTATGAAGACAGTTACTCTTCCAACTTGACTGATTGTGAAGACTAAAGATGATTATTGTCGAGCCTTGGCGGACCTCGTTCTCCGAGATATGAGTTGAAAAGAGAGGCTGCTTGGCACTGGAATGGTCTTTTGAACAAAAGATGTCATGTTCAATTTTGCCTTGATCACATTTGAATGCAAGAATCCTGAAAGGATTTTCGGCGTGATAAGCCCCTTGCTTTTTCCTAGTAGGAAGACGCGACGGCGTGAGTAAGACACCATACATCTATAAATGTTTCATCATAACTTGTTTCTATCATGTAAGAATAATGAAAATTCTGCTAAACAAAGTCAGCTTTCAATTTCTATTGATAAAAGCGATTATATGTGGCAATGGTGTGCTGAGACAACGAAGGATTCGGAGGATCAAAAGATCTCTGCCGTGTATTACTCCGTATGTGAGTAAGAAATGCTGTAGCAAAGATCAACGGCCCCCGCCGCCCACATTCCCCCGAACTCCCAGACCATCGTCTTACATGCATGTACCTGCGAGTAGCAGTACATGAACATGCCAAGTTTGATAATGGCTTCCCCCGTGCAGGCAGCATAAGGGCTTTGTGCCATCCCCAGTCTCTATAAGCTCATGCTCATTCCTGAGGAGCCATCTCACGGTCCAAAATCTTGTAGCAGTCTTCGTTTGTTTGATGCTCTCTTTGGTGTGATCAAAAGAAAAATGGCACACATTGCTCTAGAAGTTATCGACTACCAGCGCTTGCTGGAACGTGACGACGATGAGATCAAGAGGCTGGTCAGCATTTGTTCCAATGCCGGGCTCTTCTTTTTGGACCTGAGAGGCCAAGAGAGCAAATCCCTGCTGGCAGACCTGCAGCCCATCATTGATGCTCAGCGCAACTTCTTTGGGCAGAAGCCCGAGATGAAGATGCCGTATGCGAGTCCGCTCGACGGTCGAGGGTGAGACGCCTCGTTTCTGGTAACAAGGGCATGGCGTTGACCGCTGCATACAGATACGACAGTTTTGACGACATTTTTGTGCAGAGACTCAAGGTTTGTCTGCATCTTGGACCTGCATTTTTGGGCATATACTACAAGCACAGAGGCTTAACTGCTGTTCTTCCACAGTTATCGCGCGAGGAGCAGGTCCAGGGCTGTCTTGCCCTGCCCAAAGACCTGCAAGCAGTCGAGGCAAAAGTCAGCAATGTGTCCTCCAGAATCGATGCCATTCTTCGCCATCTCTCCATGCTGCTATGCCAAAACTTGGACCCTCCTATTGCGACCAAAGTGGTGGACAATCCTAACAGCACCGGCCTGAGCAACTTGTGTCTGGGTATATCGGCCGCAAAGGCTGGAACTCCGGTGATGGGTGAGCATTTGGACGAGGACCTCCTGACTCTTACCTTCTACGATGAGCCGTTCCTGGAGGTGCTGGACAGACAGGCACAAACGTGGAAAGTCGTTGATGTGCTGGAACATTTGCCGATTGTGAATGTCGGCGATAGATTCCAGGGTTTTTCGGATGGGCGACTGCATGCGCCTCTGCATCGAGTTAAGCAGACACCGAATGAGATAGATCTCATCATGTATGATTTGGATGCAAGCATACAGTAGGTGTGCTGATTTGTCTGGTATCCGGGGGATTCTGTAGTTGGATAGTATTAGGTACTACCTAGATATATGAGATTGTTTCTGAGAATGATATTTTCGTGCTGTAGCAATCTCAATCTACATAACTCTGAAGCTCTACGGAGTACTGGATTTGATAACCGCTCACGCCAATATCTTCTCAATCTCCGCCCGTCCATATTCGTAACCGCCAACAAATTCACAAGACTTGGCGGGATCCGAACCGAGCTCCGTCAAACAAGCCTCGAATCCTGTCCTCTTTCGCTCAATGACCTGCCACAGATAACTCCTAGCCTCTCTAGCCAGCAACGATTCGTCTGCAGCCACCCACATTTCCATGTCGAGAAAAGCGCGAGCCAGACCTAGCAGGAATGCCCCGTTCTTCTGCGGTCGCATAGACCAGTTGAGCAAAGAGTGTGCAAACTTGGTGGCTGCGGGTGAATCCTCGCTCAACGGTCCGATGATATCGCCAAGGCACATCGGCTCGGGAACGTTGTGTCTGCGAGCCATTTCGCATCCGAGGGCGATGAGATCGGGGCGGTATCCACGGCGTAACTGCTCATCCATGCCCGCCATGCCCGTGTTCTCTGGGCTGTAGCCCATCTCAGCGCGGATGATTTGGAGAATCTTGGACGTCAACGGTTCGGCTGTCTGATACGGCGACGCTACTATATTCTCCAACACGCAAGGATGAACGAACCATAGCGGAAGAAGGGCACCAAGCCTGATCTGAGAGACCTGCAAGGCGGGTAAGGGAATAAAGTCGGGCGAGGCGCTGGGAGAAGGGCATACGTCCTGGGGTCCAAAGACTGGATGAGTAACAGCTGCATCCTGCCGTGAGGGTAGAAACGAGTTTTCCAAAAGACAGTGCCCTCCGACAGTCTTCCAGTAAACGTCTCCTGGACGAGCATCCTTTTCTCGGAGAGAATCGATCCAGGTGCGCATGAGTTCGACCTCACTGTCGGTGAATGCGCCAAACATTCTACCAGTCCAGGAGAGTTCTTTCATGAGCAGACTCTTGCTGCTATTGCCTCTGTACACCCACGGCCTCGAGTCAGCCAAGGCGTGCAGAAAGCCGTGTTTCCACTCGTCTCCTTTCTCGTTGGCCGAGAAGGGCGACGAGAACCATTCTGATAAGCTTTTCCCACCGATGCGGGCTCGGCTGGTGCAGTGGATCTTGCGTGCGAGATTCGCCTTGCGATGGAGGATCTGGATCAGCCTCTCTTCAAACACGTCTGGCGTCTCGCTGTCGTCAAGGCTTTGCGAGAGCAGATATCCGGCCTGGATGCGCTTCCATGCTTGCGCGCAGTCCATCATGCCAGTCTTGCGCATGAGATCCATGAAGGCGACAATGTTCGCCAATGCCATGCCCGAGTGTCCCGAATCAGCATTGTCGATGGATACATGCAGAGCGAAGTAGTACGCCGAGATGCCAACTTCTGGGAACTCTTTGGTTGCTCTCAAGCCAGTGGGTGCCAATGCTTCGAAGTGCAAGTTCAGGCCCAGAATCTCAGGTAGAAACTCGTTGGGGAAGAGGGAAATGAGCAATTGGCCAATCGAGTTCCTCCACACTTGCTCGTCGTTCAGCTCGTGGTGTTCCCGGATGAACTCGAGCGAGTCACACGCTGGAAGATCAACACCATGCTTCCTCAGCAAATCTCGATAAATCAAGACGTGGTTTTTCTCAACATCTCCATCTCCTAGTTCTTCTGAAAAGACCTGCCAGGCATTCTTGGTAATGTCTCTGAGCACAAATGGTGTCGTGATTTTGTGAACACGGCATAGCCAAGCTCCATCGATGAGATTCAACGGGGCAAGACGCTTAAGCCATTGGATTGCGTCTTCTTTGGTATTGAACAGTTCTCGAGGCGACCCGGCTGATCTTCGCCTGACGTATGATTCGAAGCCATCTGAGACTTCTTGACGTTCGGCCTCAAGAAACTTATCCAGAGATACTGGGTCGTACTCCTTTAGGTCTAGGATACTGCGGGTCTGCGGCTTGTATTTTGCCATTGAAAAGCCATGTTCCAACAGTTCTAGAAGCATCTCTTTTGCTGCCGGTAGAATCTCAGGAAACTCTTCGAGGTTCTGTACTTTGTAGTACAGCTCCTTGTATAGCGTGACTCGCTCTGCCAATTTGGCCTCGAGTCTCGATTTCTGTTCTGTATCCAACGCAACGACGCTTTTGGCCGGAGGGCCGAACCATGTACGCCATCTCCGAACTAAGAGGAAGGCAATGAAAAGCGAGGAGAGGACGATCATCTCCGTGAAAGACATGATGAGATATTTTGTATCTGTACCGATATAAAAGAATGGCCGTACCCCTGACTTAGAATTGGAGTGAAAGAAGCTGTAATATATATGCTAACTTCAGTCGAATAGCAGTTGGATACTTGGCGAGATTTTCGCAAAGTGACGAGTATGCGTGTCTATAAAAAGGGTGATATTGGATGCAGTTTATGTATTTCCGATCGCAGCAATCGCATGACTGCGTGAAGGACGTGCAAGCCTTGGGGTCTCGAGAGTACAGGTACATGTACGTCTCCTTGCCGCTGAAGGAAGAAACACTCATCCTTCATCCTGTGTAACCAGTACGTGCTTATTCCTCCGCCGCCCCCTTGCTGCTGTTGCCTAATTCCACATGTATGTCTCGGTCAAATATGATTTGGTGATGCAAGACTTGGAACGCCTTCAGGATTGCGTCCTGGCCATATGCCGGCCATTACGTTGATTAGTGTGACTAATAAGCTGCCGTTGAGGTTTGGGATGGGAATTGATACAATCTGCTGAGCCAAGTTTCCTGATCCCCTAGATGTATCTACCCGACCATTTCTTCTGGTTCTCACCCAAGGCATGTCACGTACACAGAAGCGAGGTAACATCGCTACAAGATTGATGCCATCTGTTGAAGTTTGACACAATCCTCTATACATGTAGTCTTATGCGAACTTGGCTTGTCGAATACAATGCCCTCAATGCTTCCAATGTCGGCATATAATGCTTGAAGGATGGGGCCTCGATGATAGGCTTACTTGAGCCGACCTAGCAATGGGAAAACTTCAATTCTGTTTGGTTACTGGTAGCGGGTTTGCGTAAGACAATGCCCTTCTGAACGGCTGCTATCGCTTCTGCGTTCGCGTACCGCCGAGGCAGAATTTGAACTCTTACAGTTTCCGTCCCGGCTGACTACTGCATATTGCGTATGCATTCCTTCTCAGAGATGGTGTAGGTAAGACTGCTGCCAGTTGCTTTCCACAGGTGCCTGAAGGATTGAGAGATGTGTCATTGAAAGTGGTGAGATGTCAGCTCCAGCCTGGACATGTTATGGCATCCCCCACTCATGGATGGTATGCATGCGCCGAGCCGAGCTGCCGAAGGTCTCGTATCCAAGCAATAAAACCATGTCGAAGTACTGTACTGTCGTGGCGACATCAAAGGGGATTATGGGCATCCGTGGAGGTTACAGTTGCAACCCGCGCGGATCCGCCGCCATTCCTTGGGCTGAGCGGAACATCCGTGTCTTGGATCCTTGCGGTTGATCCTTGGCTGCCAGAGTTGGAGAAATGATGGATGCAAAGCGCTCCGATTAGGGGGACGGGTACATATCGGGGATCAACAGAGGGGCCGTCACACATAGTGGAGCGCGGAGAGATTTTAGGGTGCTGACAGGGCTGAGCAGGGCTGAAGCTTAGCGGCCGGGGAATAGCCTGAAGTAATCAATACTACTGTACTACTAGTATCATGGGTCTCAAAGTACCTCCACACTCAACGCCTCTAGCTTATACTCGTATACTTGGAAATAAAAATATATAAAGCTTTATAACATAAGTAAATATATATAGCTAGCCATCATAGTGTTGTTACTTTCTCTCTCTTCTTTTTAATACAGGGCTATTTAAATAATCCAAATGTTTAGCCGTAACTTCATCACATAATTACATTAACCAACATGAGAAGTGGGTACGTGACCTCATGTCAATCACGGTTCAAGTACCCGGGCTTACAATTCTCAGACTCAATAGTACTTGTACTGTACTGTGTTGTTGGGTGTGCAGCAAGACGAGATCTAACCAACCCCGGCTGAATGCTGCCCCCCTCCCCCAGCTGCAATCTAGAACTGTCAACTCACATTTCACAGCCCCGGGGACTCAAACAAATCGCATCTCGTTTGTTGCACATACCTGGCAGAATGGCCACCAAAGTACTGACAGAGCCGCCATCGGTTGAGCTCCAGCCCGTCAAGGCCAATGGCAGCCCTGACGCAGCGTCGGCTGAAGAACTCTCAGATCCGTCCAGTGGCTCTTCGCCCGCTGCTCCAGCAGACGACGCCAAAACGGCCATCGTCCACTCCAAGTTGCGAGCCACGCTCGTTGTTGCGCAGCTGCTGGGCCTGAATCTCTTCAGCAGCTTCTGCAATGGCGTCGTTGTTGTCGGTCTGCCAGCAATGGCCGCCTCTCTGCACATTGACGAGGGGCTGCTTGTCTGGCCGACTTCGGTCTTCTACCTGACTGCAGGATCGTGTCTGTTGCTGGCCGGCTCCATCGCTGACGTGGTCGGCACCAAGACGATGAGCCTGGTAGGGGCCTTTACTGCTGCCGTCTCCGCCATGGCCTGCGGTCTGGCCCAAAGCAGCGGCCAGTTGATTGCCTTTCGCGCTTTGCAGGGCATCACAAACGCCATCATCGTCCCCTCGTCCGTCTCCATCGTCTCGACCGGCTTGGAGGAGGGAAGGCCGCGCAATCTGGGCTTTGCGTGCTTGGGCTTTGCCGGTCCGATTGGGTTCTCGCTTGGTCTGGTTCTGGGCGGTGTCTTTGCTGACAGCACGGGCTGGCGGGCCGCATTCTATCTTGCCGCAGCCACCACTTTCGCGTTATTCTTGGCCGGTATTTGGGTGTTGCCAAAGAATGCTGTCCGTCCCGGAAAATCCGTCTGGTCCAGGACTCTGACGGAAATTGACATGGTTGGGGCAATCATCGGGACTGCCAGTTTGGTCATGCTGTCCTATGTTCTCGCGTAAGGATCCTTCACCGGTTATACCATTTCTGAGCGGAGCTGATTCCAGGCCTCAGAGTCTTATCCGCCGACATCCACAGTATTCACAAGGCATCCACCATTGCTCTGCTGGTTGTCAGCGCTGTCTTGATCCCTGCGTTCATAGGATGGATGCAATACCAGGAAAAGCACCAGCGCAATGCACTCATCCCCAACTCACTGTGGAAAAACTGGGTGTTTACAAGTTGTTGCCTGATGGTGCTCTTCACCACGGCTGTATGCAACTGCATGGAGCTGTACAGCAGTCTATTGTAAGTCGTCGGTTCTTCGTAGCAGTCCCGTCCTTTTTCTGGGTTGAGTTAACATTGGGCCTATTCTCCAGCTTCCAGCAAGTGCAGCGTCATTCCGCGCTGCACGCTTCACTGCAGATTCTCCCGTCGCTCATTTCTGGAGCGTTAACTAACATATCGACCGGCATCTTTGTTAATCGTATGCCAGTTATGTGGTCTGTACTCATCTCCTCGACCATCAGCGCAGTCGCACCCCTTCTCATGGCCCTCATCCATCCCGAATGGCCTTATTGGTACGATGCTTTCTTCGCCCAGGTGAGTGATGCATGATACCCAGTCCATCGCTATAGACAGACGTCTTTTGTGTGGATTCGTCTCTGACTACATCCAGATTCTGACTCCATTGAGCTGCGATATTCTCTTCACCGTTGGCCTCCTCGTCGTGTCAGATGTCTTTCCCACACACATGCAGGCCTTGAGCGGAGCTGTCTTCAACACTTGTGCGCAGCTGGGTACAGCTATTGGCCTAACCGTTACGTCGCTCATTGCCACCTCTGTGACCAATTCATCTTCTGACGCTGATAAAGAGTCACCCAGCGCCCTTATGGATGGGTATCGCGCCGTCTTCTGGACCATGTTCGCCGCCATGGCATTGACTTGTGTGCTTAGTGTGCTTGGATTACGAACAGTCAAGCAGTTGGGGGTCAAGAGGGATTAAGTATAGTGCAGACAGGCTTCGTTGCCTTCAAGACTATAGTCTTGAATATATACCCGCTCGTCACATTCAGTTGGCTAGAGCTGGGATAATCTACCCCCGTACATTCTCAAAAGATTATAGAGGAGTACAGGCGTATTCACATGGCTTCGCGAGAATGATCCTTCGAATCTGCCACCCAGGTGAGATGGCAGCGAGCTTCGGGCCAGCCAAAGGGTGGAAGAGCAGCCTGTAAGCTGCTCTAGAGATGATGAACAAAGCACATGTAATTAAGATGGCAATCTATTGTGTAACGGTTCGCCTTCTCTGTTAATTAAGCTTAGTTTAACCTGAATTAGTGATGCCGACTGAAGCCAAGCTGTCACAAGAGGTTTGCGTTGCTTCTAAAAGTCGGCTCGATAGTTGTGCAAATGACATTTGATAGAAATCAGGATTACTATCGTCGGAATACCCCATAGCCTAAATAATCCTCGCAAACCATGCCTAAGCTAAGGATAGATTGGTTGTATACTTTCCAAGACAGAGACTTGGGATCGGCTGCATTGTCAAGAGACACAATAAAAGCCCGCAACCTCTCATTAAGAGGCAGTCCCTCATCGACCCATGCGTAATTATCTCTGTAGCGGATAGAGTACTGGATTGCCAAAGGCTGCATAACCTCCTTTTCAATCCGCTTGAGGCGAGAGGCCCCCCAATCGCTTGCAAACCTCGGCCAGTGACCCTTGAAGAATTGCTCGATAATTCTTCTGAACTTGACAGGATCCCTGGCAAAGGACTCGTCAAGAGAAGCGCGACTAAAAACACCAACCGACCCCTAATAAGACAGTTATTAGAAACTAAACACTGTTGTCTGCCCTAGTTAATCTTACCGTAGAGGGTCGGCTTCTACCAGCTCGTTGATTGGCTGTGATAGGTGGTTGGCCGAGAGCTGTGGATGACTGCTTATCCGCGACAAGGAGGTTAGTTGTGTATGGTAAGATGGCGGGCTGGCTATGCCATAGGGCTGCATCCTGGGGGACTCACAGGCGCTCTCGTTGAGAAGCCCTTCAACAACTTCTCAATATCCGTGATCTGGCTATCCAGCTTCCTGACTTCATCTCGAAGATGATGTACTTCCGAAGGCCATGACTGACTGCGAGGGGTAGCCGGGGGGGTTACTGGCTGGCTGAACCCCAAAGCGCCAGCAAAGTCTGTATTAATAACTGTCAGCATCTAATGTCATCCTTCATGATTGGCAATCCATATTATACAGAGTCTCACTAACCAGTAGCTTTCAGGTCTTGAATACGACAGTTTAATGCGGCAACCTGAGCGATCAGACTACCAAGATCAGGGCCTGATTGCTGAGAGGTGGGAGACTGCTGAGCAACGGTAGTGGCAGGGAGGGAGGGCGGCTGCAGAATGGGAGTACTTCCAGCCGCAGTTTCGAAGCTTTCGGCGCCTAACAATGTCAGTATGCGAGCTACAAATTTCTCAGAGACCACGCCAGGTCAAAACTCACTCTGTCTCAACACCTCATGTGCGGGCCGACTGGATGTGAGTTCTTGCATCGGAATATGCCGGAACAGTTCTTTTGCACAGGCTGCTGCGGTTGCTGCCGCGTACCGCTGCCACATGTCGTTCTTGTGTGAATCCGCATAGTCGCATATACCCCGTATAACCAAGCAGGGGAACGTGTTCATGAGTCCGGCAGCTTCCATCTCGAAGCAAATGCAGTCCTCTCCCGTCTGCAGTGCAAGCAATTCCCTTGTCTTGGCATCCTTCACGAGTGTATTGCCCGATGCGATGACTCCGTAATGAATCTCGGGATCATTGGAGTGCCTGGGGCTGCGTTGTTTTACCCTGCTCAGATCACAGATGGAGGCGCAGTTGCCATCTCCAGCGTGTCCATAAGAGTCCTCAAACAGCCTGTCATTCTGAGCCTCCTGATAGACGTAGGCCGGGTTTCCAGGCCGCCGCTGGCCCATGCCAGGGAAACGTTCTACCATGTCCTGGAGGAATTCGGGGATACGAGTGTACCTCCGCATCTCGTGTTGTTTTTTCAGAGCGGAAACTGCGTTGAGCAGCACTGTGGGAGGCCTGTTCAGCATGCCTATACGCTGGAGCTTTCTCCCCCGTAAAGCTTCGACAACACTTTGGATGGCCTTGACGAAGTCATACTGCACGACGCCACCGCTGGTTCCTTTGGGCTCACTGATGACGACATCGCCGAGTCGAATATCCCTGTCTGGGCGAGGGACGCCAGCTCCAATGCCGACCATGAGCCCGAAGCGGACCTCTGGAAACGACATCAGTAAGGTCGTGGCAACATTTGACGCAGATGTGGTTCCGTATTCTCCAGCTGGAAGCGAGGCTATGACCACGTTATGGACACCAATATTGCCCCATGTATAGACGTTGGTGTCTTGGCGAGGTTGAGCAAAATCGGGGGGACGCTGGTGTTCCTCATCAAGCATAGCGGTTGCCGCCGCCGCTTCAAGAGCAAGAGCACAAATCCATCCGATGGTGTATTCTTTGAAGCTTCTTTTGGTTGACGATGGACTCGCCATGGTGACCGCTATCAGAGATATTTTCGGGTCAAGTTTTGGTTCGGTAGGTGCAGTTAATGTGTCTGGCCGCGTGTCCTTTGTAGAAGATGAGTAGAAGTGACAGATCCTGGGAGAAGAACTGCGAGAAGAACTGCTGCCGAGAAGAGAGAGCGGGTGCGCCTCACTGCATGTTACCTAGAAGAGGCAGCACCCTTCAGTGTGAATCTCTACGGGAAGATAAACCTCGGGAGGGTGATATAAGATGAGGCTCTTCTGGCAATACATCTATTACGCATTGCTGGTGGACACGCATAAACACCTTATTATAACGAACGCTTCTGGATTACTTTCAGCATAACTTCAGATTTCTCATTAAAGTATGCAACGCCTAAGGCCACCTACAAGGACTACATGTATTACATGGAGTTGAGCTACTGCAGCCTTTAGGCTCCTGGCTCTCTTCAACCATAGAGATTATTGAGTCCCTTTTTCAACCAGCCGTTTAAATCTTGCCACGTCGTGCATGTGTCTCCGTGTTCAGTTGTTGGAAAGAGTCCCAATCACGCTCCCTTATGTTCCACGCGGCAGCCGTTGGGCTGGCTTAGGCTTCGAAGCTTGCAGGCCGCACTGTACCATCATCCAATAGCCTCTGCAGCTCAGATATTGCTATTTCCCCAAAGAAAGGCAACAGACAGATTTTCGGTAAGCTGCCTGAGCCTGAAGATTATTCTTTTTCGGTGTTTGGGTACGGTAATAACCAACACACTGTGTGTTGGGCTCATATTCTCGTGGGCCTCGATAATGACACAAGATACCTACATGTACCAAACATACCAGGTACCCAATAGACGTCAGCGACTTGATTCAAAGTTGACGATATACTTCACAAAAGGTCCTGAATATCAACTATACCCAGGGAGCCTGGCGTGCAATAAATGCAACTACATATGTATACGTAGGTCAGATGCCACTTGAACCTTGCTGAGCTGTTCCATGCGTTGTCTACGTGCAGGGTGAGAGAGCCCGCCATCTGCGAGACCGCAATATCACGATTTCGGGAATTTGTCTTGTCACATGTATGATCGAAGCAACAGAACCCCCACATGCGGCTCGTCAAAATTGATAGCATGCAATATCTCTAGAGTCTGGCATGGCAAGTGGCACAGAGATCCTTGCCACGAGCTGCTGCTGCAACACAAGCGGCTGCCGGCACTGTTCACGCACAAGACTTCCCCAGCAGCAAAAACATGCACTATTATTAACATTTTGGCCGCAAGCCACATTCTTCTCCTCCGAGAATGATTGAAAGTTCTCCATTTTATTCTGAAATATACTGGATTATCGCGACTCCTTTTGCAATCGCTATACTATTAGGTTTGACGTCGTGGGGCCGGTTGGGCATATCACATCCAGATTTGCAGACGATAAGGAGAAAAGATCTAGGAAGCTTGCCATGTTGCCTGATATGTGAGCACGAGGTTTCGGCAAGCTCCGACCTGGACAGCAATTCTACCCTTATAGAGGGCCTGAGGTCCTCACTTATCGATCTTGTATCAATCTTGTATCAAATTTACGCAAAAAAGTCTCCCACTAAAACTCGGAAGCATCCACGACCGGCGTCAGCTTGGCCGTCACCTCTTCCCCTGCCTCCAGCCTCTTAGCAGAAATGGCCCCCGTGATCCTATTCTCAAAGAGCTTGAGGCAGCCCCAGCCACACCAGCTCTCATTGTCGGTACGAAACAGCTCCACCACAAGGCGCAGGGAGCTGTCGCGCGTCCCGCGAAACTCCGGATCATCTATCTTGTTCCGAACATTCAGCAGATTTGCAAACACCTTGTCTTTCGCCTCCTGAACTTCCGTGACGCGCTTGTACTCATTCTTGAAGCCTCCTGCAACACCATGGGCTTGATCCCGGAGCCTTCCCATATGAGCCCATGTAACTTGATAAAAACTCTCAAGGCGGTGCAAAGCCTCGATGCTCTCGCATGCCACTCTTTGCTGATTCAAGTTGCCATGCAGCCGTTGCTGGGCCTCTTCCACGTCCCGCATCAGTCGCTCCCTGGTTTTCCGGTGAAAGAAGCCAAGGATGATATTTCTCCAGCGTGAGGCTGCGTAACGCGTGTAGGAAACATAACGCCTAATGTCGCCCTCGAGTTCTCGGAAGAGACGCAAGCTCTTCTCGCGCTCTATCCTGGCATTATAGACGCCCGCGCACTCTGTTTTCAGGTTTGTGATATCACTATCGAGTTCGAACACGAAGTGCGTGGCGTTGTCGCCGTTGGCCATGCACACAGCCGCCCTCGAGCCCAATTTCCACGCAGCTTGCTTGCCAAGGTCACAAAGGCTACCAAATTTCTTTGCTACCAGGTCTAGCTTCACTACCATGCCTTTGTTCACTCGCTCAATGCGGTCTGTGCCCTGCTCGATGGTCAATAGCTCCGTGACAACACCCTCGATGGCGGTATAGGCATCGTGCCCGGTATCGCGTAACTTCTCGTCACAGTCGCTCTCGAGGTGCTGGATCTCATCTAATGTTTCGGATAAGCTTGCCTGGAGGCGTTGGGTCCGCCACTTGATGATGATAAGACCGAAAAATATCCCAACTGCAGTTCATATAACCGTCAGCCAGAGCGTTACTGTGGACAGGGATGGCTTTCCCGTCAGGTCAACTCACTTGTTCTACCGGCAGAGATCTCGCCGAACTCGACCGCATCAGCTCCCCTAGCTAATGGCAGCCTGGTGAGCTCCCGTGGGCCGAGGCCTATGGCACATCCGACCATATTCAATGTTATTGCTGGTCAAATAGTGTATGACGGATGAATCACGCAGAGTGCACAGGCACGACGCTTGCTCACTACAACTAGGCACTGTCGCCCGATAACATGTTATTAAGGAGGATGTGGTCATTGTCCTTTGGGCAGAAATATATATATCTTACCTTGGTAAGGTAGGTATGAATAGGTATCTTTCAGATGTCACCGAATAATAGGTGCTTGGGATGTCGTGCAGTCGAGCTCTATTTCAGCCGCACTCATATGGAGCACTGCCAAAAATCTCATAGGCGTAGCATAACTCTGTTATCAACATAGAGGTATGCAGCCCGGCCTAATGGGCACATATGCTTGTTGTTATGTACGGCTGAAACTGGTTGGGGAGTGAGTCAGGCATCCACGGATAGAGACTGGTACATGTATCGATAGACAAGAGCTGTCTACATAGTAACGCCTCTATATATTTCCATAACGTATGCCTCAAAGGCAATCTGTACATCCTTCGCAAAATACAGCATCAATTATACTACTGCGAATTGCCTCAAAACTATCCGACCCCCCTATTCGACTGGAGGGTTCTACACGGGAAAAAAAAAAAATTAAAAAAAATAAAAAATAAAAAAGCACCCACAATGGCGGCAGCGGACGCTATTCAAAGTATCGCCGCCGCGGAGAAAAGAGTTATGACTGAGGAATATGGAGGCAAATTATCGAACATGTTTGTCGAGGAGCTCAAGAGCGCCACGCTATTCAAGACCAACTGGGGCGAACTGCTCAGCGCTGCCCCGACTGCGCTCTACTTTATGGGCTCCTGCTGGTTGGCAGCTGCGAACCCGATGGCTGAGATGATCTCTCTGGCTGATGTAATGCCGGAAAAGGGCTTCACGTACATGACCAACATAAAGAAGCCGACACTGAGGGCGTGTCTTGTCGACGGTACGTGCCTAGGACCAGATATCTCAAGGAGAAAGGGGGAGAAAGGGAAGAAACACACACGCTGACATCACGGGGCCTATGCAGTGTGCAACAACGGCGGAAGGCAAGCTTTCACCATTGCCGGCCAGAATATGGACGCTTTGCACATGACGAGTCGGCGCATATGTGATGAGAGGATTGTTATGGTATTCAAGCGTCTGGGGCCGTGCACCAGCAGTGAAGATGCCCTCGAAGACTTCAACGATGCCTTGGAAGATCTGTCCAGGGACGCACAGCGGTGTGCAAAGTTGGCCTCTGAGACGCGTGAGGGCTTTGCAAAGTGGGGGAAGATGGTTGGCGAGCTGCAAATGTGCATGGAAGCCCAGGCGGGCAACACGGCCATCCGTGCCAACGCCGCCGCCACAGAAGAGCGCGCCGCCGAGATCGAGATGAAATTCGCCGTCCAGTCATCCGAACAGGCCCGAAGCAGCGTCATGAGGGCGGCGGAAAAACTGAAAAAGTCGGAGGATGAACTCAACGTTGCCATCCAGAAAGTGCCCGGCCCGTGGAAGACCGCCGCCTTGGGGGCCTTCGTGTGCTATACCCAGACCATACCCACGATGGTGGCTGGCGCCATCTTTGGAGGGCGCAAAGAAGACAAAGGCACCAATGAAAGAGGGCATACCAGGCGTTTTTGGCAGAAGAAGGTGCCGCCAACGCTCGACGACCCGTGCTATGCCAGTGCTACCGCAATCCGGGATCTGGTGAATCACTTCTACAACTTTCTCGGTAACGACAATGGTCCTATCGACTGGGAAAAGTTCAAGGATCACTCTGGAGAGAGCGATGTCGAGCACCAAGGGGTGGGCTATCTCTTGGGCACCTTGAAGGGGCAGCAGCAAAGTACAGACAGAACCGGCTCGGACGATAACAAGAAGCTGATGGAAGCGTATGGCAGTCTCACAAAAGTTTGCCTTGACATCCAGACCCATCTGAGCCAGCAGCACCAGATAAATGCGGAGGTCAACCCCAGCAAGGAGGTTGTCAAAGGCTGGAAGAAGAAGGTCAGTGAGGCGAGGGATACGGTGCTCAGTCTTGCAGGCCGTGCCAGCGCCATGTCTTCCAGCAGCTCCCCAATACCGTTTGGCTGTCACAATACCCAGGGGGTCAGTCCGGACGCTTCGGCGCGAAATGCGCAACTTAGCTCGGCCATGCAGTTGGTGCAGATGAGGCAAGCGACAGCCGATAGCGCTCAGTCGACGTATGAGATCGCTGTCGCCAAACAGAACACAACTGCAATAGCCATGGCGAGGGTCCAGGCCAAGCTCAGGGAGGTCCAAGAGACAGGCCAGAATCTTGCAAAGATCAAGGAAGTATTACGCGAATGTATCTCGGTCCTGGTCGACCTAGTTATCCAGATCAGCAAGCTAGAGGAGTTCTTCATCATGCTAGCCAACGTCATCGATAACATTATACTGCCACGAGCTGAGACCTTCAAACGCGAGATGAGCAAACTCGGCGGCCGCGCGCGGAAATACGGCACAATCAACCCGGACGACATCACCAAGCAGACGATATATACATCGACCCTACAGCTCAAGGGCTACTTTAGCGTCCTGCAGGATATCTCGGGCATGTATACGCACGTGCACCAGCAATATATCACTACGGGCGTTGACTTGTGCTACCGCCTGTCCAAGGGCACAGCGAGCAACAACCCCATGCCCGAGCTGCAGCATCAGCTGGCTAGTTACTCGGAAACATCAGCCAAGGCCATCATCGACCTGGCTACTCAAAAGCAGAATGAGATTCGTAGCTCTCTAAGGGTCCGCGCTCGCAAGGCCCTTGAGCATACACAGGTGATTGAGAGCGAGGTCGCCAAGAGAGGTATTCCGATTGAACACTCTGCCAAGGCGGCTATCAAAGAGGGCGGAGAGGAGCATGATGCCGATGCGGAGAGCATAGTGAACAACGACGTGGGTTTGACGGCTTCGGAACAGATAGATTGTTCGTCCTATTAGGTTGTGATATACGAACGGCTAGTTCAAGTGCTGGCAGTATACAAGGTAGTTCAGCAGTGGATAGGGAAAGCAAAATTGAGATTGACATTCGCACACACGCAAGGCTGCATTATGGCATTTTGCTTGTGGGACGAATATGGAGGAAGCCGATCGCCCCGTCTCTGGAACAGTTTGCTAAATAGATTGACATCTCCGTCCATCTCAGTGAACGAAATACCCGCAGGCTCAGCTGCTGTTCAGTCAAAGTACACATATATGGAAATATCTTCTGATGCACAATGGTCGCAGGCTCCGTTGGGTTCCAGGCATCCCCTCCGGCGCAAGAGGAAGCTGCAGCAGAAGCGGTGTCTAGCAGATTAACCGAAGATGATGCATCGTCGTCAAAACCAGACACAAATGGCCTTGAAGCCATTCAGCCAGTATCAGGGTGCTAGATCTTTGGGGAAAATGCGATTGAAGGAGATGAGATGCTGGCCTAAGAGGAGCCTGCAAGGTCGAACCGGGCGATGATAGCCGTTAACCACATTCGGGAAAAGACTGGCCCTGGGAATAAGGCATCTTTATACCTAGCCGTAGGAATATTGCCCAGGTTCAAGACCTCACATCTTTCCGGGCTCACCTCGTCACTTCACTCGTCAAGGCATCTGCATTTAGAAATACTACGGAAAGTAACAAAGGGCAAATAAAATAAAAAAAAACATACAACAGCCGGTGTTCGCTGGTGGTCACCCACCCAACTACTAATCTGCCGGTTAGTGGCTTATCTATGGGGGAGCGGACGGGACCCCGAGTTTTCCACTACCTATGGTCGTATGTGCTAGTATAGGCCGCGTCTTTGGTCTATAACCTCAACAACAGATACCTCTTAGGGCTTAGCGTACTGAGAAGCCAGTGCTGAAATCTTTACGGCTAAAGAATCTCAGCAGGCTGTGATATCCAACACGCCTTCAAAGCGGGGGAGGTGTTTCAATCTGGACAACCCGAAGCATACGCCGTCAGGCACAGCTGCTTTATCATCTATATGAAAACTCCTCTTCTATCGCTCAAGTCAAGGAGTCATTTTCTCATGTCCCTTTTTTTTTCTCACAAATCGCACGGTGGCAATGGTTTCAATTATCGTTCCAGTCGCCTGTAATAGAGCCTCGCGCCCACTGTTCTGCATTTTTCTCTTGTGCTTTCCGTCCTTATTGTGAAGATTATCAACACATATAGCTGCTCATTTTTTGAAAAAATACCCTTCGGTAAAACCTGAGGTGAGTTCCCCCTGAGGTTGGGCAAAGCTTGTTGCCAAACAGTGACAGAGGCAAAAGCGAATCAAGCCAGGGGTAGCTTACTGAGGAGGTCGCCGACTCTCGGGCATCTCCATATCCTGCCCCTGAATCTGTACGATTAATCAGCACATCAGCACATGCCATTCATGTGAAAGAAACGGCCCCCATCCCCGGCGGGACATCCCGAGATATAGTGTCGTAGCAAGTAACACACAGTTCCAAGTCCCAACGCTTTCGCCCCCTGCTGATCCAAGCTGCAGACGTGAAGTCGAAATAGAGTTTGTGGACACCTCGTCTAGCTCGCGATTAGATGCACCCCCTCCGAACCTGCTTGCAGGAACTTGTCCAGACTCCGCAGGTGGAGAGACCAGATCTTCGTCATGGATCTCGCTCGGAGAGATGGAGAGACCCGTACAGTACGATGAAGCCCTGCCTTGTACCCCAGGTAGTGCATAGCGCATCGTGGGTCGATCCGTCGGCTACCTTATGACTCTGTCGCAAAATTGGGCAGCGACTGCTGCTCTAGGCTCGAGAGTGCTGTAGAGATCAGACGGAGATGATCAACATGCTCTGTGGTATTGTTGTGCGCTTCGTGTATATGAAGAGCTGGAGATGCCGTCTCTTTGCTTCTCTCAGATGCAGTGTTCTGGGAAGCAAGCCATCGTGGAGAACATGTCTCGCATCAAGACACGCGCATTGGATCTGCTTGATCGAGGAGGGCAAGTGTGTGCTTGTGCGACAGTCTTGCTGCAGCATCGTGCGTCAGGACATTTGGTGCATCGACACAGGGCAGTATCCGCATGGAGTCGTACCTTGGGTATGAGCTTGGTTAAGACAGACAGGAGACCCATGGCCTAGCTGTTCGGCAGTTGACAGCGGCTCGCATTAGACCGCACACCCAGTTATACAATAATGCACGTCAGTCGGTGACGTTTGTCATCTTATGCCAGGAGTAGTTCGAGGTAGCTCCGTCCTAAGAGAACATTCGGACTGGGACGTGTATACTAAAAGCTTTAATCAATCAGCTATGCTAATAATATAATTATCAAGATAACTAATATTAAGTTAGTAAAGATAAGAGTTATAATATATATTAATAGAGAGCTTTAGTACCTGTAAATATTATATATAATAATATTTCAGAGTGATACTTGAAATAAATATTTAATATAATATTATATAAATATTATATGATTCTATTTTAATTTAGTGAAAGATGATTAAATAAAATATATATATTAGCATTATAGGAGATTCGTCAGGTAGGTAATGAGAAGTATATTAACTCTTACTTATGGAGAGACTACCGAAAGGGAGCCGAAAGGGAGCCGAAAGGGAGCCGAAAGGCTCTTTATACCTGTTCGAAGGGGGATAAAGGCGGTGTGGAGTCCCTGCACTGCCAGGTACTGGTACTTCCTGGCGGCGGCGCCGTTACAATCCGTAAGATTTTGAGATTGGGCGGAAGATAGAGCAACCGCAGCTTTGGCAAGTTTGAGAGGGACGAGCCTCCCTATTTATACCCACGGTATGAGCCTCATCCTGCCAATGCGTCAGGTGACGAGATAGGGGGCGAAAGTAGTTACACTGCATATGTAGTATCACTGGCTAACTAGCAATAACCCCCGGTATCTTTGTTTTGTTTTGTTTTGCTTTGCTTTTCTTTTCGTCTTTGCAAACAGTTCCCCCCTTCTCTCCCTTTTTATGAAAAGTGATAGTACTAGTACAATTACCAGGATAAAATGCGAATTACCAGGATAAAATGCGAAACCGGTGTGGATGCCACTTAAGTTGCTTGTTTAGCCCACGCGCTTTTTTACGTGACTTTCGGGAGAGCAGGGGGGTCGTCATTGGTCCGCTTGACCGCCCAAAGTCCCCGGGCGTTTTCCCTTAATACCCTCCTCTTTGGATTTCATGTGCCGACAATGAGTCGATATGAACATCTAGTGGTCGTACGGAAATCGTCTCAGTTTGTCAGTAAAGAAGGATACCGATTTGGGTGCTGCTTGAGTAGAAAACTTTGGTAGAAAAACACCGTAGGCCATCGACATGGGAAGCGAGAGAAGATCCGGAAAAGAGCCTGCACATGGATGCTGCCACGTAGTGGTGCTGTAACTTAGCCCAGGGGGGTCGGACAGTTTTCCCCTTTTTTCTCGCGTTTGTGGGGAATAACAAAGATAAACAGATACGCGTGGTCCGGATTACCTGCAGCCGTTTCTCGACCAGGTACCTTCGGGTTATAGCGACAGTTCATAGCCCTAAGAGGTTCATTTCAACGCACCCATATAGTAGGGAAGGCGGACATCGAGTGGGATGTGGCGCGGAGAAGAAGCGACAAAGAATATCCAGAATGTCGATATTCGTGGACATCTATACTGGCTGCTGAGTTATCTAAGAATAATCTTTTGTTGTGTGTTTCTCCGATAGTAGGAAACAATTGGAAACGCATCGGTAGGTAATGACAGTACTGATGGTGGGAAAAAAAAGAAAAAGAAAAAAAAAAAAATCTCAAATCCCGCCGAGTCTACTATGTCTGTACCCCATTTTGTACCCTATGCTTTTTGTAGCTGTGTTCCCAAATGCAAATGATGTGAATGCCGCTCGAGTGTATATATGATGGACGACCGTTTCGTCTCGAGCATACGTCGTATCAGTTGTTGGGCCCAACGTTTCCCAATTCAACGTCGACGTCCGGTTCATTGTCAATGCTGCGCTCGTCTTCGGTTCCACTGACTGGCACACGGATGTATTCTACGAGCGGCTTGGCCGCCTTGTATGCTCTGGGTGTCTGTTAGCAAGCAGTCTTGAATAGAACTGGCAAAGGTGGCAAAGGTGGGACGGCATGACGGACAGGCATAGAAAAGTTAAAACTTGGTATATCAGCATTATCAATCGATGGAACTTTTGAACTGCGTCTTGGCTTTGGCCGTCTTCTTATTGTGCAACTTGGAGGATATAAGGGGTATCCTGAAAGTTGGCGGACTGGAAACGATAGGGATTGCTGGCCATGTTGATATCTGCGGCTCTGATTGTGGTCTGTTTATGCTCTGGTTCAAGCTACTAGGCGACTGTATGTGATTGTTGGCCGATGAGATGGAATAAATGTCAAGGAGACTGGGGAGGAGCCCTTTATACCATGGACGATGGGGAGGAAGAAGACACAGGTCGCTGCTGGTGTGCTGGTGGCCTACAGTATGGCAGCGGTTGAGATATGCCACACCCTGTCTTTGCAAGACGCAGCTTCGAGAAGCCGTCAATCATCCTCTGCTTGCCCGAATGCTCGCTCGTTGCGTTGTGACGTCTCCACACTTCTGTCCCGGTCTCCTCATCATTTAAACAGCACCGGAGCTGCGCACCCTGCGCTGCCACGTTCATGCCAACTGCATGTTTTATGGTGGTGGTCTTGACGGCGGCGTCCCTCCGGCGCCTGAAGCGCCTACGCCGGCGAAAAGATCACTGTTCCTACGCTCATGCTCCCTTACCAACCCACTAGCAAGATTTGTCGGCGACGACAACACAACTTGACGGATGGAAGGCGATCGGCTACTGCCAGAGATCCGTATCCTTCATCATACCGCCACAGCAAAGGGCTCACCGCACATCTATTGACGACGGCCGTTTAGACGAAGGCAAGTCCTTGATAACCAGACTCCTCCCTCCTACTGGATGGTTGTCCGCAGTCATGCCTGGGGGCTTGGCTATGTCATTGCCATCATCCATCTTCGTGCCGCCCCGTCTGTTTTCCTCTCGCGCTCTCGCGCTCTGTATGACGGTCCGACGCTCGCCCTCAACCAATCAAAGAGCCGTTTTGCACCTCTGTCTTGTTCTCTTCCTGCATACGGCTCTAGTCCACCGCTCTTTGCACTGAAGTGATTCGAGAAAACAATGAACTATCGCCCTGACTCGTCCCTCGCCGCCTCATACCGCTCGTTGAAGTCGGTGTCCTATTCCCTTCTTTTTCCCATCTTGGGCGGAGCAGGGCTGTGTGTTCGTTGCCCCCCAGCCTCTTCGTTTGCAGTTCATGTAATGGCTACCTAGGCAGCTGCATGTACACGTAGTTCTGCCCCGTTCCCTTTGAACGAGTTTTCTTTGGCATCGTCTCTGATTGGGTGAATTGCAGAAACTGACCTTATAAAAGATACGGCTCAGACAGGGTCAAAGGGTGTGTCGACACACCACGTAGAGCGAGGCTTCCGTACTACTCGTCAAGGAGAGCAGGAAGACTACGACATGATTTCTCTTCAGCGGTGATTCGTATGCAGGTGGATGAAGTGGTCTGGCTCGCAGCTGCGTAGATGAATCTGACCTTCCGGCAGTAGGAGGTACGCCCAGGGGTGGTTTTTTGGCACTTTGGTGACCTCAAGGAGCTGAAGCCAGGGCTGGCCGTCTCAGAAACCTAGATAGAGTACCGATGAATGGAGAATTTTCCTCACTCACTGTCACTCTTCTTTTGTGAATAGCCGATTTTGGCAGCTAGCAATCTCGAAACCCCTGCTGTCACCGAAATGGCAGTATACATGATGTACATATACGAACGTGAATGTGATAAATAAGTACCTAGCTTGTCCGTCACTCGGTCTGTTGCGCACATTCGACTGCCAGGGGTGTGCAGGCTGCGTTGCAATTGTTGTTGGTCAGCTTAATACCATATATGGGCAAACGCAATAATAATTTCATTTTAACTCATACAAGGCTTGCTCAGAATGCCTTAATCACTGCATAGTCAGCAATTTCCGTGCGGCTCCGTCAAAACGGTGGCCAACGGGCGGTGGAGGAGAGCGGCTGTCCTCATACTCGCTCCGTCTTTCAACTTCGTATGGAGTACTTCGTACGCTCTGTTATCCCATCTTTCGCCATTCCTTGCTTTTTCCCGTTAGTTTTGGGTTTAGTAGCAGGACCGGGATTCAACGAAGAGGGACGGGCCGGAATTAGTGCAAAGAGCTGGTGATAGCTTCAAAGGTAGTAGTACACACACACAAGTACAACCGCTCAGCAAGACAGGCATCATCCTTTCAATGCCGGTGAAAGAAGGGGAAAGAAGGAAAGCCAGAGAAAACTTTTCCGCGTCTGCTTTAGGACATTGGAGGCCTTCCAACCCATGTTTGGATTTCCGCCAAAAGCGGACGCGCATGTAACCCTCCTTCACGCGTGTGGCCCATTTTGAGGCCAGCCAAAGATTCAAGTCTGCCTCGCACCGATAGGACTACGAGTTCACGAATAAGTACCACTATAGAGAGAAGCACGTAGAATACATTCGTGAAATTGATCGACAGCCCCATCTTGATCCGTATTCTCAAATTCACCTCCCTTGTGTTCTGGAACTCTGCTCCCACCCTCCTCGGCTTCAGTGCAAACATCGCGAGTCTGCCACGGCCTGACGCCTTTGATAGTAGCGCGTCGTGGGGCAGGACACCCTCTCAATTTCAGCTCATTTCCAAGTCCGCTCCACCGTTCTCTCGCACTCCTGCCTGAAAGGATTCACCTCTTGCGATGGGGCTCGTCCAGTGGCGTATACGCTTTGTGTTCTCTCCACACGGGAGAAGATGCCGGGACACTCCCCCCAGTCATCTAGCGGAGTCTGGTCTGGCGTTTCCCAAAATTGCACTCCCTTTGGCTGCTCTCGCCGCTCGTCTAGTCTGGACAAGTTTGTGTTGTTGGGAATTCCGGCCAAGTACCTCTTCACGCCCGCCCACACTCACGCCCTCAGGCAATGAGCAGACAGTACGAAGCTTGTGTCAAGGCCCCCCCTGAAGTCTGTTCCTACTCCAAGGGCAATCTTTCAAGGGCTGCCAGCGCCATCCTCCCAGCTCAACTCTGCTCCATACTTGCTGTCATGGCCTATGTAGCTCCTAGGAAGGCAAGCATAGAGGGGGGGGTGTCGGCTACTTGACGTGGGCTGCTTCGTGCGGACTTTACACACCTTCTCCCCTGAGTTTTGGGTGTTCCTCATTGGGTGACGGGCGGTATTTGTCTACTCAGCCGCTCACGCACTAGAGCCTTGCTACGACTCGGTTTGGAGGTTTCAAGAGACGCTTCAAGAGACGCTTCAATACTCATTGTTAAGGTCCATTTGTCATGGGGCTTTGCTGCAGAAAGACAACCAACTCGGCCTTGGGTTTCTCAAATGCAGTTAACTATGCAATTCTCAACCTAGACAACATCGAATGTCCGTCCTCTTGTCATCCTCCAAAGGCACTCTAGACTGACAAGTCTTCGGGATTACCAACACTATCACTATCATAAGCAGAAGACTTCATTACGGTCCAATAACCGACCGGTCGGTAGCACTGAAATCGCATTCAGATCGGATGGCGCACCCACCACGGTCTCTGCCACCCCCGGCCGTCACACGCCCCAAGCGAACCGCCCTCTCCCAGGCAATACAAAGTACGTTGTGGGACGAGGATTTGTTCCCACGCTCTGGTCTGCCAGCCCCAGATGGCGATTGCCAGGCTCGACGCGAAAGAACAGGCTCCAACCAGAGAGCGAGTCGACCCCTGGTCTTTGTTGATAGCCTCAACTGCCGGCGTCCCGTTGAATCTACGCGGGAAGATAGCGGCTCTCCGAAGCCGGTGATGGACGGGAGTCTGTGCCAGTGACAGTCCCACTTTCAAGCTCTGGCAAATCGGTTCTGGCTTCATTGTTGTTTCGAAAGCAAGGGGTAGATGGGAGCCAGGGCGGTACCGGTCGGCCACACATAGTGCCTTTACCTAGAGGTAGACACTGCCAAGGTACACATATCAAAGACGACTACTGAGGCACCAGGTAGACGGCGAGCATTGGTAGGTACATGTACTCGTGTAGACCGGAGATTAGGGAACCTTGATCCCTCCTTACGAGCCCCCGGTTGCGCCACGTTGGGCCCCAGGAAGTGACATTCCGACCGTTGCGAGGATGGCATCGTCAGGTGGGCATACATACAGGAGCCTAGTCGTAATTGATAGGTAAACGTACTCGAGTAAGCATAACGTAAAAGTCTTCTTCGTAAAGGCAGCCTCTCGATGTGCCGGGCCTAATCTGTATTTTGTACTACCCACCATCCTTCTATCCTCCCCCCCCTTTCTTTTGTCCGACCACCCCCATGTTTCATGTTACGGCCGGCCGTCGAGATATCATAGCAAGAGAAATCTCTTGCAATACTCAAGTGCCGTTGCACTCATTCGAGATCCAAGTCCATAGGGTCTTCCACAAACGGATCTACTTCTCCCTCGCTCGAGTTTGTTCGTTCGAAAGGCTTATTCCTGGGGTTTCTCAATCCGGCAATTTGAGAAGTGTATTGCAGCAACTCTAGCAATCTCCTCGATAGCATGCCCGTTAGTACAAACACATTGAAGCAAGACGGACGAGATGGTGGCACAAACCGAGTTGCCCTCTCTTGCTGGGCCAAGACTCTCTCTTGTTGGATCAAGACCTTCTCTTGTTGGACCAAGACCCTCTCTTGCTGGGCCAAGGACCTCTCTTGATTTATGGTGAGCCTACGTAACATGGAAATGATGGTGAAGTATCCTCTCGTGCAATGACTGTCGTTGGTCGGCATTTTCAAGACGCTTGAGCTGCTGAGATCACAACGAAAAAAATGCGGCTGAAACAAGAAGAGACGAGCGGCTTGAAGATAACTCCAACCTGCGGACACTGGGCGTTGCTCGTTTTATATATTCTGGATCTTATGCAGGCATGCATCAAGATGCATGGACTACTTTGTCTCTGCACAAACATCACATGAGGGACCATCACCATGACATCCTGAAGGCGGCGACGCGGCTATCGCATCCACAAAGAGATGCTCAAAGACCAGCGGTAGCGAGCATGGGCCGTCTTCGGCCCCTGGTCACGGTCAGGAAGCAATTCGAAGGACTTGCCGGCTGCCGACCCAACAGTTTTCTCCTTCTAAGCCTATGGCCTTTGGCCTCGATTTCCTATGTCGCCATCTCTCGCCCGGATACCGGGGGGGGGGGGGGGGCCGGGGGGCAGCTTCTTCTTGCCCACTTCCTGCAGGTGAAATGACCGGCTCCAAGCCCCTAGGACGATAAGAAAGACATGGATAATACATCCAGGCTCCGTGAGCTTACAAAGGCAAGTTCCTGACGAGAGATTCATTAGGTCGACGTGTCACTCTAAGCAGCGGTTGCTGTGGAGACGCACTTCCTGAGCCTAAAGATATATCATGTAAGAGAAGGCCTCAAAGTAGGTCGGCCGGATGCCACCTTCATATTTTCCACAGAATCTTGACCGACAATCCTGTATTGATCTCTCCGTCCGTAACTGGAGAGATAAGGCGGTATGGTGTGAGGTGGGACTTGGATGGAAGAGCTGCGAATCATGCGGCTTGTTTTGGACGCAATGCAAGAGTCATAGACTCAACTCAACTGTCAGTTCAGCGTAAGGAAGCTATCCAGACAGCCTTCCAAAGACGGGAGAAGTCTTGACTTGGTAACGGGATTCCCCAGTATCCACAGACAAGGGGAATCGGTAGCCAGAGATGCTTGTGTTGCCCATTGACACCACGCGAGTCCCGTTAGTAGCACCACCACTATCCCAATCCATGAAGAAGAGCCATAGAGAAAAAGGAAAGGCAGAATATAAGAGAGAGAGAGAGAGAGATGGAAAAAAAAAAAAAAGAAAAAAAGAAAAAAAAAAGGGCAGAGAAACTAGGGGAGAAGAGAAAGAAAAAAAAAGAAAATGGAGGGGACGGGTCAGTGGCGCCAGGGCGAAGGGCGGAAGGGTGAAAAGACGGAAGAAAGAAAAAAGCAAAGAAGGGGAAAGATAACCAGAGAAAAATATGAGACAAAAGAAAGAAAATGGGGACCATGATGCCGAAACCACCTACAAACACCTCTCAGGGAAAACAATGTTCGGACGCCTTTCCTGCTGCCTCGCCGTTTCTGCCTTGTCTGCCTCGCCGACCGGTGTTGGTCGTCCGCGGCGGCCCAGGTGGGAGGCCCGCGAGGCTGAATAACAATTGAATTTGTTTCAGTCCAGCAAGATGCCCCAAATTCTTCACTGTTCCACATCAGAACCACTGCAAAAAAGGTGGTTAATTCCTATGTAATTCAGTTTGAAGGCGAGCACTACTCTTCAGAGCAGAAGGGGGGTGGTGGTGACTTCTTGATATGGCATCCACCACAGCGTCGCCATTAGGACCAACTCGCTACAAGCCACTCACATTTCCAAGTCTTTGCAACTCGTCTCCCCTCTGAAAATTCGACCGTCAGCAGAAACACACAAGAAATCGTCCAAACAATGTATTGTTCATATTCTATCCTTGCCAGGCTTCGCTCAGAAAGGGCGCTTAACCTGCTGTAATGAATGTGCGCCGGAGTAGATGCCACTATAGGCCAGAGTATTCTTCCTCAATCTCTTCGCTCTCCTGTTCCGCTTTTGCTCGTGAATGGCGCCGAAGACGTCGTTTGCCCGCTGAAGAATTCGCAGAAGATATACGATGCGTGAGTGCTGCTGCTACTCTATCTTTCTCACACAGCGTGCTAACAGTTTGCGAAGCTGGGGCTCTGCGGATAAGCAGGATTCGTTGTCTTTCTGTCGACTTGACGATCTGGAACCCCGAGCAAATATCAGGTTTATTATCACAGGTCTCTAATCTCTCTTTTCTTTGAGAAGGATATCTTGACGGGATTGCCTTTCTCCGATTAGATCTAGTAATGTTAAAAAAGTCCCATCGAATTCGATCACACCGAAGAAGAACCCATATCTTGTAAACTCGCAGTCAATTCCGGAGCTTTCTAAAAGTACGTTAGGCTATATTGTTCTTTAAATCTGTTCTTGGGCTCATGTAATAATATCAACGCAACACAGAATCCCTCATTGTGCCATGCCATCCTCCCTGTTTAGAAGAACTTGGACGTCAACCCCCCCACAATCATATTCCGCTTCTGCCTCCCAATAAACTTGTTCACATCATCCGCCCACCCCTCCGACTGCTCCTGCAGCGTATTCATCGTGTCCCCCATGAGATTCAGCTTCTCCGTCCTCTCGTTCAGCTGCCGCGTCAAGTAATCGCCCCAGCCCTCCTGCGACGAGGACCCGCCGGCGGAAGAGGTGCTGCTCACGGCCCGCTGCTCCGCGGCGGCGGCCTCCATCATCCTCTTGCTGGGCGGCCTGTTAGGGCCTCCGACCAGGAGATCGAGGTCCAGCGGCGATACGTGCTGTGTTCCGCTGATCCACTGCAGGTTGGAGATGGTGGGACGAGGCGGGATGTCGATCTTGGGGTTGATCAGACGATCCGGGGATTGCTGCAGCTCCTTGCCCGTGCCCCAGACATGCACGACTGCCATCTCTGCGGGCCCGGCCCAGGCAAAGATGTCGCCGGTTTGTGTCACAATGGTCGCTGTGCTACGCGTGCGGTCCACCATCGGGAGCTTAGCACTGCCCAGATCTCGCATGCCCGGGATGCTATAAGCCCTAGCCGTTCCATCCCGAAAGGCGGCAACAATGGCGTAACCCTGCAGCTCGAGTTCTGCTACGCATGCCGAGTCACACAGTACATCGTCAAACTCTTTGGAGGCACCCTTTGAGTGGGCAGGCTTGAGTATCCTTATTTCCTTCTCGGTGACTGTATTTGTGGTTAGCTGACTGTCTTTCGAGAAATGAGGAAAGGGAAAGAGGCTTGCCTGCAACGAGAGCGCCATTCACTTGACGCCCCTCTCGCAGCCCAGCCACAATCTGCCCGGTGGCCAGCGCAGGTTTGCCAGTATCGGCTTGGATTGGATTCAAAGACACGACTCTACCGTCGAATGCCACCATTCCTGCCACTTCAGCCGTGTACGACCCGCCTGCTCCGGGCAACAACTTCATGGTGATGACTTTGCCCAGGTTGGTCCCCACGAAGCAGCATATTGATGAGTATTTATCGTCGTCCAGCGTCATGACGCCAAACTCCATCACCACGGGCCACTCTTTCAGGGGCGCTGAGCTGGATCTGGAGTGACCCTTGAGGAACCCCTTTCGGTTCTCGGGCTTTGCGAAATCTGTCATGGGGGCTTGGAAGATGATCTTTGGGCCGCGGAGGTCGATCATCGTCAGGAACCCGAGCTCTGAGCCAACCGCGACGAAGCCGACGTTGGATATCCGCACGGCGGTGATGGGGCCCTGCATCATCTCGTAGAGGACAAACGGCTGCAGCCCTTCCTTGAGGTTTGGTTCTGCCCTGGAGCTGATATCAGAGAGGCCCATGGGGTTTGGATCAAGCTGTTTAGGCTGGTTCTTGCCGTAAAATGGATTCACGCCCCAGCGGAAGACCACGGCCTCCCCGGTTTTCGTCCCGGCGACAAACTCGCCCGTCGTCCCGGCCATGCTCATCGCCGTCACCTCTACATCGTCATAGCGATCCAAAGCCCGTGCCATGTCGACCTGCAGCTGGACCTCATTTTCAATCTGATCGGCGTGCCCAGAGTCCCAGAGTCTAATAATGCTGTCTGCATGCGCCGTCTGGATGATTGTGCGGTCTTCAAATCTCTTCCTGGGTCTCACTCCAGCTGCTCCGCCCTTCAAGAGCGGTTCCCCTTGGTCTCTCTTCTCCACCATGGACAGCCACCTAGGCCGGTCGACGCTCGATACGTTGAATTTTGTGACGAAGGGGTGTACGAAAAAGGTTGATGGGTGGAGTTGGTTGGTAGGGCTGATTGGGTATCCAGACGGAAAGCTGAGTGTAATCAGCTCTCCAGATGTTAATAGCACAAGCACGGCAATGGGATCTTGTGCGCCCCCAAAGTAAGGAGAATCTCTCGGAAACAGCAAGAAATCAACCGCCTGGGCTCCGGGCGGCAGATTTAGCGGAATGTGTCGCTTCCCGCGGAAGTGGTTCTCCAAGCCCTGCCAGGTGGAGGTGGCGTATATCGGCGTTATTCCCAGCTCGATGAACGTCAAGCTCTTGGGCGACGCATCGGGAGCCTGGCCGCCAGCAATCAGCAGGCCGGTGTCGTCGCAGTTTTGCTTGCAGCACCAGGCTATCTTGACGTATGGATCTGAATATGCCGTGGTCGGCGCGCTGGGGGTCGCATGCTGGATTCCCATTTCGGTGAGAGTCCTTGCCATGACGACCTTTGCTTCTTTGGGATCCCAGAAGACCAGGCTTCCGTCGTCGTGCGCAGTGAGGACAAACGTGCCTGACGGATGCCACAGGGCGTGAGTCAGCCGAGGCCGACGCACCGAATCCATGCCGACGCTGTTTCCTCCCGGCGCCCCGGCTGGAAGAACATATTCGAGGAACTGCTGCGGCTGGTTCTGCTTGAACGAGTAAATCACAGCACCGTGGCTGTACCCAATCAGGAGCTTGCCGGCGTCTCGGGGATGCATCGACAGGGTGACCAGGGTAACAGTGTGCTGCACCGGATCCCTCGCCTTCCAAAAGTTGGGCAGCCGAAATGCCCGCGCCAGCCCGTGGCGGTCGAGGTCGTAGGCCACAATGTCCCCGTTGTGCATCCCGATAAAGGCCCAGTCGAGCATGGGATCCGTCACCATGGCGCTGACGGGGCCGCCAATGACCTGCGCGGCCACGCGCTCCCCGGTGTCGAGGTCCCAGAGCCCGAGCTCATTGTTGCGGTCGAGGCTGACGAGGCGGTTGGCGCTGAACTGGACGCTCTTGAACGAGGTGCGGCGCGGCGGCTCAAACGTCTTCTGGACGCGCTGCTGGCCGAAGACGTAGATCTTGCCGGCGCCGAACTTGCTCTCGGCGGTTCCGATGGCGAGCAGCGACTGCACCGGGTCGTAGGCAAAGCAGCTGTGCGCGTCGCGTGGTTAGTACATCATATGTAGTAGCTGTAGTCTGCCTCGTCCACCAAACCGCCAACCCGCGACATCGTCGTCGTCGTCGTTCGTTCAGCTCTTTCGCCCTCCCGCGTTCGGCGGGGCCCAGTTGCGTCATAGCCCACATCTGACAGCACGCAGTCAAGGAGAGCTCACCTTATCTGAGAGTTGAGGCCGTATCGCGCGTGGTCGTCGGGCGCAAACAGCTCCGGCCGGATGCTGCCCGACAGGTCGTTCTGGATGCCTGCCTGCTTGCTTCGCAGAAAGCTCGCCATGGTGGGTGTGGCTGGAGAGGGGGTGGAAGGGGAGAGGAGCGAACAGCGAGCATAAGGGGTTCAGGTAAAGTTGCTTGGAATGGCTGGAACTCTTCTTGCCTGTTAGACGACAAGCTCAGCAACGACGCGGGATCCATAGCGGGGTTCTTGGCAGGTCATGGATAGGTCAGGCGTGCTGAATCACTGTGATGGTTTTCATGGCAGGAATATTGCCGTGCCATTTTATGGCTTGTCGGTCGGCAACCCCTAGAGCCAAGTAGCCGTCACAGCAAGCCGTTTTCTCCTTCTGCTTGCGTGACAGAAATGCGTCTGTTCTGGTTATCAATCCAGGTCTCGTCCAAGTGCTTCTGTTTGTTCCATATCGCACACACAACACCCTTGACTCATGCCTGCAACTCACTCGGCCTCAGTCCACAACACACATCACTTCTACGCAGCTTCACAAGGTCAAAATCAACGCGCGTCGATTACCTGGGTAGGCTATCTGGGCTTTTTTTTATGGTAGCAAATATAACCTCCACCGCCATCTCCCGCCAATCCGGTCGCCCCTTTTGTTCATTTTCATGTCCGTATCGTAAGATAAAAAGCAAACCCGTTTCTCCTCCCATTACCGCCAGCCAAAACCAGTAGCCGCTGATTCCTCCAACACTCACGGAGAACCATACTGTCGCCTCATTCCACCACTATTCCAGCTTAGATGTACCACATGGTGCCTCTAAAGAACTCTCTCTGTCTCATCTCTCCGTCAATGGGAGTGTTATTCTCCGGTTTCCCGCCAAGCTGGAGAAGAGACGGAGCATCGCTGCCCCGTTGCGGAACGCTCATCGACTCGCCCTTGGCAACCTTGTCGCGGATCATCTCGTGACCCTTTGCGCCAGCGCGGAATCCCTCGCTCGTCGCAATGTTCTCGTGGGCCCGGGCACGGCTGCCGGCCAGATGAGCGTAATAGACGGCCGGGTGAAGAGACACCGGCGTCGTCGATCGCGCGTATGCGTAGCACTGGTGATAAATCATCCTCTGCAACTCGTTGACGGGTATGTTCATCTCGTCAATAAGCACGTGGTAATGGACTGGCCGGGCCGTGCCCTGGATCGCCACGTGCGAGTTGAGATAGAAGTCATACATGAATGGGTGTGTGACTTCCTTTTCCACCAAAGTTCCGGGCAAGGCGTTTCCATTACGGTCGCCCTTCTCTGGGAAGAAGCGGATGTGGTGACGCTTCGTCGCCACAATCACCGTAAACTTGGGCAGCTGTTGGCTGGGAGCCGCCTGCTTGAAGTAACCTTTTATCTCCTTAATCTCCTGCTCAATGACATGAGCAAACTGCCCCTCTGCGACTCCATCACGGAAGTAAATGACGTGCTTGGGGAACTGGCGGTCGTGCCCATTCATCCAAACCTTGCAAAGGTGGCCGAACAGAGTATGGACGTTGGCGTGGCTGAGCATTTCCACCCGGTAGCCATTCGTCTCGACCATGGCGGCGTATTTGGTTGCGTCTCGGTCCACGGACATCGTCATGGCCGCCACAGAGGGAGACGGGCCGCCCGGAGCCGCGTGGGAAATGTCGACGCCCACAATCATGGTAGGCCGGTCCTTGGGGAAGTAGGTCCCCTGCAACTTCCATGGAGGGTTTGTGCGAGACGTCGATCCGCCGAGCTTGGCATTGACCTTCATGCACACGTTGGAGTGATATTGGCCGTTGTTGGACGCAACGGAGGCACCATTCACAACCTGGGTCAGGACGCCAAAGCGGCAGTCAGCAGACTTCTTCAGCCGCTCGTAGTGAGGGCTGTTCTTGTGCTGGACAACGACAAAGATGAGCTGCGTATATCCTCTCTCGCGCGTGATCTGGTTGTGCGCATGGGCGAGTGCTTGAGCAACATTGTTCTTGAGGTGGCCCGGCACGTTGATCAACAGAGGGTCGCTCTTGCAAATGCCTCCGTGTCCCATGAAGGTCGTCTTGAACGTGCGCGCAAACTGCTGAAGCTGAGAGAACTGGACACAGTCGTCCATGACAATGAAGCCCCAGTTGGTCAAAGGTGCAATGTTCGGCTTGAAAAACTTCTTGCCACGCAAATCCCAGCGGCCAGAGTACTTTGGGTCAGCCGAACCCTGGGCAAAGTTCACCAGAGGGGGGTTCAAGACCCTGGCCTCTGTCTTGGCGAACTGCTCTTGCAGTTCCACTCCATAGAACTTGAGATAGGGATCCTGCTGCAAGCGAAGATCTCCAATGTTCTTCATGATATCGCCCTTGCGAACATTGGGGCGGGTAACAGCAATCTTGATCATGGCTGCGGTCTGTTCGGGGTTCAGCTTGAAGGCGTATCGCTGCATCGGTTCGACAAATGCGAACTCCATGGGGATGTGTCCGTTCTTTCCCGTCGCGATGAGAGGCAGAAAAGGAAACTTCAAGGTCGCGTTGTACTTCTCCCGGTAGTAGTCGGCCACCGAGATCTCACGGCCATTGTAGTCAAACTTGACCGTCACAGCGTTGGCCCCGCCCTGCGGTCCATACTTCTGGTCAAAAGCAAAGTCCATCACCGTGTAGACCTTTTCGGCCAGCTTGGGGTCGCGGTTCATGTGTCTGATGGTGAACTTGAGCTTGCGCATCTTGCGGAGTTGTTTGAAGGCATCCGAGGACTGCCACTCTCCCTTGGCATTTCGAACCGGGTTGAATATCTTCGTAGTGGCAACTTCCTCTCTCTGATATCGCCTGTCAAGAGTGCGGAGAAAGCTCATCATGTACTGGTCCATGGTCTGCCGACCCGTCCAAAAGCAGGTGTTGGTAACATCTGCGTTCAGAGCGAGACCGATGCCTCCCTTGGAGAGATTGTTAGACAGTCGAAGAGAAGCGTAAGTCCCCTTGTGCACGGTGATTACCCCATCTCTGAGGAGAGGAGTTCCGGCTTCGTTCTTTTTGTAAAAGTTCCGTTTGATGGCCAATAGATTCTCAGACGGCCACTGGCGAATGAGGTGGTCCATGAAGTTGAGTGCTTCCTGGACGCTGTTGTTGAATTGCATCTTTCTTTCCAGATAACCCCGGAGAGCGCCCATCTGAATCTCCGTAGTCTTGCGAAGCATGACGTAGAATTTGTTGGGCCGCCCGGAACGTCCAGGAGGCTTGCCGTCGTCCAAGTCGACCGTGACTCGAATCTCACCGCGGTCGACCAAGGAAGGAGACCAGGCCAACCGGGATCCGTCCATGATCCACATCGGATAGTTGTACGAAGCGAGTGCGTTCTTAAGGTTGGCATGAGCCCAAATCTTCTTCAAGACAGGGCCGCGCTTGTCAGGTTCGGGCGAGAGAATGACCTATCCAAGTGTACGTTAGTGAAGAGGCATTCCGGCTGTAGGAATCAAGTGCAACTCACGTCGTATTGGTAAATTCTCTTGCTAAAGTCAAACTTGGTCATTCGAAGTTGATTGACTTCAACAATCTCAGGGCGGCCTTCAGAGTTCAGGTTCTTGCCGCGAACTGCAAACACATCTTTCTGGTCCTCGTTGTCAAGAAAGGCATCAGCGGGCAATTCCATACGAGTGTTACCCTTTCGATCCTTGCTCTCGGGCTTCGCGGGATCAAAACCCATGCTGGGAGCCCAGCCAGGTCTCGAACCGCCGGACTGCGAGCCTTGCGCTGGTGAGCCTTGTCTCGGAGGGCCCTGTGCTGGAGAAGCACCACGGCTTCTTGCAGAACCTGCCACCGAGGGTCCGCGAGAGGGGTGAGGGCTGCCTTGTCCAGGCGTGCCGTACCCTGAGGCGGCAGGAGAGCGACCTCTCTCAGACATATTGAGAACTGCAAGGACCCGAGTCAGTGAATGTAGTGGACAGAAATGACTGGAAAACGTGTAGTGCCTCGTAGAAGCGTCTCAAGCCTCGACTTAAGCTGACAGCTCAAGGGAGAAAGGTCGAGTTTGAGAAAACAAAAGGAGAATATGAAATAGCCGACTTACCTCTGACTTTTGTTGTAGTCGAGAGATTCTCCGTGGAGACGAGATCTCAGTGAATGTGGTCTGTTCCGTGTCAGGTAACTTGCAAAGCAATGTACGATGTAGGAAATGGAGTTGCGAGGTTCGAAGAGGGAAGGATTTTGTGGGAGACATACCCGATGATGTCGATAATCGTAACCAGGCGTTGCTGGAAACGGCCCTGTGTAGAGCTGGGAAGAGTATGCGTAGACGAATCTCGATGGTGAGGCAGTATCTGCGCAACGAGTCTGGGCGAGGTCAGAACAACGCTCCAGAATGTGACGTGACGAAGGCAGAGGAAGCTGAAATAAATATACAAGAGCTAGGAATTGAAGGAGGAGATGCTGTAGGAGTCTGCTAGAATGTAGACTGAGGTGCTGAAGGCGTCGAAAGCAGAGGCGAGGAGTTGTAGAAGGGGTAGAAATCAATGAAGGCCACTCACCGAAGTTGACGATCGAGAAAGCCTCCGCAGGCGCGGCACAAGGAAGTGCTCAAGGCCAGAAGAAGTTGAAGAGGAAGCTCTCCCAAGCAGAGAGAAGAGGGCGTGCGGTGCAGGGAGGCTGCGTGTGTGTGGTGGAAGAGGAAAGAAAGAAGAGAGGAGGAAGAGGAGGAAGGGAAGCCGTTATATAGGCGCAGGTGGCCTCAGGCAGCTGGCAGAGGAGGAGAGATCCGTGATGCAGAGCACGTGGGCAACAGCTGCCAAACACTGTCAGATCAAAAGCAGCAGTTACTGCTGCATCACGGTGAAGAGCAGCGACGCGGGCGGTGTCTGTCGGTCTGTGCAGCAGCTGGCGGAAGGAAGCATCTGCGAGCTGCGGAGGAGTGAAGCAAGCAGACGCCGCCACGCAGCTCGGCGGGCCCTCAACTTGTGCAATGGAGGACAAGTTGCGCGATGTGGCCGTGTGAGAAGCAAAAATCATGTAGTAGTATCTTAGTAGTATTAGGAGAGAGGAAAGTATCTAGGTAGTAGGGAGTCTTGTCTCGATACGTGTATGGTGTCATTGATTTCTGCCACGACACCGCCCTTTTGGTGCAGATGACTGCGGTTGGGCGCATCCAGATGCTTTGCTGTAGCTGCAAAGCGGCTTCGTGCTGCTGCCAGCCTGACTGAGTGAATAAATTCGGACAGAAGCAGCTTGATGGGCCAGAGGCTTGATCTCAAACTGTTGGGAGTATCGATCCATGCAAGGTGAAAGGACCGGGCAAGCGGTTGACAAGGTAGTTTCAAGAGCTACCTACTACCTTACCTATCTACTCAAGCAAGGCTTCGTGAAGAAGTCAAGCCAAGTTCAATGCGGCCTCTCCCTTTGCTTTCACCAAGGCGAAGGGAAACATGCGGATATCGCTGGCGGAGCGAGTCTTGACTGGCAGTTATCAGATCACCAAGTGCGAGCTGACCTTACGCGGAGCAATCAAAGGAACAGAGCTGTACTACTACTCTGGTCTCTGAGCAAGCTCCCAGGAGCAGATGTGAATGCATCTAAATCAAAGTACCTATTTGGCCTTGATATGTCTTGCGCCTGGACATACGGCCTCTATAAATGGAATTGGAACTGTGATGGCAAGACACGATCCGTGTATCAGAGCTCGGTATGCATGGCTGTGATGCAGCAGGCGGTTCTTGGGAGCGAGGTCAACAAGATAATTGCGGCTCGGTGGAATAGCCGTCACTGACCTGTCGATTTTATATAACAGCTTGCTTGCTTGCTTGCCCCTGTGAATGCCTTATGGCAAGTTCCGCATTTGTGTCAAGGAAAAGAGACGGCGGTTTGCAGACTCCCGTAGCTCCAAGCTTGGCAGCATACATATTCAAGCACCCATATCCTAATGGCATTGTGATTGCATCTACTCCCATGAGACGAGATCGCATGCTTGTTGTCGGGCACAAATAATATTCATACTGTATCCTATCGTCAGCTGGCCCTGCAAACCAACAACCCAAAGACTTGCAATCTCATAAAAAGATGCAAACACATATTTGCCCGTGATATCTAATGTGAATAGGCAAAACTGTCCAACGTTCCTATTTCCTACCAAACGCCCTCGGAATGCATCAAGAACAGCAAGCATTTACCGCCATCTACTATCCATCAAGCCATAGCTTCCCATCCCTCGCTCATTCTAGTGGTAGTTGTCCAAATTTGCGAAAGACGGCAAAGTCAACCGTTGCACAGCCTTCCGAACCTTTCCCATGCTAAAATCGGTATCCTCCATATTGGCCAGAAGCCGGCGCGTTATATCCCGTTGGCGCTGGCGGCCATTGGGTTGGAGCTGCATTCGCATCAGTCCCTCCGTATGGGGCCGTGGGGAACGCATTTCCAGCTTCTGTTCGGAGAGGCGACTGTCTGTAGACGTTAGAAGCAGGGGCAATTCGTCCATATGGACTGATAGGCCTGGAAAAGTCCCCCGATGTTTGTCGACCATGGACGGGGGCGGTAAACCGGTACTGCCCTCCAGTCTGTGCCTTCCAGGTAGCGTAATCAGGAAGCGGCGTGTCCCGGAGGAGTGCGACCATGCCAGCCGCGTTCAGGCGCTGCGAGTCGTATGTGTGGGCGGGAGGCAGGATACCCAGGAGGAATGTGATGTCTCGATGGAGGGCTGATGATTGATTGCGGCGTTGCTGGTCAAGTCGTCGGCCAGCAGCCCCTTTGAGCGGAGAGGCGCCTCTGGCGAGCCTCTTTGGGGGGTTGAGCTCTTCGTCATCCGGCCCAAGAGGCCGTTTCGGAGACGCAGTGGCTCTGACGTACTGGGGTCGGGGGCTCTGCTCTCTCTGTGGGGGGAAACTGTTGCGGGATGATGCAGGTTGTTCGATGAGGGGAGCAGCAAGCTTGGGCCGCATTTGCGCAGCTTTCGAAATAATCACGGGGGCGGCAATCGGATCAAACTTGTCAGACGAGTAGCGAGCCGCAAAGTATTTGAGCTTTGGGTCTTCAGGGAACAGCTCTGCCATCCTCGCCTCGAGTTTGTGGATCTGGGATAGTTCGCCGTATTGGGACTCATACTTGTGGAAGTACGAGTACAGAGGTTTGGCTTTGTGGAGTGTCTCTGGATTGGCGACAAGGCGGTTAACACAAGTCTCGAAAACCACCCGAGCATCTGGATAGGCGTCTGTTAGTGACCGTGTTCTATCTGAAAAGATACGAATAAGGGGGGGGGGGACAAGACTCACTCGTTGTATCATCCTTGGAGTGCAAAAACTTCAGATACTCAACGATGAAGCCTTCGTCGTTCGGGAAGAGGCGGGCTCCACGTTCAAAGATCTTGGCGCCGACTGGATCCTTGTACACAACAGATTCCAGCAAGGCAACGGCAACATACACGTCGCTGGTGAGACGCCCCTTTTGCCGAGCATCGGTAAAGACTTTGCGCAACCCACCATCTGTCTGGTTGCCTTTGCCTTGAATGCGGCGAATCGCCCTGGCCATGGCAATCCACACATACGAAATCGTGCGAGAAAGTATGTTGGTCTCGGCAGCGTAGCCCTTTTGGATAGCAGCGATGCGCTCCTCGACAGAAGCCTTCTTCGAGATTCCTTCTTCGTAGTCGTCGTCGTAGTTTGGCTCAATGGACTGCTGCAAGGGAGCCTCCTGAGCCGCGGCTTGCTTCAAAGTGGAGATTTCCAGCTTCTCTCGCTCCTTTGCCTTGTCTCCCAACGCATACAGCCTGTTCAGGACATCGTCGAAAGGTTTCCTCACGGCCTTGGCATATTCAGCTCTGTCTCCCTCCCTGAGCGGCGAAGTGGCCTCGATATGGTCTGCGTGCTTCAGAGCAAGCAAAACGCTCTCTGGGTTGGCGGCGATTCCTTGAATCAGAAACTCGACGCCCATTTCCTTGTCAACCTCGGCAATGTCGCTCTGAAGGCACCATTCGGCTGCATCAACCCAGAGTTCCGGCCAGAAGCGCAGAGCCATGAGGGCCTGCTTGTAGCAGTACAGGACCCGCTGTGCGAATACTTTTGGCTCATCTGCCTTGAGCACCAGCGGATCTTCCTTCTCCCACTCGATCCATTTCTTCCACAGGGACACCTGGTGACGAAACTCCTGGTCTCCTTCGAATCCTGGAGCCGGCGGCAGTCGGGGGAGGTTTGTGCGCTTCAAGTCTCGGGTAATGTTATCCAAGGCAATATTACCGCTCTTGGCAGACATGTATCCGGGAGATCGCTCTTGGATGAACTTGCGTCCCTACTGGCGAGATTAGCACTAGGACACCATGAGAAACAAGAGGGAAAGAAGCCAGAGACGCACCGTCACCTTGTTGAGCCCCATCTCAAACTGATCGTACTCCTTCCAAAGATTGTTCACCGCTGACATGGGAACGGTGATGGCGCGGTGATAGGCTTTGCGCAGCTGGTCCATCTTTTGCTGGTCTTGCCAGCCGGTGCCCCCGATTTGGCCAGGGCCACTCTTGATGAACTGGATGTAGTCCTGCCAGATGTTGCCCGAGTCCCGATCCACGCCAATGTTATCGATGACAAACTCATACGATTGCGTGACGGTTCTCCTGGCTTGGCCGGTCGGGTCATTGTTGAGATCGTTTCGCCGGCGGATGTAGTTGAGGTAGACGGTCCAGAGCTTGACGTTGGGGACCGACATCAAGCATCGCCCGAAGAGCTGTTCAGCGTCGACGAAATTGTCCATGCCGAGTTCCATTTCGATCCATTCCACCCATATATCGGCCTATCCATAGTCAGTCGCGCACAACAACAGGACGCAAGCAGCCCGGGCGGAAGCAGCGTTGACTCACCGATTGGGGAAAGACCTCCAGGAACCGGTTGTAAACCTTGCGAAGGTCGTCCAACCTGCTGTTGCGCCTATGGTCGGCAATGAGATTCAGCCACGCATCCATGTCCCCTCGAGGATCCTCCTTAATGCGAGCCTCGAGCAACGCTACCGGATCAAGGCTAGCCACTGGTGTTGCAGTCACGTTGGAAGGAACATTGGTGGAAACAGGAGGGACTGGAGCAATTGCCATCTTGATCTCGGTGGGCTGACCAGCTTGGCTCTGCGATGCCGAGGGCTCGCGCTGGCCAGAGCCTGCTGCATTGCCTCCTTCCTCTTCGTCTTCGTCTTCGTCGTCGGAGGCTTCCACTAAGAAGCCGCCCGACATTTTTGGCTTGGAGGATGGAGGGCGTTGCGAAGGGACAGCGGAGGCGGCTTTTTCAGGGACTGGAGGGTCTGGGAGAACTGATTCAACGGGGACATATTCGGGATCATAATCCCCTCCATCCTCGGTTCCATTATCCGCTGATTCACCTGATACATGGGAGTCTTGAGCAAAGTTATCAACTTGTTCGTCGCTATGCTGAGTATGATCGCCTTCCGCGGCCGCAAATCCTTCATTGCCCCACGAAGTTTCTTCGGAAGCCATCTTGAGGGGCTTTCTGTATATTCAACTTGGAACACCACAGTGACGCCTGTGGAGGTCTATTGGGCGGCAGACCTGTTTCGACGATGGAGGTGCGTCAATGGCTGACACAAAGGGTAGGACAAACTTCGATGGGCTCTTGCTCGGCAGAGATGCCAAAGTGCCGCGGCGGTCTCGGATCGATCGACTGTGAGAAGATTGCTGACTTCGCATTAGAATCAGCTTCAAGCTACTGTAAATCATGGCCATCAGAGACTCTTACCAAGTCGCGCAATGCCAATCCAATCCACGATCTGGTGATAGATGCAAAACCGATTGCCGACCGGTAAATCGCGTCGCCGTTGGTCAGCGTCGAGGTCGAGGCGGGGGCCGCAGCGCCTTGCTCGAAATGGCGGCAATTGTATGTCGATGCGTTACGAAGAAAGCCTCCGTCCAGCTGCAGCAGGGCAGAGCGGCGATGCCTGGGTCAAGATTCGGAAGCGCCTACCGAGAGCGTGTCTGGGCGAGATGATGCGATGACGAGGTCAGAGTTTGGAGCTCTGAAAAATAGAGTCGCCCAAAGCTCCCAATTGGGGAAAGGCTGCACGTTGACCAGGCTGGAGAGAGAGCGCCGGTACAAGCACGAGGTGGCTTGAGTGGCTTGGGTTTGAATACTTCGCGGTACTTGATCCGCCGGCATGGTCACCTGTTGGCCAGCAGCTTATCCGCTAGAGCCCCTGTTTCCCAAGTACCAGTGCCCTCCACTCAAGGCTGCCAAGTACCGCAGCCGTACCTCTACTGGCTTGCCCACACATCGGCACCACCACGCCCATTGGCAGCGGAATCTCTTCCCCCCCCCAGCCCAGCCGCTGCCACTGAAATCACAGGCGCCACAACCTGGAGACCACTTAACGCGCAGCGCTACGGTCGCGTCGCCAGCCGCCACCACGTTGTTTCAACCTCGTTGTTCGTGCAGCCTCTCTACGCTCTCAACTTGTTTTTTTTTTTTTTTTTTCCCTTCTTCCCTTCCTCACTCCCTCAAAGTGCAGCCGCGTCGTGTCCCTTCTCTGCACAACAGCCAGCGAGTTGCTCGTTCCTTTGCATCTGCAGTTGCACCGCACCCTCCATCTCGCAGCTAAAGAAAATCGTACAAGCCGCTACCGAGCGTGTTTGTTTGCCCCTCCAACTGTTTTTGCTATTAGTAGCCTCGATACCGCCTCAACGATTGGATCTCCTCGCGCAATCCTCTCTACCTACGCTGCGTGTTTGCAAGGGAGTCTTCCTCGCAAGCATATTCGCACGACTCGGTCCTTCTTCTCCCGTCGTCCTTCGTAAACACTCTGCACCATGTCTGTCGTGTCACTTCTCGGGGTCAAGGTGGTCAACAACCCCGCCAAGTTCACCGACAAGTACGAGTTTGAGATCACATTCGAGTGCCTCGAGCCGCTCGAGAAGGGTGCGTTGGTCGCTTTGAAGCCTTCGGACGTGTTGGGATGCGGTAGCCTAACTGACAACGCACAGATCTCGAATGGAAGCTGACCTATGTCGGATCTGCTACCTCGTAAGTCGGCCGACCTCGTTGGGCATCGTGTCGTGTTTTTATCTCTAACCCACCGCAGGGACCAGTATGACCAGGAATTGGACTCCCTTCTCGTCGGCCCCATCCCCGTGGGAGTCAACAAGTTCCTCTTCGAAGCTGAGGCTCCCAACACCGCTCGCATCCCCGACGCCGACATTCTGGGCGTCACAGTCGTGCTCCTGACTTGCGCCTACGACGGACGCGAGTTCGTGCGAGTTGGATACTACGTCAACAATGAGTACGATTCTGAGGAGCTCAATGCTGAGCCCCCGACGAAGCCCATCATTGAGCGAGTGAAACGCAACGTCCTCGCTGAGAAGCCTCGTGTGACCCGTTTCGCCATCAAATGGTGAGTATTGAGCATTTGCTGTTTCCCTCATCATGCCTCCCAGGACGAATTCTAATCTTGCGACCAATTCAGGGATTCCGAGGCCTCTGCACCCCCCGAGTACCCTCCTGAGCAGCCCGAGGCCGACCTGGTTGCGGACGAGGAAGAATACGGCGCTGACGAGGCCGAGGAGGAGGCTGCCGAAGAAGTAGCTGCCGCCAAGGAGAAGGGCGAGGATTCGGAAATGGCTGGTGTTGAGAGCGAGCACCAGGACGGACAGGATCACGACCACGAGGAAGAGGAGATGTCGGAGGACGGTAGCGTCGACATTGAGGGCGAGAGTGAGGATGAGCTGGAGGAGGAGGAGGAGGGCGAGGGCGAGGCGGAGGGCGATGACGACGCTATGGAGGTCGACGATGCCGACAAGCACGCTGCCCACAAGCCCGTGACGGTCATGTCTTGATTGGCGCCAAGTCTCAACCTGAATCATGTTTCCCCCCCTGGGGTGCTTTGGCGCTGAACATTTGCCTCATGTGCTGCACCATCCAGCCGGGTGACGGTTTAACGAAAACGCGATGGGATGGCACCGGTTTCGGCGGGCGACGCGGACAGGCGGGCTGGAGGATATAGGCGGTTCGGTGTAATTGGTGATATCTTACCCTTGCTCTCTTATGGCAGGAAAAATACTAGTATATGACGGATATAAGATACCCGCCGCGGTGTTGGTTAATGGATAATGAATTTGACTAACGAGCATCATACGCGGCAATATGTCGAGCCTTATCACAGGGAAGCGAGGTCTGCCTAAACTGTCCATCTCCGAGTCCTGCCGCTCTATGAGGCACTGCCTCGGCACCATCCCACGAGCTGAGATCCAGGGTCGGTTGATGTGCGTCATTCGCAGCGGAGGCGGAGCTCACTTTTGGACTCTCCGCACATGGAGATGCGGCCTACATGTGAGCTTAGGCAGTATAGGTAGGAGGATCCATGGAACCACCAACCCTCGAGACGCTTGAGGGATCGCAACCTCTTCGCTGGCATCCGCGGCTCCGGCCGCCTCCAGCCGCACCAACCCGCCCCCCATCACAGCTCAGCCTCACTCTCTCTCCTCGCCTCATTCTTATTTTCCAGAACAATTGACGGCAAACGACTCCTTACCACACCCAGACACCGAGCTAACGCACGTCTATGCCCTCCCCCTCGCTTCTCCCCTTTCGCACGGGGCTATGACGGACAACCGGGGAATGATGGAGCGAAATGGTGTTCCCTCGGTCAAGCGAAACAAGAAGCAAAAGAGAGAAAGGACACATCGGCCCCGTTCCCCGATGCTTGTCATGTGTTCGTCATTGTATAGACAGGAACAGCTACCTACCTACCTATGCAGCTGCTGCACGTGGTGCGGCGTTTTCGATGCCCATCAGATCTCATATCGCTCGTGTGTTGCGTGTGCAACCTCCACGATGCCAGGTAGCAGCACGGGCTTTGTTTGACAATGGGGGTTTGTGCTGTCTAGCTGCATGGCTTTGAGGTTCCGGGATGCGTCGTCTTGGGTTCGGTAGGGGGGAGGCAGCCGAACCTGGTGAAGCCAAGATGTGTAGATCGGAGCGCCTCAAGTGGTGTATCTCTGTGTGTGTGGGATGCAGAGTATATGTACCCCAGACTGCGCCGGAGATGCGATGAGTTGTGTGATGAAACTCTTGCTTGATCGTTTTGCCATGTTGTAGAATGTCTTGTTAGTTAACATCTAGCTCTACTACGACCACATCCCCTCGTCTCCCCCCAACTCGCAGCACAATGGCCGTGCAACCGCGCACCACCCTCAGCCTCGAAGAGCTCGCCAGATCCATCGAGCACCACCACGAGCAATACCTCCGCGGCCTCCACAGCTTCCACGACGTCCTCAACCTCTACAGGCGAGAGCGAGAGACAACAATCGACGGCGGCCGCGCCACCGTCCAGGGCCTCGCAACGCCTCCCTTGCGCGCCTTCACCTTCACCAGCGATGCCAACAGCATCAAGCATGTCTTGCCTCGTCTTCGCCGCGACACGCCCGACACGCACGACCGCCCATCGTGCTCTCCGTCCCCCAAATTCCTCCCCCTGACACCAAACCTCCAGGGCAGCGGCAGCTATGCCGTTCCGGACGACGAGATCCCCTTCATCCCCCTACTGGAGCAGTCCTCCTCCGTCCACGGCGGCGGCTCTCGCCATGCACACGCTGACACCGCCGCCGCCGCTGCTGTTGCTGCTGCTGCTGCCGCCGCCGTCTCAGCTTCGCACGTCCACCAGGCCATCACCCCGATGAGCTTCTCGGACGACATGCTCTTCCGCCACCTGCGCGACTCGGACTTTTGTTCCGACTTCTCAAGCCTGCTAGTCGACGAGGACGAGCCGCTGCTGCCGCCGTGGGATATCGACTCGGCGCAGGCGTTTCGCGATGTTGCCGCTGCTGAGGACGAGCGCTTTGGCAACTCGACGTTTGAGGTGTACGAGGTTGGCGAGGATGGGAAAGCAGTCAAGATGAATGTGAATACCCGTGCTCATGTTGATGAACAAGGGTTTGTGAGATACTGGGGTGAAGAATCGCTAGAGCCGCCCGATGGCATTGTTGACGCTCCGACGGTGTGGGAGGCCATCAAGGACGTCAACATGAGCGGCAAAGCCGTTGGCCGTATCACGTATGCTTCGTCCCTTTGTCCCCTGTGTGCCACTATCCCTTCACCTGAACTCGACCCGTATGCTCATGAAGCCAAACCTCTCTCTACATCTAGCATCGTCCAGGAACCAACGCCTCTCATGCTCGCTGCCCTCCACCTCACCATGTCGCCTCACTTCGACATGACAGAGCTCCTCCACCACCTCCTCTCCGACACGCCCAACCGCGGCCGCACCCACGCCTTCATGCACCGCGCCTACGAACGAGCCCCTTCATCCCCAGCCTACCCGTCCTCCCCCACGATACCCTCCCCAGACGGCATCGCGCCGCCCGTCTCCTCCTTCGCCCACCTCCGCCAGCGGTCCTTCTTCTTCGTCTTCAAGTACTACACCCTCCTCGGCCAGGGCCTCGAACCCGCGCCCTGGCAGCTGTACGAGAAGCGCCCCACGGACAAGCGCCTCGACGACCACATCGACATCGCCGAGTGCGGCTCCGTCCTGGCGCTCTCGCTCGGCGGCGAGCCCACCAAGGCGCTCAAGATGCGGCCGAGGAGGGAGCGCGCCAAGGAAGGGTTCTTGTTCGACACGTTTGGGCCCTGGCAGCTGCTCAGCATCCAGAGCTTCCCCGACGACGAGCACACGGTCAGGGGCGACGACTTTCAGCTCAAGAGCTTCTGCAGCGGGCCGTATGCATTTCTGGAGCTGCTCATTGCAGAGTATCGTGACGCGGGCAAGAGGAATCAGATTCTGCACGAGAGAATCACCAAGCTCATCACGCCCCCTGTACGTATTCCCCCTTTTTTTTTCCCCCCTTATTCTCAGTAACTGACCGCCCCTCGCCTAACAGACCGAGTTCATGTTCAACCACCACCTCCGCGACAAGCTCCTCTTCGAAGACAAGCACTTCACCTACATCCGCCGCTACTTCTGGGCCTACAACACCCTCGCCGTCATCAATACGGGCATCAAGGCCATGATCGCCGCCTACGTCGACACCTTCACCGACGACGTCTGGGCCGGCGCGCACCCCCTCCTCTGGCCTTACCCTTCTTCTTCCCCTTCGTCGCCGCAGTCCGCAGAGGAGGCGGCAGCAGCAGCCGACTACGCTGCTAGAATGGCCGTCCTGCGCAGGGAGCTCGACAAGGTCGTGAGCGATCTGGGCGAGGTGCTCAAGCGCAACGAGCGCACGCGCAAGGAGATTGAGAACCTGCGCGACCAGCTGTTTAGCGGGAGCTCCATCAAGGAGAGCAGGAGGGCCATCGATCAGGGGGACAATATTCGCGTCTTGACCATGATTAGCATGTTATTCCTGCCCCTGACGTTTGTAACCGTAAGTCAAACGACTTCTCGATGGCAATCGTTCCAGAGCCTAGAGCAACTGACAAGGAAATTCACCACAGTCCGTCTTCGGCATCACGGAATTCACAATTCCCGTGACGGACTGGCGCTTCCCGCTCACCCTCGTCCTCGTCTGCGTCCCCTTCATGATCCTCCTCTACCTCATCCAAACCCGGCCCTTCATCCAGACCATCCAGGCCCTCCACCGCACCGCGAAAGCCCTGGCCCTCCTCCCGGCCCATCTCCTCCGCCTCCTCCTCCTTCAATGCCGCGAACCCGATTCCGCCGCGCAAGATAGCCGGTCCGTTTCCGCGCCTTCGTCGCCCAAGGGCCGCAAGAGGAGGCTCGTGCTAAGGCGACGGGGCGGGAGCGGTGCTGGTGGTGGGACTGGTGGTGGCTCGTGGAGGCGGCCTTGGGGTTGGTTGAGGAGGAGGGTTCGTGGGGAGGAGAGTGAGTCGGGGAGAGTGTAGAGAGAGAGTCATCGCGGTTTTTTGGGTTTGTCTTCTTGGTTTCAACTCCTTCATGTCGCACGTCGGTTACTTACCTTACTAGAATCGTACCAACTGCAAGGACAGGACTCCTGAGAAACAGAGACGAAGAGCTAGACGGACCTTTTGTGTATCTCAGCAAGCATGTCTTAATGGTATTCAGCAGCATAGCATTAGGCGGACGTCACATACCTTACAGCACCTTGCAGACAACATAGGTACCCTACGGAAAGAACGACTTGACGTGTCATAAACTATGCCTTACGGCGCATCGTTTCATTCCCATAGCGATACTAAGAAATAACAACAACGTATAAAAGTACAGGAATAACCAGACGCAGCCAATAGCGTATTGCATTACCGATGTAGTCATTATCAACAACAGCCAGGAAGATGAAAGGAAAAAAGAAAACGTAAAGAGGAAAAGGGCAAAACGGGAACATGGTGAAAGCCACGAACAATTCATTCGCATAAAGAGATTCTTCCTCCCCAAATCAAGGACCAGCCTGTTTGGGGAAATGACATGATAACGGCGTCTCTCCTTCCCATCATTACCAAGGTATATAAAAAAGATGAAAAGAAAAAGTCAGCATCGTTACAGGCCGTCCACCCGCTTGAAGAGTGAAACCGTGGCAAAAACTGAATCAAGAAAAACGCAAAACGAAACAAAACTAGGAGCGTACACAAAGAGGCCGCAGTTACTAGTTGGCGACCTTTCAACAAGGGAAATAAAGCTTCCGTAATGCTCCAAAACGCCCTCCTTTTACCCCCTTCCATCCCCTTTTCGCATAGAGTCGTGGCTGTGCTGAACAAGGTATGCGCTCAATAAGGCGGCGAGATGATGGCGGCTGTGTCATGGTCGAACGACATGGTTGCATCACCACCCCTTCTTCCGAGCAAATCTCTTGTTGAGCAGTGCAAGAACTTTGGGAACATTGAATTGAACGTATTCCAGGTCCAGTTCGTCCTGGTTGTCCTTTTGCATCTCGAGCAGGTCGTCAAGCTTGAGGTCGAGTTCCAGCAACCCCCGGTTCCGGCCTTTGCATATTGTTAGCGCGTGATGAACAGATCGATGGGGAGAAAAGAGAGGGAAAGATAAACTCACCCTTGTAATGCAGGGAAATGACAAAAGTGCCCGGCAAGGGGCTGGTAAAGTTGAAGTAGATGTTGGCCCGTCTGTTATCCGGGACATTGCTCTTCTGTATTACGCCCTCCTTCTCCAGCTGCTGGTGCGTAAACTTGTAGGGCCCGAGAACCTGCTGTTTCTGCTGTTTTCGTTTGGTGCCTTCGCTTTGTGACCGCACATTGTGGAGGTAGCTCTTGTAGGTGTCCAGCTGGCCGACCAGGTACGCGTTGTGGTCCCGAATGGTCTTGAAGACTTCTTCGAGCTTCTCCGTCTCGGCAATAACGCCATCCTTCAGCGATCCCAGGTGCTGCAACTCTTGTTCGACTTCGTCCCTCAGCAGATCGAACTGGTCGGCCTTGTCGATCACACCGAGCTCCTGCAACTGAGACAGGAGCTCCATGGCACGGATGCCCTTGCGCACCATGACGGCGTCGTTGCGGCTCGTGGCAGCTGCGTCGGCGACGCGCTCGAGCCGCAGCGGTCGCTTCGAGACCGCACTGTTCTGAGGGATGGTTCGCATGATCTGCACAAAGATGGACTTGGCTTCCATAAAGAACACTTCCTCCTGTGTAATATCCAGTGCCGCGGTCAAGTCGTCAATCGCAGTCTCCCATCTGCTAAACAAGGGAAGGTTGATGACTCGGTTCTCCTTGCGAGGCACCTGGGGAGGGGCCGCCGCCAGCTCGGACACGATGATGGACAAGTGCGATGTCTCATCTTTACACAGCTCGCCGCGATGCTTCTCAATCAGTGCGTGCATCGCGTAGATTTCGTTGAGCGTAATCTCGAGCTCGAGGTCCTTCTTCGACAGCGCGACGTAATTGTCCATTTCCAAGCTTTCGTAAAAGTCGCCAACCTCGCACAGGTCGAGCATGAACTTGTTGATCCGGTCCTTGTTCTGCTGAATAAAGGGCTGAAGCTTGGCCATGTAGGGCTCCTTTGAGTAAGACGGCTTGTTCGCCAAGTTCTGCAGCATCTTGGCAATGAGGGTGAGGGTTCTGCGAGGTCGCTCGGCGGGCGTTCCGTCAATAAGCATGTACGACTTGGGCGTCACAATGGCCGGGTTGATGAAGCGCAGGAAGAAGAATCCACCAATCAAGGTGCAGATAATCTGGTCGTTAGCATCGGGATACTTGCGCTTGGTCAAGCTCCTGATCTGTTTGCAAATCCAGCGGATACCGTAGGGAGCCTCCTCCAGGCCGTCGATGATTGTGGACAAGAATCCATTGGCGATCTCGATGAGCATCGTCAATCGCGGCTCGATGATGGCCTGGACCTGGGGGTTTTCGGCCGCCTGCTCGGCAGTGATGCCCTTTGGCAGGTTCGGCGGCAGCGTGCCGGTATCTTCTTCAATCTGCTCAACCATGCGCTCATACACCTTGAGGGGGTTGATCTCTAGGTCCAGGTCGCGCAATTCGATCAAGCTGTTGATTCTATCGGCCAGGGCAATCTTCAGGAAGCTTTGACCGGGGCCTCTTCGCGTGTAGGTCGTCATCATGCGAGAAACGGGCGTATTGGCTCGGAGCAGCGAGGAATAGTCGGGAGTGTTGTCGAATTGATAGGTGAGAACGGACTAAAGGAGACAAAAGGGGGGGCGCCGTTAGCCGGAGGAAGCCATGGCATCGCATCTGGCTTCTTGACTGCAACGTACCTGAAACATGGTGAGGAGCAGGTGCTCTTCTCGGCTCTCGTACTGATTTCCGTAGATTGTGAACATGACTGTCTGCAGAAGTGAGTCGATTTCCGACATGGAAACGAGCCGACACAGGTGGGCAATGTGCCTAGGCTCGGATTGTAAAAGGAACAAGAGGTTTCCGTATTTCTGGGTCTTGTCGTCGTTGGGGAAGACGCCCTGCTCCATTTCGGAGTCATCGAGGTGGCTGGCTACTTCATTTTGCTGCGAGAGCGTTAGCAAGGCGTCCATCAGCCCGCGCAGCATCACACCGCGTTTTTCTACGTACTTCTTCCAGCGCCATGCGATTCTGGATGAGCAGCGCAATTCGCGAATCAAGATAGCGAACGTCCTTTTCGAGAACAAAGTTCTTCTTTGACTGTGAGGAGATTTTGGATTTGAGATCTCGTAGGGCTTTCTGGGCTGTAGGTTGGGAGAGTCAGCCGTGGTGCGTTCCAAGGGGGTGAAAGGACGCCAGCTTGGTTTGCTGCATCAGTTACCTTTAGCGAGATCGTCTTCAATTTGCATCTCTCCCTCGTTTGCTGACATGGACATGTACAGCGCGGACATGGAGTACCGCTTCGACTGGCGCGCAGAGCGCGAGCCATCGTAGGTCGACATGGTGTTCTGTCGCGACAGTTGTTGAAAGGAAGAGGTTGACGCTGTGGAGGCTCTCGAGGGGGTATGGAGCATGACAGGCATTATGGGTATTTGGCGCTGTGCGACAGAGGGGAGGGTCGGGCCTTGTCGCCCCAGAACCTCGGATTTCGTCGACAATGGGAGAGAGAAAAAAGGCGGAGCTAAGCGACAAAGCTCATCACCTGGCCAAATGCTGTTCCAATCGAAAGTCGTCCCAGAGTGATGTGAGCTCTAGTTCATATAGTTTCACGTCGTCGGGGCGGAGAGTGAAGCGAGAGAAGGAGCGCGATGGTCAGAAGAAACGGTTGTCGGCAAACAAGGAGAAGAAAGATGAGAGAGACGAGAGAGGAAAATAAATGGGCAGTCGCTAGAGGCAGGCTTGTGGTACAATTTGCGTCGGCTTCGGGAGAGCTTCACAAGCGATTTGGCGATGGTGTAACGGTTCGATCGAGGTTATCCCGTGCAGGTCGGCGAAAGGCCAGGGCAGCGGAAGCGCAGAGGATTGTTGATGCCAAAAACCGCTTCCAGCCCAGCAGTGCCGAGAGTCCTGTCAATGTCAAGCGCAATCAGGTGAGAGTAAAACAAAGAGAAGACTCGAGATTACGCCTGTGCTTGCATCCAAGGGCCGCAGTGAACGGCAACAGCACACGTGTAGAGGGCCAAAAGGGCGGGAGAGAAAGAGTAAGAGAAAGGATCCGTCCGGGATACTGTAGAAGGTTGTCGCGCCGGTGACGAGAAGCTGGTGGTGAGAGGGCGAAGAGCGTCCAGTCAGGGCAGCGTCGCTAGCCGAGCGACAGACACACAGCCAAATTTCGGTTCGACAGACGGACAGACGGCGGACGCGCGAGAGTGGACGGAAGGCTGGACAGGTCGCTGAGGCCGGGCGGTGTCGAGCGCTGGGCCAATGCGAGCGGGCGGCACACAGGACCAGAGTCGAGGTGCGTTGAGTTGCGGCAGAGACACGAGGCACGGCAGCGACAGAGTTTGTGGCTGCGACGGCTGGCGATGGTTTGGAGTCGTATCGAGTTCCAGGTTGAGGACAAGGACATGCAACAGCAGGAATAAAACTGGAGCAGCGCGCCTTGTTTGGGGGAGGTTTGAGAGGGGAAGCACGCCGGTTCCAGGGGTTGCAGATTGCAGACGGCGCGGCCACTCACAGGAGGAGCCTGCGCTCGTAGATGAGGTAACTGTACTACCAAGGTACCTGAGGCTATGATTGAAGATGGAAAAAAAATCCATCACAAAAACTGGCTGGGACCATCCAGGCACACACACACACACACACACGGCCGGTCCGAACAGGCTAGACTGGGAAGCGATGTGCAAAGCGCGACAAGAGGCAGACGACGAAATGAGCCAGCACGAAACTTGAACTTGATACTGCAGCGGAATACATGCAGCGCCACCCACGTTGCGCGGTGGGCTCAGGTACCTGGCCGCTCTGGTAGCGCGGCCGCATCCGGACAGGCGCCAGACTGCCGTACGACGGCCCTGCAGTGGTCTGGGGTAGCGCTGCCAGGCCCTTGTTCAGGGACAGGCCGGAGTACCCGCCCGTCTATCGGAAAAGGCTGCGCACTTGTCAGGGCAGCGGCCAGGGGTATTCAATGGCGCGTGCAGCCAGTGGGAGCGCGAGCGTGAGCGTGAGTGTGAGTGTGTGCCCACCATCGCTAGCGGACAAGTTGATGCGCAACATGGCAAAGTCCCTGTACTCTGGGTGTACTTGCACCAGCAGGTACGAGTACCAAGGTACCTGGAGTTCACTTGAATGAAAGTTGCAACATTTCTTCCAATGTTTTCTCTCTCTCTCTCTTCTCCCTCTTCCACTCTCGTCAACAATGCCGCACCTATCGTCACATGCATGCAGCCATCTTCAACGTCCGCCGCATGCACGCCCTAGCTGCCCATCACAGCGCAGCACTCGACGGGCATTGGACAACCGCGCCGTTGAAGAAGCCAAGGCCTTGTGCAGCAACATGCAGGCCGCAGCGAATGATGTGACTTGACGGTGCCATCAATTTAACTCGCGGGAGAGGAGGGTGTATCAGGACACACGACGGTACTCCGAGCCTGTGCTTTCCAGGTACCGACTCGGGATGGACCTCAGGGTGCTGTTCTCGGTGGGTACCAACAAGTCAGTGGCTTCGTTTCCATCACAGAGGTATGACTCTCCCTCGCTCGCTCTCTCTCTCTCTTCCTGACTCTTCGTCTTCCTCTTCGTCTTGCTCGTCTCGAACCCCTCGTCATCCCGTCCCAGACACGAGAAAGATAGTTCCGCCTAGCCCTGCCTCCAACAAAGCCGCTAGCCCCCAGCAAAGGGCACATCATTTGATTGCAAGCAGCGCGAGTAAGGTGCTGATCCAAGGTGCAATCCAGAGGGGCGGCGGGGTAACGCTGCGTGTATGTACTGTGTGTACTGTGTGTGCGTAGCGCCGAGCCACCAACCGGTACCCGCGACTACTCGCGACGCAGGACATGAGATCCTTGACTGCATTTTGGTTGCGCTTGCAGGCCCGCAGCACTGTGCCCGCTGAAGGTGACGGTATTCAGGGACGCAGTTGAGCATGTCTCATTGCCTTCGTGCGGTCCGTCTGCCAACCTACCTCTGACAGACCGTCAGACCATCAGTACATGCTTGTGTGCCGGCATTGAGCGATGATACCCTCAACGTCTTGGCCAACTCTGACCACCGGATAAAGGCTCAACCAACCTCATGCAACTACTAGGTAGAGGTGCCCATGCCAGCATGGCCCCCATGATATCGCCCGGTGCCAGTACTTGTACATCCTCGCATGTGCAAAGTACGATACGGCAGCAATAAGCGAGCAAGCAGGCAAACAAACGAGGCTTGGCTCCTCGATCGACGGGGATCGAGAAGAACCAGCCTGGCACAGTGCTTTGCATTGAACTCAGAGGCAACTGGCTGGGTCGAGAATCCTCTCTGCTTCTCGCATCACAACGCCAATGCCCAGCTTGAAACCATCGATGTCGCGTCTCGGATACGCAACTTCATCTGTTCCTGTACCCGTCTACTACAAGGGAGGCAAGTCCGTCAACCAATTGCGGTCAGAGGACACCTGGAATGACGTCTGGTTCTCCGTGAGCACTGGTGTCCGGACGGACATTTGCCACCGACGACACCAGAGATGGCGAGCGAACTCCTCCCTGTACCTCTACTCGCGCAGGCACTCGACATCTGGCCTGTCCTGGTCAGAGGTTCAGGTACCGGCCTGTACATGTACCTCGTACTCCGTCGCAGGAACTCCACGCAACGCCCTCAGAAGTGTATCAGCATATCAGCACACGCTGAGGGCGCTGAAACGCACCATTTCATGCCTGTCACTCGTCTGGAGTCGCAAGGGCGAGGCGCCAGGGGCAGGTGGAGCGTTGCGGGACCCGATGATTTTGCCCATCTGCTGCGAACGGCGCGCTGGGTGGAGGATCAAGAAATATGAGTGACTAGGAGAACACAACACAAAACGATACAATTGCTGGGTCGGCGCGGCATCGCCCCCCCTTCGGCGAGACTCAACGTCGTGCGATGGGGGATCACCGTGCAGAGTTGCTGAGTACGGGTTCGAACGCGAAACTCTGAGGCCCCCCTTGCGAGTCTACCAGTGCCTTACGGACTTGTATGGACTCAACTTCAAGGTACTGTGAAATGCGGCGTCTATGTACCGTATGCGCCTAGCAGATTTGGGTATACAGGGCCGTCCTGGAAATGATGAGCGCCAGTCCGGCCAGCTAATAGCTCGTGGCCTCAGCCCTCCCTGCCTGCCTGCGCAGGAAGACGAAAGAGCCCATTCGAAAACTGTCCGCTCTCGTCGAGGGGTCCCATGACCAGTCGCTGGGCTGCCCTGGTTGAATGGCCAAAAGTGAGAGGAATTTGATGCTAGCCAAAATGCTGCGCAGCTAGGGCCAGATGCGGAATAGGGCCAGGAACGGGATACGGAGTTGCCAGGGTCGACATAATTCCCGACAGAGGCAAACCTGAAGGGAGCTTGAGAGCCCGTCTTGACACGGGGCCGCGCGATAGCATCAAACCCAGGCCTACAAGGGACGCCTTCCTATTAATTCTCCTGGAACTACGGTATAGAGCACATACTACGTACTAGAGATGCCCGCTTCGCGGTGATTCAGCAGCTGCTCCGTAAGAGAAATGGTGCCTCTGACCACCCACACGTTCTACACATTCACAACTGTGAACCCCCACGCCTGTTGGCCCCCGGCCCAACAACAAGCATGGGCCTGGTGTTTTGCTGCTCAGAACATCTTCAGCAACAACAGCGCCAAACAGCAAGACAGTTTCAATGCTACGTTTCTGCAAAGCACATGCTCCTGTATCACAACTGCAATCACGTTGGATATCTCTCATGCGCGCTGCCCGACTGCTGGTGATTGATGCGACCCTTCTCCTTGCAGTCCTTCAATCTCGCCGTGTTCCCAGAGCGGCAGGAAGCCATACCCCCGACATACCATCATGGAGCACGTCCCTCTGCATCGCCCGAGCTTTCCCTCCCCTCCCCCCTGTGATCTGCTGGCTGCCGAGTGAGGTCCTCTGCTGGGCTGCTACGTCAGAGAGAGAGACTCCTATTTGCCGACGATTTGCTCGTAACGCCACCAGCTGATGGTGGTTTGTCTGGAGCGAGAAAGTCTGGGGTTGGGGAACTCTATCGCGGAAGTGAGTATGTTCTTCTATCCCGAGTTAATATCTTGAGTGCGCTCGGATTCTACCAGATCTGAAATACCATGACACATACAAAGTATATTAGTTCTCAATGACAAACGGCCGCATCATGATGCCAGGGTAGAGTCCCCTGTAGCATAAGGTAGGTATGCAGATATTGGTAGGTACCTACATGTACTAGGATGCACATTAGACTTTTTGTGAGCTCGTATCACAGGTAATCACACATTGCTTGCTACGCGAGACGTCAAAAAACTGAGCTATAAGCCAACTGTCTTGCCAATGTCACTAATGACAGAAACAATAGTCTCATTGCGGAATCACGATGGCACAGAGTGACGGTTAATTGATGTTGGTGAAGCCTGTGGGTGGCTGGACAAACATGCAACGCTGGTGGACGAGCCCGCGCATACAGAGACAGATGTGTTGGATCGATTCAAGATGATTAATGACTTCGAGGCCGTAGCACCATCCTACGCTGCCCGTTAATAAAAAAAAAAAAAAAAAAAAAAAAAAAAAAAAAAAAAAAAAAAAAAAAAAAAAAAAAAAAAAAAAAAAAAAAAAAAAAAAAAAAAAAAGGCATATCTGATCCTGCAGCTGCTCCGTCCCAATTACAGAGCCTCTTGATTTGAACTGTTATAGGGTGGCTCCCTGCATTGCTTGCAATAATCAGTTCGTGCATCTTGCTCAAGCTTGGGCGGGGCCGGTTGGCTAAGCCGAGGGGCATGGCTGACTGTACCGGACCAGTGAACTCAATGACGCCACTCCAACAACGCTCAAGCTCTTCCTCCAATCTGTATCAGGCAGCAGCTTCGTGGCTTCGTTCTGGAACCGCACCTTCACCGGCATCATTCGACCTTTTCCTCCCTCGCCCCGGCCTGACATAACGTGCAAGTACAGTACCTGCCCGCCAAAGTTTAAACCACAGCAGCAATGGCCTTCCGTCTGCCTCTCCGTCGCCTTGCCCTGGCCCGCCCCGCCGCCGTTGCGCGTGGCTTCCACTCGACGCCCCGCGTCCTGGTCAAGGTCGGCGACGAAATCCCCAACTTCGAGCTGTTCGAGAAGTCGGCCGCCACAAAGGTCAACCTGGCCGACGAGTTCAAGAAGGGCGACGGATACATTGTCGGCGTCCCCGCGGCCTTCTCCGGCACCTGCTCCGCCACGCACATCCCATCGTACATCAACCACCCGGACATCAAGTCGGCTGGCCAGGTCTTTGTCGTCGCGGTCAACGACCCCTTTGTGTAATTGAATCGCGTGTCCCCTTTGGATTTGGAGACTGGGAAAGAAGGGAATACTGATCCGTATGAATGGCACTACAGCATGAAGGCTTGGGCAGACCAGCTGGATCCCACCGAAGAGTCAGGAGTGAGTCCATACGCCAGTGCACACCACAGCCAACTCACCGTGTTGACAATCTACAGATTCGATTTGTTGCCGACCCCACTGCTGGATTCACAAAGGCTCTTGAGCTGGGGTTCGACGACGCTGCTGCTCTCTTTGGAGGCATCCGAAGCAAGCGCTATGCCCTCAAGGTCAAGGATGGCAAGGTCGCTGCCGCCTATGTTGAGCCAGACAACACGGGCACTGCCGGTGAGTTTACCCAACCTTCTCCAACTATTCAATTCTTCCACCTTCAAACATTGGCATTTGGCGAAGCGGACTCTGACTACGTGTATCCAGTGTCAATGGCCGACAAGGTCCTCATCTAAGGGGCAGGATCAGAGGGCGAGATGAGGCCAGGTAGCTTACTTGCAAAAGCACGGGGCAATTGGCCATAGCGAGTTCAAAGACGGTGCTTATTCCATACATGAACACACATCAGTATGTACTTAGTAGGCCATGGCGAACTCACGCTGCGCACCGACAGCCAGGTTGTTGAGCCTCAATACACGATATGCTACCTGGTGCTCTGAAGCCTGCCGATTCTATGGACCTTGTCCGCGTTTTGTGCATCGGCTCCTCGTCGCCCTACCCTGGGCTTTCTGAAGCACCTCTAGACATGACGACGAAGAAATGTGATAGAACGAGAAGAATTGAACAATCTCAACAGGAAGTCATGCACTTATCGAACAGTGTCTTGTCAGTTATTAGAGGAAGCTATACCTGGGCACCTGGGGTGGAATGTGTATGTCGTCGCTCTGATATGGAGTTTAGCCAACTGCTCTTCCGCATAAGGTAAACCTCCTACTCGTAAGTTAGTAGGTAATACTTAGTAGGTGTAATACTTAGTAGGTAACCTAGGTAGATACTGATAATAGGTACGTCATCAGCTCTGTTACATTTTGCGACCATTATGTGCATGTCAAGCCTCGACATGAGAAAAGGCAAAATGTCCGTAATGGGCCAATCTGCTCGCTTCCAGAAATATCTCTTCCCTCGCCCCTAGGCATCAATAGGTATTAATCAGTCATTGTCTGCAGGTTGTTGGCCACCTGACAATGACCCGCTGCCTGGCCAGGTGCCTGCCTGAGTCAGCATTGCCGAGGAAACGCCGGCGCCTTATCCGTCGTTCACGCCTCAACCAGCCCAACTCGACTTTCTTCACCTTGTCCCATTGTACTGTCATGGCCTGAACCACTTGACCAAGGACTGTCTGCATCTGCCTTGGAGCCTCTCTCCTCTCATTCACAATCCTAGTTGTACAGTATTTGCCTTGTCTGCCCAAAGCAGCACCCGCCTTGTACCAGCAAACTGCTGCTCTCCCTTTCCGGCCCTATCGTGTCCCTGCGCCTGAGACGACGGGAGCATCGTCATCGGGGCCCCTCTTGCAGCGTGCCGCCATCGCCGTTTCTCCTGCAGCCCCCGCGTCTTCGACTGGCAGGCTTCCTGCTTCTCCCGGCAACCCACCGTCACGATTCCTCCCACAACAAGAAAGCGAAAGGCTGCCGAGGCGACGATCTCCTCCGACCACACCGAGAATCCTCCCCAAAAGAGGATCGTCGCCTCAGCTGGTGTCCCTGCCGCACCTCCCACCCCCGTCACCTCCAGAGAAATGGACTCCGAGGAAGAGTACATGTCTCCCATGTCCAGTGGGGACGAGATCATGCCCGATGACAGCGGAGACGAAGTCTCTGGCGCTGAAGGTGAGTCCTGTCTGCCGTCCCTTGACCGGCCCTCTCGGGTACCTGCCTGTCAGCCTTACTAATCCATGCTCTTGGTGATGTAGACTTTGACGAGGATGACTTCGACGAGCCGGACCCCGATTTTGGCCTGTCGGCGAAAGACATGGACAAGAAGAAGGTTGCCGCTCACGCGGTATCCTTCAAAGTCTACGAGCCTACCGACATACGGCGCCAGCAAGAGGACATGATGAGTGACGTGAACATGATCCTTGACATGAGCAAGGAAGATGCCGCTATATTGTTGCGCCACTTCCGATGGAACAAGGAGCGATTACTGGAAGACTACATGGACCGGCCGGAGAAGGTCCTCGAAGCCGCCGGGTTGAGCAGTAACTCTGCCTCGCAGCCAAAGTTACAGGCAGTTCCCGGTTTTGTCTGCGACATCTGCTGCGAGGACGAGGAGGGCCTCCAGACCTTTGCCATGAAGTGCGGGCACCGCTACTGCGTCGACTGCTACCGACACTACCTCACCCAGAAGATCCAGGACGAAGGGGAGTCTGCTAGAATTCAGTGCCCCTCCGACGGATGTGGTCGCATTCTGGATGCGCGGTCTCTGGACCTCCTGGTTACGCCCGAGCTGACGGACCGCTACCACGAACTGCTTAACCGCACATACGTGGAAGACAAGGACACCTTCAAGTGGTGCCCAGCCCCGGATTGCCCCAACGCCATTGAATGCGGTGTGAAAAAGAAGGACTTGGACAAGATTGTCCCCACCGTCGAATGCCTCTGCGGCTACAGGTTCTGCTTCGGGTGCCCGAATCCCGACCACCAGCCAGCGCCCTGCGATTTGGTGAAGCGATGGCTCAAGAAGTGTGCCGACGACTCAGAGACGGCCAACTGGATCTCGGCGCACACAAAGGAGTGTCCCAAGTGCAGCTCGACGATCGAGAAGAACGGTGGATGCAACCACATGACCTGCCGCAAGTGCAAGTATGAGTTCTGCTGGATGTGCATGGGTCTCTGGTCCGAGCACGGCACGAGCTGGTACAACTGCAACCGGTACGAGGAGAAGAGCGGAGCCGAAGCCAGAGATGCGCAGACCAAGTCTCGCACGTCTCTCGAGCGCTACTTGCATTACTACAACCGCTACGCCAACCACGAGCAGTCCGCAAAGCTCGACAAGGACATTGCGCAGAAGACGGAGAAGAAGATGGTGCAGCTTCAGACCACGTCGGGCATGTCTTGGATCGAAGTGCAGTATCTTAACTCGGCCTCTCAGGCGCTCCAGACATGCAGGCAGACTCTCAAATGGACCTACGCCTTCGCTTTCTACCTCGCCAAGAACAACCTGACGGAGATCTTTGAGGACAACCAGAAAGATCTCGAAATGGCCGTCGAGAATCTGTCTGAGATGTTCGAGAAGCCCATCCAGGAGCTGGCCGACCCCAAGCTCAAGGTCGATATCATGGATAAGACGTCTTACTGTAACAAAAGACGCGTCATCTTGCTCGAGGACACTGCCGAGAACCTTGCAAAGTGTAAGACAGCATCTTCGCATCCCTTGATTTTGCGATTTTCCACTGACCAAAGCATATAGCCAAATGGACGTTTAATGCCGACCTTATGACCGGGTCAACTGTGCTGCTCAACAAACGTTGAAACCAATGCGACGGCCCTGGCTGATGAGGTCTGACAATATGTGGCCTGCGATAGGTGCTGGCACATTCCGTCGTCATGTCCATCTTGGAGCGGACAACTACTCGCCTTCGGGAGTCCTTCTTGCCTCTTATCAGAGGCAGGCGAGATGAGACAATGCTTCGAACGCATCTGTGTCACCCGTCCAGATTTTGCATCCGACTTAACGACTCCTATTCACCAGCCAGGGGCAAAAATTTCGCTCGCGCATGATGCGTATGCCTGCCCAGCATTGTGCGACACCTCTGTAGAGCGAGCTGGGCCATGTTCTCATCCATCGGCGACAAATGCGCCACTCATTAGGCGACTGCATTCCAGCGACAACAATGTTCGCTCTTTTCTTTCTCGATTATAGACTTGGTAGTGTTTTGCATTTTTCTTAACGATATTCAACGACTTGACCATGGCGTTTGCGGCGACGGACACGGTATATGAGGACGGACGGGTTCTGCGGTTTCCACATGGCTGTTTAATGCCCTTTTCTTGCTCAGTTTCCTTTTCTTCACCCCTTCTCCTCATGGTCTGCGACCCCCCTTTCTTCTGTTGGCCAGGTCATGTATGCAGTATATACGGAACTGTCTTCGTTCATCGTTATGGCTGGAGCATGTACTCGCTTAGAACAAGAGGATCCCTGCCACGTGGACCAGCAACCGCGATCCGTGGGGGGAGGACAATAGATGATGAAGAAACAGAATTTGCTTTTTCCCTCTTGGTTTCTCTGTTTCCCTTGCATCTTGGTAGTTTTGAGGCTGTTAGCGTAAAGAGCATGTATACATACTATACATACTATACCAAGTCAATAGCGCAAGAGACAACAGCAGAGCAGCTTCAATCATATATCCACGGTGACTTTGACGAACAATGAAAGCTCCTCTCACTCGGCATTTCAAAGATGTATCCATCTAGTATCTACCTAAAACTACCTACCTATCCATGTCTTTTGCCACTACCTACTCTACTATTCATTTCCAGGGACCGCCGTCATCTTCCCACGTCCCTAGCCCTACCAAAAAACATCAACATTTTTTTTCATACCTCGTAACAAAAACTGAAAAGGGCCGGAGGGATCCGACAAGTTGGACCAAGAGCAATGATGAAGCTCCAACAACGCAGAAAAATACAGACACAACGGATCGCCAGACTCAAGTCGCAAGTCCCACATACAACATTGGGGGAAAANGGGGGGGCAAGTGTTGGTCCCCAACGCCGAAAACATCGACAATAACATCGTAGCGAGTCCTGAAGCAAACGCCTGCATGTCTGACATCATTAACACATTAAACTTTAACAGCTCCCAATGCGTCTCGTGAGTTTGTAGGTGTTGTCGGCAGAGAGGTAGGCAAGTAGTTCGGTGATCAAAAGAACAGTGCTGGCATCCAAAATAATGCAATGTCTCTCAGGAATAGGCGAAACGTGCGAGGTTGAGCTTTTTGGCAGGCAGCTGGACCTCCTCAGCGTCATCTTCCTCCTCTTCCCCGTCGCTATCGGGAATGATTTGGTCTTCGCTCCCGCATGGGTTATTCAGGGCCTCGATTTCTTTCATGTCGACCTTGGCGAGAGGGACAAGCGTAGGGTCGACCGGCTCTCTGACGCCCTGCTTCTCATCTGCAGTTTTCCGTGGCACGTTCCCTGTTGGTGTTGTCGGGCCCTTCAGAGCCCACGCTCTCATCCGTTGGAGGGGCGTCTGCCTTGTTCGAGCTGTCGACGGCGCGGTGGACGCTGCTGATTTTGCACTGAAGACCGACGAATCATGTGACACACTTGATGCAGGCGTCTCTGAAGTAGAGGAGTAGGCAAAGCGCGTTAGACTGGATCGAGGAGGAGTGCAGGTGGCTTGGGGTGTCGTGGCTGGCAACTCTGGAGGAGGCACAGACGCATCAGTGGGAGATTCGGGAATGACGCTGAGGGTTTCCTGCTGGCTGATGTCTGGAGAAGTGAAGCCTGTTTCCTGGCTTGTATTTGGGGGTTGGCTTGTATCCTGTTGACTGCGCTCTAGCTGGCCAGTGTCCGTCCGAGCAGAATCTTGTTGAGTGCCAATGCCTTCTGGCTGGCTAGGAGGGAGCTCCTTTTTCTTGTCGGAAAATATGGACACTCCTCTCTTGAACTGTGCTCCGGACGCCCAGCCTTCAATGTCAGGCAAGTTGTTGAGTGCTTCATCCAGAGAGTCGTCCGATAACAGCAGGTACGCATCGCTCTTTGCCTTGCGTGGGCTCTTCCTGGCCGCTTTCTTAGCAAGGAAGAAGCGACTCTTTTTGGGAGAACCATCTGCATCAGCATCAAGCGAGTCGTCACACAGGCGAGCTTTCTTTGGAGGCCTGGTTGAGCCGTCCGCTTGGGGTGCATGATTGTTTGTAACGCTTGCCAACAAGTTCATGATTGGCTCAGTTCGTCGTCGATACAAACGAGGTTCGGTTCGTGGAACTGCCTGTGCTGGCGGATGGGTATCTGCGCCATCGTTTACCTGCTGTCCCGACTGCTGTGATCCGGGTATGTATGGCCTCGGTAGTGGAAACACTCGTGGAACGGCACCCCCTGCGGTAATTTGCGAAACTCGCTGAGGGTCAACAGAGAAGCAGTTGGCATCCATCTCACCCATAGGTATTCGATAATGGCCCTTGAAGTATGAACTGATGGGTTTGGATTCTGGGCGAAGAGGAGCATCGGTGGCTGCAGCACTCTGAGAATGCCTCCGCTTGGAAGGCGAAGTCGGCATAACAATTGGCAGCTTCGTGATGGGGTTGACGTCGCCACTTGCGATCTTGCGAGCCATCTCCGGCTCGACGTGGGTCCCGATAAAGGGCATTTCCTCAGCCGTACGCGTCCCGTCCAACTCTGTGAGATTAACCAACTCTTTTTTAGTAGGGCAGAATACCCACTGGTGCAGAAAAGTGAGTTCCGCCTGGTAGAAGAGAGTGAGGTAGTTCTCTGATATTCGCTTGCCGTCCAATTGCAGCAACCGGACAATGCGCTCGGGAGACTTGGTCTTTCGAAGCATCCGGTATGCTGTTTTGAGCCCTACCCCTGGGAGGCCATTGAGATAATCGCAGCCGCTCATGATTGCCATTCGCCGAAACTCCGTATCGCTCCAACCAGTCAAGGAGATCTCGCGGCAGGCACAGAAGTCTCGGCGGTTGATCTCAATGCAGTTGCCATACTGGTCCAGCTTGGTCAGCAGTCGCTTTGCCCCGAAGACCAACAGATCCGAATCGTCGGAGATGATTCCACTGACGAAACCGTGACGCTCAAGATAGACAAGCTGAGCATCTGCCTCGTAGGGGGCCACAACGTAGGGGATATCCATCTTCTTCAGCTGCTGAATCAGGGCGGACGCCATCTCAGGGGTAATATCGATGCATTTTTGGAACTCTTGCGCTGCCTGGGAGGGCTTTCCGGCTTTCAGGTACTCGTTGGCAAGCTTGAGCTTCTCCTCGCGCTTCTTGGCGCGGGATTCTTCTGTAGCGGCCTTGCTGGGAAGGAAGTCGCCGTCGAATACCATGTAGGGCGTGACGCCGAAATGCTTCAGCATCTTGACTCGGTGCAAGACCCCATTGATGTACCTGGGGAGATGCCATCAGTGAACTGCATCTTGTAGGTAGTCTTGCATCCTAGACTTACTTTTTGGTAGGCTTGCCTTGGCCCAGCTCGACGGCACAGGAATAGGCAGCTCGGTGCAGCCATCCGTAGCCGTCGACGGCCAGGGTCTCGCCATCAAACTTCTTCAGCTCCGTTGGCCTCTGAATGGACTTGAGTATCGGTAGAAGCCCTGTTGGCAGGGTCAGCACGACAACTTGCCAATATCAGCGGCGATGACCGTCAGCCATCCGCAGCCGAACGAGGCTTCGGTCCATACCTGCTACACCCATTTTGCGTGCCCGCCCTGAAGCTCTCGCCAAGTCCAAAGATGCAATAAGCAAGTCTCCAATGGCTTCTGCCACACAAAGGGCCCCAATAAGCTCCCCCGGTTGCTTCACGATCCAGCAGCAAAAGTGCCCATGTATCGACCGCCGAGCCCCGTGACGCGGCTGCTGCTGTCCACGAGGCTCCAACGGACGCCAGGCACGTCGAGAGAGTTTGGTGATACGGCGATAAGAAGACGGACTGACGCGTCGTCGAGGCGGCCTGGGCGGACACAAGAGCGGCTGAGGAGGCACGTCAGTTGGTGCAGCAGCTGAGGCGGGTTGAAGCGGACGAGGTTCACGCCTGCGCAGGTTCAAGCTGCATCTCGGCTAACAAACAGGCTTATGGGGGCTCTGTAGTTGCTGAGACAAGACGCGCCGGGGGGGTTTAATGGGCCTGGAGCGCGTGCCATAGCGCTGTTGGCGTGGGTTCAAATGCCTGAGCCGGGAAGATTGGCCTAGCAACCAGGCGGCTAGCGGTCTGTTTACTTTTGGAATGGACTTGCTGTATCCGCCGCGAGGGAGTCATTGCTACGGAGAGAAGACATTTGCAATATTGGTTGACTGACATACTATATACGTCCTCTTGATTCAGCAATTGGGCTGGCTTTACGTGGGATATTGAAGAACAAGGCATTGTTGACAATCTCAAAGGTACAAACCAGGTGCATCTTAGGTGGCGGGGGCGGGAGGGAAGCAATGGAGACTACTGTACATGTACCTAATATGAAGTATAAGTAATCTTGTCTAAGACGGGCTTACCTGCCGCCGGTATCGAAAGACATCTAGTATCAATCACGGGCCACCGGGAAGAGTAGAGGTTTGAAGCATTTTTGCGTTTAAACGCACAACTATTGAAGAGTCCTCCTGTTTGAACAGATAGAAATCTCAATTTACCATCCATGGATACAGATGTATCCACTTTTTCAGTGTGCAAGTGAGGGCGGCCGTTGAAAAGTTCGCTGAAATGCCTAGACGTACCGTTTCGGCACCGTATCTGCACGGTACCCTCGCTTGCAGCTGTCGAGTGGCATTTTCAATTTACGCGTCAAGAACGCGGTTCCTAGTTTCGTGCCAGCATCTCCCCGCGCAAGATCCAAGGCAGCTTCTGCCAAATCCAGGATCAAATCAGCACTCAATCAATTGGACTCAGCTCTTGTCTTTTAAGTTGGACACAGGGATAAAGGACAAAGATCAATGCCACATTCCCTTTCACCCCCCAGGGACGAGCAAATGGACGGGGAGGCGGAAACTCCCAGCAATGCTGCTCCGGCAGACACAGCTGCAGCCATGGACGACGTCGACGTCGACATGAACGAGGCAGAGGCGCCGTCTGCAGGCCAGGCCGAGCCGTCAAAAAAGGAAGTCAAGCTGGACGAGCTTTTCGCAGATGACGACTCTGACGACGAGTTTCCGAGCTCAGCGCCCGTTAAGCGCGAGGCTGTGAGCTCACCAGCACGGGCAGCCTCTCCCTCGTATGTACCCGTCCTTGTCTGACCAGGTTGTTACAATATGGGAAGTGTCTGAGCTGACCGTTGAGTGCGCGATCAGAGCCATGCCGGCTTCGGACCCAGAGGTCATGCGCAGCTTTTACCAGCGACTCTTCCCCTGGCGACAGCTTTTCCAGTGGCTGAACCACAGCCCGACGCCCTCCAACGACTTTGGCAATCGCGAATTCGCCTTTACTCTGCAGAACGACGCATATCTGCGGTACCAGTCGTTTGCAACCGCAGATCTGTAAGATGGAACCGAGTCAAACACAAAGCCACCAGAAGTTGCCAATGCTCACGATGCGTTAGGTTACGGAAAGACGTCCTCCGCCTCATGCCCTCCCGTTTCGAGATCGGCCCCGTCTACACAACGAACCCCCGAGACCGGAAAACCCTGCGCAACTCATCCGCCTTCAAGCCCCTGTCGAAAGAGCTCTGCTTTGATATCGATTTGACCGACTACGACGACATCCGAACGTGCTGCGACAAGACCACCATCTGCAACAAGTGCTGGCAGTTCATGACCATGGCCATCAAGGTCGTCGATGTGGCTTTGCGAGACGACTTTGGCTTCAAGCACATCATGTGGGTGTACTCTGGACGAAGAGGAGCTCACGCCTGGGTATGCGATAAGAAGGCTCGGTCGTTGGACGACCAGAAGCGCAGGGCTATCGCAAATTATCTGGAAGTGATCAGGGGTGGTTCGCAGAGTGGCAAGAAGGTCAATGTCAAGAGGCCGCTGCACCCTCACCTCAGGTATGTGAAATTCCTCCGGCTCAGCATGTTAGTTGTAGCGAGATGCTCACACAGGGTTTAGCCGTAGTCTAGACATCCTCAAGACGCACTTCCAGGAGGATGTACTAGCCGTCCAGGATCCTTGGGCAACGGACGAACAAGCCCAGAAGCTGTTACAACTTCTTCCCGACCGCACTCTCAATGAATCATTACGCCGCAAGTGGGAGGCCGCTCCTGGACGGTCATCGACGTCCAAGTGGGCTGACATTGACGCCGTTGCCAAGACCGGTGCAAGCAAGCATCTGGACTCGAAAGCACTGCTCGAAGCCAAGCAGGACATTGTACTGGAATACACCTATCCCCGCCTCGATATCGAAGTCAGCAAGAAGCTGAACCATTTGCTCAAGAGCCCTTTTGTTGTGCATCCAGGCACAGGGCGGGTCTGTGTGCCCATTGACACCAAGGCTCTCGAGGATTTTGACCCTCTCGGCGTGCCTACAGTACAAAGCCTGCTTGCAGAAATCGATAGCTGGAAGGGTGGAGAGGACAGTGAAGATGGCGAGGACAAATCCCACGTCAAGATTGCGGATTGGGAAAAGACCAGCCTGAAGCCGTATGTTGAGCAATTCCGGTCATTTGTGTCAGGGATCATCAGGGATGAAGGGACGGCAAAAGTGAAGAGAGAGCGAGAGGATGATTCGATGGAATTTTGAAAAGCGTGTCATGACGGTGAATCAGGGTTTCGTTTGTGAGGCACAGGGCCATCACCGGGTTGCATATACAGGGGGGCATATATTTTCTGCAACAGGCATTGGGTATGGATCTTGCTTTGTATTACTCATGGCGCTGCATGCAGCCGTCACGTTTCTTTCTATGATGTCTTTCCTACTTGTTCAGCTTTGCTTGCATCTCCAACATCAGTCGCTGCCTCTTCCTCGGGGATATCTTGTTGTTTGCTTTCTGATGCCTCCTGGGCCTCAGCTTCTTGGGCCTCCTCCTCTTCATCCTCCTCCTGCTCCTCCTCGCCCGCCTCGCCCGCCTCGCCCGCCTCGCCTTCGCCTTCGCCAGCATCGTCGCCAGTCTCGTCGCCTCTCAATCTCCCGCCCTTCCTCTTCGGGATTACGCTCAAAAACGCCTGCCCCCAGTCGCCGCACTCCAACCACTTGAGCATAATTTCCACAACATGGTTCGTCGCGAGCACCTGCCGGCTCTGCATCACCATGAACTGGCCAATCGGCAGCTTGGCCGTTCGAATACCCTTTTCCCGCGCGCGGCGATAGCAAAGGCCCTTTTCACGGTTCTTGTCGACCAGTCCGCCTACAACATAGCATGTGTTGGGTTCTAACCGCTCGAGCGTGTACGGAGAATCCGAAGACAAGTACACAACGTCCTTGTTCGCCTCATCCAAAGGCGGTTCTGGGTCAGGAAGAGGAAAAGGATCAGTCTCATCGCGAGTCCACGCCGGAGCTTCGTCGAGGCTGCGCTGCAGCGACTCAATCATCTCGCCTCCACTCCCATCAGCAGCATTCATCCTCTCGCGAACCTTGGCCGCAGAACTCAAGAAGTCGCCGTCATCGAACCAGATGCCCTTCCACTTCTTATGCTGCGCGCCCAGAACCTCGTTGAACCTCTTCGCGATCCCCTTATTGAAGCCGGCGACCCAGAGATGCGCGCGGTACCGGGCCTGCTTGTTGTCCGAGTACGCGCGCGTGACCTGGCTCGACAGCGACACGCGCTCCTTGTCCATCATGTACTCCTCAAAGTCGCAGTCGATGACGATGCCCACGGGGACGAGCGTCGACGGCGTCTTCTTCTTCTGCAGCTCCAGGGGGTCGACGCCCTGGGCGATGAGGGCGGCGCGCTCGGAGCGGGCGCGCGTCTTGCGCTCGTGGCGCTTCTCCTTGCGGCGCTTGCGGCGGTCGTCCTTGCCGGCTTCCCATTCTTCCTGCTTGCGGAGGCGCTTGAGGGCGTTTTTGGACATGGGCGGGTTTGCTGAGGCTTTTGAGGGGGCGGAGGCGGTGGTGGCTGTTTGCGCTTCTCCTTGGGGGGTGTCCATTGGTTCTGGGGGAGGTTGTTGCGCTTCTGATTCCGGGGAGCTCATATTTGCGCTTTTGATTGCGTAAGATGCTTGAGAGGGATTTGAATGATTTGTTGAAGCAAGAATATGTGATTGGATCCGAGGCCTTTGGTTGGTGCTCCGTTGATGTTGAGATTTACCTCTACTGGTGTCGTTCGTGCGAGAACTTGCTGAGAGATTGATCATGCAAAAGTGAGTCACAGAAGCCCGATAACAGCGATGTATGAATGGTGGTAAAGTCCTCAATAGTCGCTGAGCTGAATGAAGAAATCGGCCTTCACAATTGGTCATGCAGTGGCGCTGAGATGCCCATAACCGCCTCTATATCATGAAGTTTTCGAGAATCTTATACGGCTTTTTTTTGTATGAAGCAATCTTTTGCACCTCCAGCCTCATGGTGGGTTGGTGGGGCCGAGAAAGTACTGTACTTTACGAGTACGTACCGATGATGCGGGACATCCCACCCAAAGGCCTCGTCCAATCACACAACCCCAATTGACGACACCAATCCATCACGTGATGCAATTCCCGGGCATCAAGGCCGCAAGAATAGTGTCAGAACAAGCTCCTCCTCTCCCTTCTTCCCAGTTCCCATCACCAACCGGCGAGCCAACAGAACCCGCAATTCCCGCACGACCGCCATGGCGAAGCCGTACGTGCCGCACGACGTCCTCGACGAGACGGCCAAGACATCGCTAGTCGGCCTGGGCAGCGGCATCTTCATCGCCGCTATCCAGAATGCCCTCTCCAAGCGCAACGTGGGCGCTATGAGCGTCTTTACGCGGGGAGCTCCCATTATCGGCATCTGCGGTATGGCTTGGACCTTGATATTCCTCCTCCAATTGGGCCGGACCCCCCTTTCCTGGAGAGCGCTTTTGTGAGGGCTTTTTGTGATTTGAGCTGACGGTTGGCTTTTTGTTAGCTGCTGGTCCCGGTGCCTATGCCTTCTTCTCCCGGGCGATGATGAACCTGCGTGAGAAGGAGGATGCGTGGGCCGCTGCCTTTGGAGGCTTCATGTGCGGCAGTGTTCTCGGACTTCCTTGTAAGGAACCCCTTTCAGACCTCTATATCGCTCGCGGTAATGGCGAACGTTAACCTCTTCTTTGCTCTTCTACAGTCAAGCGCGTGCCCATCGTGATGGCCCTCGGTGCCTTTGTCGGTACCGCCCAGGGCCTCTTCCACGTCGCTGGTGGACGACTGGACAGCTTCTACAAGGAGGAGGATGAGTTTGAGCGCAGGGAGATTGTCCGACGGACGACCCGGGTGCCCGTTGAGCTGACAGTTGCCGAGATTGGCGAGGGACGAGGTACGTTATATGCCCTTTCTGAGGTCCTTTATACTACCTACTACGGTATGGGTCGTCAAGCTGCTTGAGAATGCTAACTCTGCGATACAAGGCATCCGTCCTCCTGGCTACGAGGAGCGGAGACGACAGCGGGTCAAGGAAAAGTACGGCTTCGAAGTCAACCCCGTGAGCGCCACTGTTGAGGGCAGCCAGTAAACTGCGGGAAAAAGAAGACCAAAGGAGAAGGAGGATAAAAAAAATTATCAAAAGAAGAAGAATTAAACCAGCCAGCTGCCAAACGATCGAGGTGAGTCCACGGCAGCTTGTACATAAACGTTTTAGCATCTCGTTCCAGTGCGGAAGAGATGCGGTGCTAAGAATAATCGGATTTTCGTTTTTTTTTTTTTTTTTTTTTTTTTGTTTTCTTTGCTCCGCTGCTTCGCCCTCTCGTCACTACCTAACCATCTATTGCTGTCTGCATGCAGCTTGACGAGATATCTTATGAATGGTACGTTTCTTCCTTTCTTTTTTTCGCTCATGGTTCTTCTTTTCAACTGCTCGTCCGCTTTGCGATTTGGTCTTATTCTTTCCATGATGAAAATCTCTTCAGAGGCTGTTTATGATATCGATGATTAATTATCACCATATCTACATTGTTTTATATCTGATGGAATATGCTTTATACATCTGGTTTCTTCCGCATTGGCTGCTTGTCACGAATAGCACGCTGACATAACAATTTCACAGGCTGCTCGAGAGAACCAGCAATTTTATTTCAAAATAAAACCGAGGGTGTCATTTTCCCGTGCAATAATATAGGCATATTTCCATGCTATGTACCTATGTATTGTGTATATCCGTCCCAACGGAAAGGATTCGTTCCCAATAAATGCTGTCAATCCCAACTCCAGACGCTTGTTAAATGCGAGACCACTACACGAAAATGTCCGTTTCTTTTCCTTGCTCAAGCAAAATAGACCGCTTTACGATTTGCTTCTCTCTTCTCATGTCCCATATGAAAGCGCCTTCAGAGCGCCTTGACAGATTGGAAAAAGGGATTGGCGAGCAGCTTCTCGTCCGCGGCCACCAACTCCTTGAGCTTCGCCACCTGCTCCTCTTTGCTCAGGATCCCCCCATTCCGCACGGCCTCCTTCCACTCGACGAGCACCTTCTTGAGCATTGCGCTCCCCTGCTCCACGTCCTCGGTGCTGTAGCTCACGCCGAGGTCCTCGTGCTTGGTGGTAAAGTCCTCGAGCTCGTCCGCCTTGCGCTTGGCCATGCGGACGACCTTGTCCGGGAAGCGCACGAGCTCGGCGACGTGGATGCCGAAGCTCTGGTCGCAGATGCCGGGCTCGACCTTGTACAGCAGCGTCACCTCGCGCTTGGCGTCGACGTCGCCGCCGGTGCCGCTGATGTGCGCCGTGACGTGCATGTTCTTGACCTGGGGGTACTGGTCGGCCAGGGCGGTGAGCTCGTGGAAGTGCGTCGCGAACATGGCGAAGCAGCCAATCTCCTTGACGATGTGCTCGGAGATGGCCCACGCGAGGCCGAAGCCGTCGTAGGTCGAGGTGCCGCGGCCGAGCTCGTCGATGATGATGAGGGACTCGGCCGTGGCCGACTTGAGGATGTTGGCCGTCTCGAGCATCTCCGCCATGAAGGTCGAGACGCCCTTGAGCTGCGAATCGGAAGCGCCCACGCGAGCGAGGATGGAGTCGAAGATGGTGAGCTCGGCCTCGGAGCAGGGCACGAACGAGCCGACCTGGGCCATGAGGGCAATGACGCCGGCTTGGCGGATGTAGGTGGATTTGCCGCCCATGTTGGGCCCGGTGATGATGAGGAACGACGACTTGTCCCGCGTGAGGTCCACGTCGTTGGTGATGAACTGGACGTCGTCCTGGAGCTCCATGCAGGGGTGGCGAGCTGCGGTGAGCTTGGTCTGGCCCTCGCCACGGGGGTGAATCTTGGGTCGGACGTAGGCTTCAGGGGCGTGGACCGCGGCGTGGGAGAGCGAGACGATGACGTCCAGGTGAGCCAGCACGCCGGCAAGGCGCTCCAGGACGGGGCAATACGAGGACGCTACCTGGACGACCTCGTTCACCAGGCTGCTCTGGGTGCGGTTGTAGTTTTGCGACAGCTGGTCGTGCTCGCGGCGATAGGCCTGCAGCTGCTTTGTGGTGAAGTAGACGCCGTTCTTCTGCGTTGAGCATTCTAGATACTTTGACTTGCCGCGGATGCAGCCGGCCTCTTGCCTGGTCAGACGCATGCACACGCCGTGGACCTTGTGGTTCGACTCGAGGAAGATCTTCTTGTCGGCCTCTTGATCCAGGTCGCGCGCGGCATTGTTGAACTCCTGCCTGATGTCGCGATCCAGCTGGTCAAGCTTCTTTCGGATGACGCGCAGGCTCTGGTCGTACTCTGGCTTGATGATGTACTCGTGCCGATCTAGGGCATCAAGGTCCACGGTCTGCTCCACCATCTCCTGGAGCTTGCCGAGACTATCGGACAACTCGCGGAGCTTGTTGGTGTAAGCATCGTCAAGGGGGTCCTTGTACGCCTCGTCCATGACTCCCTCCAAGGTGCCGATGAAGCCTGGCAGGCGGATAACGACCTGATAGGCGCGGACGACATCCTCCAGATTGGCTTTGCCGCGCTGGAATTTCTTCGACAGGCGGTACAGGTCGGGGACAGATCTCAGGTGTTCTTCCTGCATGGTCTGCCGAAGCTCGGTGTCGGTAAAGAAAGCCTCGACGAGCTGCTGCCGCTTTTCAATCTCGTCCTTGCTCATCAACGGCTGCTTCAGCCACTGCGCCAAAAGACGGCTGCCCACGGGAGTCTTGCAATGGTTGAGCACGCCGTAGATGCTCATCGTCTTGGACCCGTCTCGCGGACCTGGCATGAGGTTGAGGGCTTTGAGAGCGGCAGCATCCAGCTTCATGTAGTGAGCCAGGTCGTGCTGGTAGAGCTGATACTGGCCAAAGTTGGAGGCATCCTGTAGGGCGCCAATGTACTTGATCAGGCATGCTGCCGAGCCCATGGCCAACTTAAGGTCTGTCTGCGGCAGCATGGAAACCGACTTTTCGTCCTTTAACAGGCGAGCCAAGTCCTGTTCAATGTCTTTGATGCCAAAGTCACCAGCAGGGCGCTCCGCCAGAGCGACACCGCAGTTGTTGATGATTTGCCTAATCTTTGCCAATTCAGGGTCCTTGTCCTTTTCTCTATCGCCCTTCTCGTACTGAATGAGACACTCTCGGACACCCAGCTGGATGATGAGCGACTCCAGGTTCGAATAGAGGTCATTGTCGAGGAATTCGCTAACACCAAGCTCTCTGACACTGGCGTCAGCGAAGCAGACACCGACGGCCCGTGCCTCGGAAGCTTTGGCGGATATCTTGACGGCCATGATCATGGGCGCCGAGTCGATCTGGCCACCCAGCTCGTCTTCCACATCCTGAAGGTTTCCTGGGGACGCCTGCTTGACGCACTTCCAGTTCATGCGGCCGCTCGGGCTCTGCCAGATCTCGACCCTCTTGCCCAGCTTGAAGAGGGCCTCGCGGAGGAACTGACGGAAGACGGTCGTGGTTAAAGTGACGGAGGGGAGACCCGTGTGGTCATTCTTGCCGAGCTGTCGGACAACTGACGTTGTTTTGTAGACCTGGATGCGTTGCGATGTGTTAGAATAGATGCGGACTGATTGATGGCAGCTTGACGAGATGGATGTCGCACCGTTTTGGCAATGTACATGGCATCGCTTCCGTGGGCGGTATACCAGTCGCCTCTGTCGAATATCCGCACGGCATCGTCGCCAATATCTGGGAGAGACTTGAAGAAGCGGATGAAGCCGCCCTCGTCGTCGACCTGGTGCTCAATGTCAGCTTCAGCAACGGACCAGCTCCCATCTGTAGACGTACCTTTAATTCGGGCCTTGAGGCCATGATTTGACGGTATCGGATAAAGGTATGGATGAAGAAAACTCCAAGGCCTCTCTTTCTCTCAAACTGAAGATGAAGAGAGAAAAGAATGCAGATCAAACCATGGAGGCGCTGCTTGGACCTGCAAAATCCCCTCTGTCGCGCGTCTTGGAGAGGAGACGCGTTTTCTGCGGCAATCAATTAAAGCCCGGGCTGAGGTGACGCGAAGTGCGGGATTAGGTAATCGCCTTTTGCCTCGGTCAAGACAGCTCTTGGTGAACTGAACCATTTGCTGTTGCTCTCAAACATGCATGAGCTGGTATGTACACTTTTGTTCCGGCTGTAAATTTTGCCCTATTCTTTCTAGTAGTAGGTATTACTGCTACATGCTCGATTGGTCTGGAAAGGAAAAGCGGTCCGATCGCTCTGCGCTGATTCTCTGACCTGTGGTTGCTGGATAGCTACCTACCGTCACATTGAAAGGTCGCGTCCCGACTTCATCATGACACCAGTGAATGGCAAGGTAGATACGGAAATACCTACATCAGTTGCTCATTAGGTATTCTGGACTTGGACATGGACAATCCCGTGGCCGCAAATGTGCTCGGAACAGCTGGTGCTGTAAGTCTTGACCTCACGCCCCCATCAACTGAAACATCCATGAAGAAGGTCAGTATCTCAGAGCTAAGCTGACAACACGGTCCATAGGTGTGCTGGTCTGTACAGGTATGGCTAACAAGTTACTGCAACATCCGTCAAGACGTGAACAGCACCACTAAAATAGAGGCAGCTCATCCCTCAAATCATCATCAACTACCGTCGTCATGACACCACCGGCCTGCAACCCTCGATGATGATGCTCTGGGCATGTGCAGGCGTTCCGCTTGGGGTCTACAACATCACAAAGAACTTCAACGTCGCCCTGCGCATCCAGCCCCAGATTCTGACCTTTCTGAGTCTGGTCACCTGGGCTCAGTGTCGATATTACGACAAGGTAAGCAAGCCTATGGCTTCCCGGTTCTTGCTGAAGCCGTGAGCACCAACCACTGACATGAGTCTACAATACAGAAGTGGCCTGTTTCTCGCTGTCTTCTTGTAGCCACTCCCATCGCTCTTCTCATGGCTGCTACACAAGCGGCCCTAATCTTTGCCCTCCGAGCAGCTCATTCCTCGCATCTCACATGGCCGGACACCCTCATGGCTGTTCTCTCTGCAGCTCTTCTCGCTGCTGGTGTTCTCAGACACTACTGGGACATCTATGTTCATCGATCAGTGCGCGGCATCTCGTTCATCTTCGTGGGCATCGATGCCGGCGGCGATCTATTCTCGCTCATCTCTGTCTTCTTCCAACCGGAACTGGACATACTCGGCATGGTGATTTACGGGACCGAGCTCGCCCTCTGGATAGGCGTGTTCGCTTGTGGTGGGTATTTCAACCTGCTGCCCTGGATAAAGCAGCATTTGAAGACGCCATCGGAACCCCATGGGCGTCGTGGTGCCTCTGAGGCATCTGAAGATGCTACTTCTCAGTCACCTCACGCTATCTCTCTTAGAAACATTCCTTCGTCCACATCCGTCTTCAGAACGCCATCAAGCGAGCTGGCGGTTGCACGAGCTAGAACCGGCTTTCAGGACAATGAGGATGAGAGCGTCACGGGATCCCCGAGATGAAATCGAGCATCATCGCCACTTCTTGTGCGCTGTGCGCTTAGCAGACTTGTGTTACTGCCTGGCTGCATCTTGAAGAATCATGTCGGCCGCCTTTTCCGCAATGGCATACACAGTCGCTTGTATATGCGCAACTATCTGTAGCGGCATGATGCTCACATCCACAACTCGCAGGTCCTTGACGCCGTAAACCTACCTTGAGCCTCTCATCTACGACTCCCCCTCGGATTCCTGCGTGGCCACCCAAGGCGCATGTGCCAACAGCATGCATCGCCAGTCCGGTGTGGTCAACGATCCATTCTCTCATGGCTTCATCGTCGGCAGAGAAGCTGGTAGGCGGGTGAACCAGTTGCTTCACAAGGCTGCTGAGATACGGCGCAAGGAGAAAGTCACGAGCAAAAGCGGGTCGATTCCAGCATGACCTCGAGGTCGAGTTCGCCAGCGGGCCCCTGGTAATAGCCGGGGTCGATGACAATAATGTTTATATATAGGCTATAGGGGTTAAGGATAGACAGCTTGTTATACTACCTAGTCAGAAACAGGTATGTTACGGTGCATATTGGATGGACTTATGATGGAAGTGTGTGAGGATAGAAGCAGTTGTAGAGGAGTCTTTGTCAGGTGACATTACACGTGATCTGCACGAGTACGCCCGAGTCGGGCGCTTCTTCATGGCGGTTAAGTTTCCCTTGCCCCACACACAGAGCTAGCTTCGCCGTCTTTAGTTCTCTCCTCTCTTCCCACACAATCCCTGCAACTGCCCACAATCCCTGCAAAACATCGCGCTTAGCCTCCAAAAATGGCGTCGTCATGGACCAACCCACTGCAGGCACTTGCTGTCGTGACGGACCATCCAGCGCGAGCAGCATCCGAAGCCTTATCAGAAGCGTTATCCTCAACCGTCTTGGATCCTGAAGGATTCGACAAGGCCCGCCAGGAAGCCCGGAAAAAGATTGAGGAGTACCAGCCCGTCGACTCAAGAGACGACACAGCTGCATTGCTGGAAATCCTCCTCGACAAGTTGCCAAAAGAGGGCCAGATGGCCTTGGCAAGCGATATCGAGACCAGCGACCTACGTTTGCTGCGGAACCACCTTGTCGACGCCATCTTAAAACCAAGTAAGACCTCGAATTAAGTGCTTCATCTTTTATGAGCTAACATTCTCGTAGTGAAACTAGCAGGTGGCAACCAGCCAATTACTGAGCCAAGCAGCAACCTAGCAGGAATGGAACAGATTGAGTCTTCTCTTCACGAGATTGAGCCATCAAAACGAAATCAGACAAGGCTTAAACAAGATTGTCTCCAACGGGATGGCTTTCGTTGTTCTATCTCAGGGCACTATGACTGGTCATCCCTTGAAGAGGGAAAAGTCGCTCTCCCAGCGGACGGCCGGCTAACCATAACTCAATGCGCGCACATTCTGCCATTCGCACTTAGTGATTTCGATGAGCGGGTTGCCACTGAGACGCGGAATAAAGCGATTATCTGGTTCGCACTCCACAGATACTTCCCAGAACTGAGAGACAAGATTGATACCTCGACAATCAATAATCATGCGAATTTGATAACCATGGACGCGAGTCTTCACTCAGCATTCGGCCAATACAGAATCGGATTCTGGCCTGCGGAGAGAGTACGTACTCATCATCGCAGACATCCAGCGTTGCTGACATATAAACTAACATGGTAATTTGCACTAGGACAATACATACTACATTCGCTCACATGGTGGCTTGCCTCTTCCTGCAATAATTTCAAAAGGCCAGGAGTTTGTCCACTTCATATCCCACGATCCTCAAATACCTTTGCCCGATATAGACTTCTTGAAGACGCATTGTCGAATTGGCGAAATACTTCGAGTAAGTGGTATTGGGCAGAGGATTGAGAAAGAAGTGGAAAACTCCTTGCAAGATCCATCAAATCTGCGGCCTGATGGATCAACTAATTTATGGTCAATCATGGAGAGGAAAATGCTAATTAATGTATAGTTAGCAAAAGAGCGTGGTTTAGAGAGTTGTGAGATTATTTTCGTAAATAGGCGAAGGCATCGATAATGGGGGGCAAGGTGGGCCACTGGACTATCTCCATTGTTATCACTATTTCCAATCTTAATTCAAGTTCTGTTCCTGAAGAAAGTGTCAGATCTTCTTCTGCCCTTTATGCGAACTCTCACTTGCATAGAGTGTCCCCTTACATCAAGACAGCCTCATTCGCCCGATCCAGACAATTCAGCCCCCTCAACAGCATCGCCCTCAGAACACCACCATGACATCATGGACAACGCCTCAACAAACTCACTCCTCTTCAAAGATTCTCATATATCAGTCGACATGAGATGAGAAAAAGAAAATTCATAATGTCACTGAATCATTCTGGCACCTCCAGCAATCCAGCACAATGACCAAGCCGCGTGTGATTTACTGGTTCAGGACAGACCTCCGCCTGCACGACTCCCCCGCCCTTCAAGCGGCGCTGGATCTCGAGCCAGACGTCCTTTGGCCAATCTGGACATGGGATCCTCATTATGTGTACAAGGCCAGAGTGGGAGTCAATCGGTTCCAGTTTCTGTACCCCCCCCCTCTGGATAGCATCATGAGGCCCCGGTGACTGACATCGCGTGTAACAAACAGGCTGGACTGTCAGAATGACCTCTCGCAGTCCATCACGAAGCTGAACAAAAAGTCCAAGCTCTTCGTCCTGCGAGAAGGACCCCAAACGCTCTTTCCCAAGCTCTTCAAAGCCTGGAAGCCCACCCATCTGGTGTTTGAAAGGGACACGGACACATACGCCCGTACGCGAGACGAGGCCGTCGTCAAAGCAGCCAAAGCAGCCGGCGTCGAGGTCATCACCCGCTCCGGCCGCACCCTCTGGGACAGCGACGAAATCGTGGCTCACCACGACGGAAAGCCCACCATGTCCATCGCCGCGCTGCAGGCTGCCGGGAAGAAGATTGGTCCCGTCGCGAAGCCCATCCCAGCGCCTGAGAGTCTGCCCGATCCGGGAGACATGCCCGTGGATTTCGAGCAGCATCGTCCGGAGACGAAGCCCGACATCAATGAGGGCCACAAGTCAAGGGAAGACACGGCGTACAAGCACATTGCCGGCCCCCATGGCGACTTCGCCATCGAGACTCTCGAGGAGCTCGGCTTCGCGCCCGCCACGACGCCCATCCGCGGCGGCGAGACGCTGGCCTTGAAACGCCTCGAAGAGCTCATCAAGGACAAGACGTACGTCGCGACCTTCAAGAAGCCAAAGACCAGCCCCGCGCAGTTCGACCCGCCAGCGACGACGCTGCTCTCCCCCTTCTTCCACTTCGGCGCCCTCTCCGTGCGCCTCTTCTACCATCGCGTCCAGGAGATCGTCGACTCCTTCGGCCAGGGCGCCTCCTCGCCCCCCGAGAGCCTCATCGGCCAGGTCCTCTTCCGCGACATGTACTTCGCCGCCCAGGCCGCCCTCGGCGCGTCCTTTGCCCAGACGGCCACCAACCCCTACTGCCGCTTCATCCCCTGGCACCTCCCCTCCAAGCGCGATCCGCACACGGGCCTCACCACCGGCGACCATCATTCCGACAGCGACCAGGCTGAGACCTGGTTCCGCCGCTGGAAGGCCGGCACAACGGGCTTCCCCTGGATCGACGCCCTCATGCGCCAGCTCCGCCACGACGGCTGGATCCACCACCTCGGCCGCCACAGCGTCGCCTGCTTCCTCACCCGCGGCGGCTGCTACGTCGACTGGGAGCGCGGCGCCGAGGTCTTCGAGGAGCTCCTCGTCGACCACGAGCCCGCCTGCAACATCGGCAACTGGCAGTGGCTCTCCTGCGTCGCCTTCTTCGCTCAGTACTACCGCGTCTACAGCCCCGTCTCATTCGGCCAGAAATGGGATCGTGAAGGCGCTCTCATCCGCCGCTGGGTCCCCGAGCTGCGCAACGTAAAGGCAAAGTACATCTACGAGCCTTGGAAGATGCCGCTGCCCGACCAGAAGGCCGCCGGCGTCAGGATTACCGGCGATGGGCTCGAGGAGCAACCCGAGGAGGGCACTTATCCGAAGCCCATGTTTGACTTTTCGGAGCGCCGAGGCATATGCATCGGCGCCATGAAGAACGCATATGCCGTGGGACTCCATGGCAACGATGAAAAGGTGCTGGACGGCAGCTGGCGAACCCTGTTTCCGTCTCCTGACGAGGCCGAGGTCATGGGAGAGTACGAAAGCGACTTTGGTGAGAATGCGGATAACAATGAAGGCGGAGAAAACGGAGAGAAACAAGATGGAGAGTCAGCTGGGAACAAGCGTGTTGCAGAGACGAACGGTGTCAAATCCAAGTCAAAGAAGCAGAAGACAGACGGGTAGCCTGCCCTGAGAGTACATCTTGTAATTAAGGGACACTGGGAGACATCGGACAGGACATATTCATGAACCATCATTATCTTGTTAAACTTGTACATTTAGATGGGGCCAACTTCACCTACAATCCGTTACCTCCGCAGAAATACTTAGGCTTCACCTCTTAACATCTTCCAAAAAAAAAGGTCAGAATATGACTCTGTAACACTCGTCACTGGGCAACAGCTGCCACTGCCGTATCATCATCGGTGTATCGTGGCATTTGTGCCGTTATACGGCAAGACTTGGATGTTGCGGATAGGCATACGCATAATGTCCCAGTGATCCGAAATGTTCGGATTGCCGTAGGGACGCAGAGCGGCGAATCGCAAGCTATATCAGCAGGGTCAGATTACCCAAAACTTTCAACAGGTCAAACGCTTGGATGTTATCTCACGTATAATTGCCTGGCGCAATGTGGCTTCCGTTTGCCAGCTTGCCAAACCACCAATGCTTCGCATAGCCACGGGGAACTCTCAGCATCGGAAATGCAGCCGTTTGCTCCTTGTCCATGCGGCTTGGATCGTAGTACCAAAAGGTATCGGCATCTCGCATCGTGGCCGCCGCACCAACGTAGCCTGACACGCCAACAACGGGAGGATACTCCCAATGGGGCTCAGTCCAGTACGCAGTGTATATCTACAAGACGTGAATCAGTAAAGGTCGATCGCCAAGATCACAACAGAGAGGCAGTACTGACATCCCAGCGGAGGTGGAAGCATGGATAATCGAGGCGTGCAGACAACTCCATGAAGTCGAACCGGTTTCTGTCTGCATTGAACGACCAACTGCTTCATGGTTAGATGCGATCAAGGATGCCGACCCGAGCTCACTCACGTCCAGTTACTGCCCCAGTCTGTGATGAAGGGCTCTCCCAAGAACATGGTATCAAAAGCCTTCTCGGTATCGTATGCGGCCCCTATGAAGCGCAAGATCCATCAGTTCCACTGAGATGTCTCCCTCAATTTGATGTTTGGGTTTGAACATACCTCCATAGGGAATGGAGAGATCTTCACCGTTGCTCCCTCTGATCCAGACTTTTCCACCATACAGAGGGAGGTAATCGTCAGTGACGTTTGCAGGAAGTCCAAAGAAGAACCTATAGCATTATTAGCCAACTAGGGTGTACCGACTACTAAAAGACAGTATTACTCGACTTCTCGCGTCTCCCCTGGCGCCAGTGCAACATCCTCGGGCAACTTGACGGGCGGCACAATGTGCAATGGCTCCAGATTGTAGGCGGTTTTGATGCCATAGTGAGGATCCAAGATTTCCACTCCGGCTTGGGGTTCAATCTCAAAAGAGTATACCACTGTTCGGTTCCCTGTATTTGTGATGTTGGCAGTCCATCTCGGTCGAAATTGTATGGAATCCGACAGAGAAAAAGGCTCGAAAGACAGCTGAGTGGTGTAGTCGAGGACCTTGAGAGCATTCACCAAGCCGGTCCCAACTTGAAAGGGAGGGGCCCTGAAGTCAAAGTTGAGGTCGTCAGCAGCCCATCCAAGACTGACTCCGCTGGAAACAATGCGGTTGGCAAGCATTTTTGCGAATCCGGGCCCGTGAAATTCCCGACCGCCGTGCTTGGAGATGTAAAGCGCAGCAATGCCTGCAATATATGGTGCTGCCATGGACGTTCCACTCATCAAGTCGTAGTCATTGTCCAGCACGGTGCTGATGATGTCAAAGCCTGGGGCACCAATATCAGGTTTGAGAAGCAACTCATTGGTAGGTCCCCACGACGTGAATATAGCGGGTATGGGTGCCGCGGTGGGATCAGACGTGCTGATGTTCGGATCCCCCGTGACGTTGATGGCAGCTATAGATAAGACATTGTGGCCGTTGGCACCGCTGCTTGAGTAGAATGGCCCAGTATTGCCTTCATTGCCGGCTGAGATGGTAACAACAATGCCCTTGTCGGCAATTCTGCTCGCAACCAAAGCCCAGGGGTCATCGGCAAATCCGTCAGGTCTACCAATGCTGGCCGTAATGACATCGGCCTATTGAGGCATGTTAGGCTAAGAACGTATGGGCGAGATCAAGAATGCTTACCCCGGCGCCATATGCATCGCAAAATGCCTGAATGAGCACGTCCTCGTCGGTGTCCCAGGGGTCCTGGATTTTGTCAACAAGCTATGGTTCCCTACTTGTATCACGTTGGCCTTACATCTGCAAACACCTTGAACGAGAGAAGTCGAGCGTCAGGAGCAACTCCAATCAGCCTTTGACGAATCAGTGCTGAATAAGACAATAGATATAAGCTTGGCACACTACCATTCATTCTCCGCAGCAATGATTCCAGCCACGTGAGTTCCGTGGCCATGGAAGTCCATCGGATCCTGATCCGGGTCCTTCGGAAATCGCTTCTCATTGTGAGAGTTCCCTTCGATTTGAAGTAAGCTGTCCTGCCATGACTTATACCGGTGGCTGGAGGCTGGACTTACAATCGGTACCGACGAGATCATAGCCTCCGGCAATCTTGCAGCCCGGGCCAAAGCAGCCGCCAAGCTGCAGAGGAAATTCAGCTTCAAGTGCCTGATATAACATGAAGAAAGGCCACTGACCGCTTGGTGTGTATAGTCAATGCCAGTATCGATGATGGCAATAGTTGCACCTCTGCCGCGTACGCCTTGAGCATGGAGCTGGTCGACTCCGGTCCACTGATGCACAGAGTAATTTTGGCTCTTGACGTCTAAAGAAGCCTTTACTCGTCGAATAGGAGACGCCATCGGGACAGTCTTCATGGGCCAAACATTGGCCACGCCGTGGACTTTGCTGAGCGTGTCGACGTTGTCAATGTCCGTCTCGACAACCACTCCATTGAAAATGTCACTGCAGTCGAATTGCCTGAAGTAAGTGCTGTTGGCCGAAGCCGGCGAAGCAAACTGGCGAGCCATATAGCCAATGCTGCTCTGTATAACAAGGTTAGTCAGTGACAGCAATTGGTGTCCAAGCATCTCAATGACATACCCTCTCAACCTCGATTATATACCTGTTCGTTGCAGCGTTGACATTCTTCGCAGGTGTACCTGTTCCCCTTTGCTGTCCAGGCTTCAGCGAAAGGACGCCCGTGACGAGAAGGCCGAAGCTCCAGAGGATGGAAGCCCGCATCGTGAATTGAGCACTCAGCCGAATTGGAGCCTATAAGATGGAGAGTCGGTGCAGAACTGTCACCTCAGGGGTTCAAAAGAGTTGTATAATGGGGACGAGATCCAACGTTCTGCCACACACGACCTCGGAACGTCTGATCTGGTCTCCTCAAGAGCGTCGAGTGAGCTCACAGTCCAAAGGGGTCACAAGAGCGATGCGAGAGCACACAAGACACACATTCAGCGTCCCCGCAGTTCCTTTTCAACCTCTCCCGATAAGCGATCTCGGCATCTCGAATATAAGCATGAGCGACAAACTTTCGATTAGTCGAGGCGGCTCGGGAACTGTGATCTCGTCCTTCCTCACGGGTAACGACATGCTGGTCGTTTTGCAGAATGCGCTTGTGTGAAGTAGAGAATGTTGTTATCTTAGCGATGGAAGTCCGGATGGAAAGATGCCGAGTTCGAAGGGTAGGCACATTGCAACAACTGCACTTTCCCGCAGCGAAGTGATGGAGCGATCACGTCACATAAGGCACCTGCCCAGGAGCACTTGCCAATGCCTAACGTATAGTACCTTACCTTTCAGAAAGACATCACGAGTGTGAACCGCTCTTTCCTCGCCGCAGATCTGAAACGCGGATACCTGATCACCGCAGCTGATAAGTGATAACGGATACTAACGGCAAGATACAGATGCGGCCTTCCGTCTGCCGAGACATTCTGAAGGAGCGTTACCGCTCACGAAGCAGACGGGAGGCAGAGCACAAGGAGGACTCGCTGTCATACACGATGCTGCCGTCGAATCCGAGTCGCACACCGGATAGTCGAGCTGCTGGAGCCGTACGAACAACGAGCAGATAGTAGGCAGAGGCCGAGCCAGCGTCGACTATCAGGGATAATCGAATGGCCACGATACATCGCGTGAGTTCGGGTTGATGTCTCTTGTCTCATTCCACACTGGATCTTGACTTTCTCAGGTCTCAACTCCAACAGGCAGCGCAGAGCTCTACCTAGCTTCGTGCCGCAAATCAGCTCCATTTCTCTACCTCCAAGGCTACCACAGTCATCCCAGCTATGGCATAGATCTTACATACAACGCAAAAGGGGACGAGCAATGCGACGCGACCTGAACAAGCTCTGAGTTAACATGAAAATTAAAGCTTCGAACTATTGCTGTGACTCCACAACCGTGCGCCATTCAGAGTGTGCCTGTGCCACGGAAAAGTGGTGCTTTCAAGACGCCCGAATGGTTGGGAGATGAGGATCGTTGGAGCATCTGTGCTCGGGAGCTTCCGACGAGGCGGCGACGGTTCCCTGGATGGCATCGAAAGGACCAATGCTGAGGGAGGAAACGTCGTTGCAGCAAACACAAGGCCTTCAGTCTCATACCCAAGTGGCTTCCCCTTATCAGGCGCAAAGCGGCTCCGCGCAGCAACAATGCCATTGTGTCATTGCTATGGTTATCGGCATCAGCACTCCGTGCTGTCAGGCCCTTCATCTGAAGCATGAAGCCGCTACGGGGACAGGGGCAGAGTGAGGTCCCTAGCCCCCCAAAACCGTCAAGATCGCGCCTCGCTTCTGGAAGGAATCCACGTGGGAGCTGGTGCTAGGAACCCATGCATGTCACCAGCGAGACCTGACTTGCCCGCGACCCGGAAAGGGGAGATTGAGCTGGACGTCGCAAATCGAGGCCTCCCCAGGAAACGAGCGTAAGTATCCGCGGCCGTTCATCTTTTCGATCGCGGCTATTTACTGAGGAGAAGATTTTGGGAGTTTGAAGAGAAGGACCCAGGAAAATTATAAATTTGCGCCATTACAGCACTACGAAGTATGAGGCGCCCGCCATGCAGCTGCAAGGCGCTACCGCAAGTAGCACGATCAGCTATCAGGTACGAGTACTTGCGCTTGTACGAGAGAGCGAAAGTGAACCTCTGGACGAGGCAGGGTTGTGGGAATACGAGTACGGCTTCGTGCCGCTCGCGGCTGGGCTGTGGTGATTTCCATACAGTAGCTCTGAGAGTTGACTGTGTGAATTTTCAGATGCTGCGTCTCGGTACGTGCGGATATTCAGGTTGCTCCGTACCTGGTCAGTGATGATGGTGTTAAGCAGACTGTTGCCAGTGAAGAGACAGCGTCGAGATGGAGAGCAGTCAACGTGCAACTACTATCGATCGATGACAGCGGAAGCACAACCAAATCCCATTTGTCGAGCGCCGGTGCGGCCAATTTCGACGGCTTGTCTGCCAATATCGCTTAATAACGCTGCTGGTCTCAAGACACTTTGCCCGATCCTGGCCAGGACTGAGGTATCGGAGCCAGCCATTATTGGCGTATCCACCTCCAAAGGACAGACTCCAATCACCCACAACGGCGCGATGTGGCCGCGGCACTCGGGCCATGATGGAGCCCCTGCGCTAGAGAGCCCGCAGTACGGAGCAAGGAGTTTCACCAGAGGAAGGGAGGAGACAGAGGCAAACGAGAGCCGGAGACACACAGGGAGAGGCCTTATCGGAGTTTCAGGGCATCGTGTTGGACGGAGCACCAGGTACTGTGCATTTCCAGCTTCATCTTACCGACCTACCTACAGTAGGTACTGGAGGCACCAAAATTACTGACACGATATACCTTGCTATTGTCGAGATGCCGACCATTGACTGGAAATGCAGTCGTATCACCCATCCACAGCAGCCGGCATCTCTGGACGCCTTTTTCTCTACATTCGCCTCCTCCTTCTCCTGACGCTCCAGCACTTGGCACTATTCGCTCAAGCGCCCACATCGTACGGCGTTCATCCGCCTAGTCCTGCATCAAGGTGCATGCCCTCGGCCTTGTTCCCCCAAGGCACATATGCTAGCCAGGCCAAAAGCTCCAGCAAATGGACGCCTTCTCACGGCGACGTGGGATCCCCTGCGGCTCATTCAGGCCGCTGGAGACGATGTGCCTTAGCGCTGCTGGCGCCGGGTACCAATACCTGCTTACTGTCTGCCAACCGCTCGCGCTGCCCATTGCCCCAGCGGTCTTGGTCCGTACCTGATACCGCTTGCTGCTTGATGGGCCCCTGGCCCCCGGCCTTGTGGTGGCGTTCCGTTGCAGCGTTGCCATGCGTCTCTGGGTCTGCTGGGTACCAAGTACGCGTGCTCGCACAGGTCAGGAACAGGCCCGGAGTAGCGGTACTTTGTTCAAGCACCAGGGCCTCTCGATAAAGCACTCCTTCGGTACGGGCGTCGTCCACCACCAGAAGTCATATCCGCTTATAAACTTCGTACCCCATACATACCTCGTACCTGCTGATCCATATACTCTGGGGCCTTCCCCCCCGGCCCGCCTGTTCCAGGATCTTTGCAAAAGACCTTCCTCTCTCCTCCTCTTCTCTGCAGTTCAACTTAAGAACTTCTTCTCTTCCCATCTCTTTTTTCCTCTCTATTCCTCTTCCAGCAAAAGCCCCCTGTAGCTGCAGCTGCCCAACCTCTTGTCACTCTTTCTATTTCGCTTCTACCTCCCACGTTGTTTCCGACGGTACTAATACACAGGCAATTCCCAGTCGAGTCCCCTGCCGGACGTACCATTTCCCTCTTTTTCCATCTTACCTTGAGGCCGCTTCTGCTTTGACGTCCCTCCTCCTACCAACATCACCTGATTCTCTCACGCACGATTTCTTGTATCCGGAAACAATTGGAAATACCATTTCTGGAGAGCTTCCATCTGACGAACTCCAACGCCGCCTTCTTACATCTACACCAAAACGAAACGAGCAACAAGAGACAACGCATTAAGAACGAGATACGCCTCGGCTGCCAACAGCAAACCACCGCCAACAAACATCCGTTCCTCCTCTCGGTTACATACCTCGTGACGCAAACATGGGCCAGAGTCTCTTTGAGCGCATCCAGGCCAAGCTGGAGCTCTTCCGCCTTGAGCAACGCTACACCCGTCGCCGTAACCGTCGATCCACCTTCGTGTCCAATGCCGTCTACGTCGACGGCGAGTATGTCTACCAAACCCCCAACAGCACTGGCTCCTCGGCAGAGTCCAGCGCATCTCGCAACGACGCACTGCATGGGGACCGCGCCTCGCCTATCCCTCGGACTCCCTCGTACTCCACGACACCTGAGCCTCAGACTCCCACCATGGAGACCCTGCCAGAGCGCAAGAAGCTGAACCGCTTCAGCTCAATGCCCGGCTTTGGAGGACCTCGAGTAGACCAGCAGAGGACAGTCCAGCGCCGAACCAGCATGATACGGTAGAGTGCCTCCGAACAGCCATACAAGAATAAAAACGGAAAGAAAAAAAAAGCCTATTTGGTTCATTTTGGATGGTGTACGGTTTGGATTACAAGACGACGAGAAAGCGGATGATACCATATCGGGGAGCTCTTGGTTACGACCTACCACGGCAACCCGACATACATGTACGGAACTACACCGCGCGTCGTTCTCACGACTATCATTTGTATCTCTCCAAAGGAGCATACTCTTGTCTCACGCTCGTTCTCTTCCCGAGGCACTTTTGCTGCTTCACCCTGGCGGTTCTGGGGATCTAACCACGGGCGTGCCTGTCTGTCTGGAAAGATGTCCTGGGCGCCACTTCATTGCCACGTTTGAGCATCTTCTATTTTCCTTACACATTTTATCTACTCGTTTTAGTTTACGCAGCTGGGCGCAGCACATGTCATGCCTGCTATGACTCTTTGGGTTGAACATATTTCCTCAATACAGTCTTGTACATAGATGCCGGAATCATGAGATGATTTTACTTATTCAAGAACGCTGGTTTCCCTGCCTGACTGTGGCAGAGTAATTTTTGCCCTCGATGAAACCCCCTCTTTCTTGGAAACCCGCAACGGCTCTTCCGGGCATGCAAAAGGTGCGCATGTTCACATGATGGGCCGTTTTCTGTGCGAATGTTTTATTTCTAATCCGAATGTTCCGTGCCCCAGAATCTCCGTATAAGTCAGATCTATTACTGGACATTCACTCCCCCCTCCCCTCTTGCGATCATTACTCGTAAGACGATGGATGGCAAAAAAAAAGCAGCAAAATCATCGCCAGCGTCTTCTTGCCCATTCAATTGGTCCGATAACTGAGGACTTACTGTACGCCTGCGTCATGCGCGTTACGTATGTGCCGCTGCCCACCTCGTGCGTTGCCATGACATGGAGAGCGCGTAGCCGCCCAGCGCCATTTCAAGCCATCTTACACCGAAAAATGCCATGGGGATCCAATGGGATGCGGTGTTTAACAGGACGCCTCGGAAACCGAGAATTGGTTGTTGTCTTCTGTGTGCCTTGTTTGGACGCCACGGATCCAGGCCCTCACACATGGGGCACTTCTTGCACTTTGGCTCATTAGTGGATGTAAGAGAGGAATATAGGAGATGGAAGAAGATGGAAGGGGGGGGGGGGGGCTGGGGCTTCTGTCGGACGATGTTCCGATTTAGCCGCCGTTGAATGTTTGGGACATGCAGAATGATTTTGGATTGAGAACGTTGGGGTGTGAGAGGCCGTGTTTTGGGGAGGGGGAGGTTGGGAGGGGATGATTGGACTTTTTTATGCTGCGTGAGGGTGAGACTGGCATAAGGTAGAAGAAAATGTTGAGCTGTGAGTTTTGACAGAAAAAAAAAAAAAGAAATGGCAAAAAAAGATGGTGCCCCTGCCAGGAATCGAACCTGGATCTACAGTGAATCGTGTGATCCACAAACTGTTGTACTGACCGTTATACTACAGAAGCTGTTATTGGATGATGGGAGATTAGGCAAACTATTGCACTACATAAGGGATAATGTTAGAACAAAAACCTGATACCTGAACGTTTGTTCTGTGAAGCTGAGTGTAGGGTATTCGGGATATCGTAGCGGGCATTTGCCCAACAACAATCAAATAAGAATCCAGTAATTCTAATGTTCATGATGTTTTTTCCATCGTTCTTCATCAACCTCATGCTGGCTTGATGAGAAATAACGCTTCAGTGGATCTGGACATCGTCTCGTTCGGATCTCAGGAAGTCTAACCAACACCATCAATCGAAGACAGAAAAGCTCGATTCGGCACTGATTGTATATACACTCTGTATTCCACCCACTTTGTAAGACAACTCGCCTTCACACCACATTATGAACAAGGGCAAAGGCAGAAACAAAAACCCAAAGATGGCTCCATTCCCCAGAATCAGGTATATACGCCACCTACTATATGTCACTAAAAAGATAAGACAACAAGCAGAGTAAGACAACGCTCGACAGTAGAGGCTGCATGAGAAGCCATGCAAGGGGAAGGATCAATTGGTTGACTGTCTCGCTCGCTGTAAATGCGTCTTCAGGCCAAGGGGCAACATCTATGCAAACACAGATGCGCTCCTCCTCTGCCAGCTGTGAAAACAACTCCCAACGCCATACAATGCTCGTGCGGCCGCTCTGTTCAGGCAGTCGCCTCTTTCTGGTATCCAAATGCATGATGATACATGCACACACTTTATACGAAAAAAAAAAAAAAAACGCCGTCCATGACTCTTATGCCTCCGCCGCCAGTCCCTCGTATGCGCGGTCTACGGTTCGCCCGCCCATGCCGGGAATCGTCCGCAGCTGGGAGAGCTTCTCAATGTCGCCGCCGCCTTCGGAGCTCGCATGCTCCAGATAGTTTACCAGGTCTTGCGCCTTCTTTACGCCAAACCCCACGAGCCCCCGAATCTGGGTCGCATCTCGTGAGTTGACCACGTCGAGAAGTCGCTGCGTGCGCGGCGTGTTGTCATCGTCGTCCTCCGCAAGGATCGTCTGGGGAGCTCTCCTAGCCTTGAGCTTGGTCGCCTTAATCTTGGGCGTAGGGGCCTCGCATTCTTCCTCGCAATCCGCCTCGGCATCATCGGCGTCCACGTCGCTGACGGTCTTGCGTCTTGGCTTACGTTCCCTCTTTCTCTCCTTCCTCTCGGGGGATGTGCCCCCTGACGCTTCCAACCGTGCCTTCAAGCGCTCAATCTTGCCCAAAAGCTTTGGTTGGTTCGGAAAATATGGCAGAGCCATCTCGTAGGCTTTGAGGGCGGCAAAAGGATCCCCTCGCTCCTTGTGATGCCGTGCTGCCAGCAGATGCCGCAGGCCCTCGGACTTGGCGTCCTCCCTCCATTCTTCGTTTTCAATGCGTCGCTCCAACGCTTCTAGCCGTCGTTGGACTGCATCACTAGCCTCGGGGGAAGACTGGGTCCGCCGAATCGATTCCTCTGCTGCTTCTCTTGCTGCTAGTATCTCGCTGACTTTCTTCTCCACCAAGGCTTCAATCTCTGCCGCTGTCACGGTAATGGCATTCTGCGATGCTATCGGGATCAGTGAGTTCCGTGACGACTTCGTAGCCTCTGATGGTTGCGATGGCTGTGGGAGTTGTGTTGCTTGCGGCAGTGAAGTCCGATACGTCTTCGTGGCGTCTGATGGCCGTGAAGATTGTGTTACTTGCGGCTGCGAAGCAGACTGCTGGTGAAGGATTGGCCGAGCAAGCTTGCTGGGTCGAGAAGCAGTCTCGTGATGGTCGGATGATCGCTTCAGCGAAGAGCGCCGGGTCTGAGAGGAGGAGCGAGGCTGGCCGGCTCCTATAGAAGGACGCGCAATAGCCGACGCCTTGGCCTTGTCGGTGTATACGCTGAACGCCTTGACGGGCTTGGCCGCGTCGGTTGCCTTTGCCGCAGCGTTTCCGCTGGCGGCAATGTGAGTATTCACGGCATTGGCCAGAGGCTTCAACGGCTGCCGCTGAGTAGCTTGTGCCGAGTTTGCTCTGGGGACTTGCTTGAACACAACCTCATTCTCAATCTCGCGGACCTCGATGCGCTTGGCTCGAGAGCTGACGTTCAGACTGCTGAGAGTGTCGAGGTGATAGTTGCGCAGCGGCGACAAGTTGAGAATCATGACGGTGATGCCGTTGTTTTGGCCTAGAGATAGGATTCGAGTCATCTTGGACTCTCGGTACGGTATTCTCTTGGCGCCCTGGGAAATGGCGTCGATGCACTGACTGAGCACAAACAGGCTCTTGTTGATGGCCGCCGACTCCACCATCCGCTCCTTGCCGTTGTCTGTCCGGCGGTTGTCCTCGGAGCCGGCCAGATCGATGGCGGAAGCCGTGCTTTCGCGAACCATGTTACCGGTTGTCTGCGTTAGCTTGACCCGCAAGATGGCGTGGCTTCGACTGCTGTGAGCGTTGAGCTTGGTGGCCGCCGTTACGCGGTTGTTGTTGGCCTCGATGTACAGCTTTTCAAAGTCCTTGAGGTCCTCGCAAGCCCGCTCCGTCAAGCCCACGACAACAGTCTTGCCGTTGGCCTCTGCTCGGAGAGGCAGCCCCGTAGGCGTCCGCTTCTCGGGAGGCTCCATCAGGTCGTACACCTTGTCGTTGTAGATCTCGTAGTAGGACAGCGCCACGTCCACCGTCGTTTCTCCGTCCGTCTCCTTCATAATCTTCTTTCCTCTGCGGAAGATGCCGCTCAGCAATCGCGGAATCACGCCTCGTTCAGCCAGCTTCATGCCTCCTCGCATCGTGTGCGTCTTTCCCGTGCCGGTGACTCCATATGCAAAGATGGTAACGTCGAGGCCCTGAAACAGTGACTTGATATGCGGTGCCACTGCTCAGGTTAACACAGCTAGTCCCGTAAGACGCGTTAGGTGCGGAGAATGGCGGAGAAGAAGAAGCAAAGATGGAGGAAAAAAGAAGAAGCTGTTTCCCACCTTCAGAAGTAAACAAGGTCTCCTGCGTAGTCTCGGAGCCGTAGACGCCATTGAATGTGAAGGAAAACTCTTCGGCCTCGTTGCGAGGATTCGGGATCTTGACGATGGTTGGCGGCTTGTCGGGCTCGACGCTGTCGGTGCGGACGATGATGTCCTTCTCTAGCTCCTGGGCTAGAAGGGGCCGCAGCCTGGCGACGACGCGAACCGACATTGGAGGTCAATTGAGGATCAGGGCGAAGACGAGCGAGAGGCAGCAGCTGCCGTCGGCTGGCGATGGGAATTCGGGGCTCCTAGGCCTGCTTAGTGAGCATCCGGTCGAAGTTCGTCCTCGGAGCGTGAGATTGGATGTTAATTAATCGATATTGGGCGTGCTGTCTCACGGGGCTGGGCTGGACTGGGCTGGGCTGGGGGGGAGGCGCAAGGGTTGGTTCGAGAGGTACGGAGTACGGAGCACGGGGAGGACGGCGTCGGTTCATGCAGGGGCTTGAGGGGGGAACCTCCAACAAGTTTGTGCCTTGAGCGTCCAAAACTAGATATGACGTTGGCCCGGCAACGGCACGTGCAGCCAGCAAAAGCCGGGAAAGGCCGCAAAAGAGCCTTGACGCAACAGGTAGCGAGAATTGCCGGGAATTTAGCGTCCAGACGGAAACTTCAAGCTCACACTGCAGAGAAGCTCTTGGGACAAGGCTCGCGAGAGCTCGACAATCCGGCGCAATGACGGGCCCTTCGCCGCTGCTTCGGACGGCGCGTGTGCTGCGCAGCCAGAGACGGGCGCAGTTTGTCTGCTGGCAATGCCGCGGCATCCAGATCAGCGCAACGCCCAGCACGACCGCCGGAGCGGGAGATGCTTTTGGCGCAATCGACAGCCTGAGGGACACGGCTGGTAGGAGCATCTCACAGTAACCACGATGACTTGTTTGAGGCTGACAGGCTGTGGATGGATGGACAGACGCCCGATTCGAAGTCATTGGCTCGCCGTATTCGCTGCTCTCGGTCTCACTATCCGCATCACAGCGGCTTTATACACGGCGTGGGACGCTGGTCGCCGTGGCGGGGAACCCAGACAATGTGAGAGGAGGCCGATGATGCGACTGCGGCGATGGACCTGGAATATTAATGTGTGGTGGCTTTGCAGGCACAATCGACTCTATCACTACTCAATCCCCTCCCACGGGCGCCATTGGGCGTCCCCTTCATCTACCAGCGCATCTCCGCCACCTCGCCGATTACGGCGCTCATCTCGACCAAATCCCCCACGACGACGTTTACGATCCTGCACCTGGATGGCACGACCGACTGGATGGTGACCCAGCGCAATGCTCTGCTGGCTTGGACGGGCCATACACTGTCCCTCTCGTCGCGGATTCAGAGAAGGCTCTCAACGGCGCATTGGGGCAGCACGTTCGTCACCGGCCGTGGCTTGGTGGCTCTATCAGCGCCTGGGCAGATTTACCAGCTGCACCTCTCCGAGGGCGAGGACTTTGTCGCCCACCCCGGCAGCGTCGTTGCCTACTCTGTGACGAAGCACCAGCCTTTACCGTTCCGGTTCAAGAGCACCAGTCTACGACTTCAGATCCCGTCGCTCACGTCCTGGATCCCCGAACCAGAGTTCATGAAGAAGGTCCGCGATTCGCAAGTCTACAAATACCTTGCTCGCACTCTCTACAGCCTCCGGACAATGACTCGCCGGACCATCTGGGGTGATCGACTGTTCCTACATTTCAAGGGCCCGAGCACCATTATCATGTCCAGCCGAGGCGTGCGCGTTGTCGATAGCCTCACCAACGAGCAGGTTAACGAAATCGCCGACGCACAAGCTGGTACGCTGGCGTCCGCTCTGGAGTTGGCCAATAAGCCGCATGATGCACAGCCCGTGCAAGCTGATGATGTCGCGCCCGGGATTGTCGTGGAACCGACGAACAAGGATGGAAAAGTAACGTTTGAAGACAAGAAGAACTTGAAAGAATTCATTCAATGATGGAAACCAGGATGAACCGAAAAGGAAGGATGGCGGATAGAGAAAAATAAAATGCTTGCGGATCAAGCATGCGTGATGTACATTACCCGAAACTACGAAGTTGCGCGGCTCATGACTCCTCGCACAACTTACACTAAAATCTTGGCTGCGGGAAGCGGCTAGCATTCGATTCTCTCTGATGGGCTTTCCAGGGGTTGAGACTGCGGACCTTATTGCGATCCATGCATTTGTGAGACAGTTGGTCCGACGACGGGCTTGCTCTGGCCGTGAAGCCGAATGGCGATGAGCACAGACGGCAGAGGAGAACAAGGACTGGAGAGGACTGAAGTAAAATCGCGGCGGATGTTCTTCTCAAGCTTACCTGCCATCATGCACTCCGATGGTATGTATATAGATGAAACGATGACCCAAGGAGGAGAGCTCTGAGGAGTAGCAATGTCCAAGCGTTGTCTCTCATCCATCACTACCACGGCCTTGATAAAGCCGTTGAACAACCACCGCTGCTCCCGAGTCCGTGCCCGTCGAGAACCATCACATCGTTTCCTCGCCTTCATTTGATCCGTGCCATCAGCTCGCGGCATCATGGGGGACTAACAGGGCAGCAGCCTTTGCTATTGTAGCCGAACGACCCGCGTATTGTCGACGCAGGGTACTTTATCTTTTCTTCTTTCCTTTTTCTATCTCTAAACCGTTTTTTCCGATGTTGTTGGACGCCAGCTGGACTAACGCGGGAATTGTGGTTATACAATGCCTTGGACGGATAGGACGGACAACGCAAAACGTTCGGGTGATGGTTGGAGGAGGAAGAGACAACGACTACATCGGACGATGCCATACGCCAACTCAGGAACGGGTGAGAATCCAGGGGGTTTTTGCGGTTGTGGCTCAGTGGTGTGCCTGGGAGTAGAATCGACGGATCTTGGCGGTTCGTCTCATCGAGTGTTGACGGAGGAGGCAATGTGCCGAACTTGGTCTGTGTTGGTGATGGGGTATCATACAACATCGCCGAGTGTTGATATACCGCCTGACGGAATCGATCCGTAGCTGGCTTGTATTTGATTCTAGTATATGCCATTGAGCCTGCTCCATTCGGTCTTGTCCCCCCTTTTGCCTCTGCGGAGAGAGAGCATAGAAGAGCACATCAGTCCTTTGGCCTCACCACCACATGACCATGACAACCATCTCCAAGCACACAATGACATCCTCCATCTCCTCGGCCACCACTGCCGTAGAAAACGACTTTTTCGACTCCAAAGAAGACCTCGTCTTCTACGCCGTCGAAAGCGAAACCTCGTCAGAAACAGCATCAACAGACAAGATCGTCTCGCTGCGGAACATCGACGTCGAAGCCGGCGGCGACAAGGCTCTTCCCCCTGCTTCCGCGGACGACTACCCCGATGGCGGACTGGAGGCCTGGCTCGCTGTTCTGGGAGGCTGGTGTGCCATGTTTTGCACTTTTGGCATGATTAACTGCGTGGGCGTGTTTGAGCAGTATTACGTGAATGGGCCGTTGAAGCAGTATGATGAGTCTGCCGTGAGCTGGGTTCTCTCGGTGCTCGTCTTTTTGATGATCTTTTGCGGGTCGATTGTGAGTTACGCATGATCTCAAGTCTTGGGACCCGGGCGTGTGAATATGTGTACCAAGGTGCTAATACATGGCTGTCCAGTTTGGCCTGTTATACGACAACTACGGACCGCGCTGGATCCTCATCGGAGGCTCCATCACCTACATCCTCGGCCTGATGATGATCTCCCTCTCCACGGAATACTACCAATTCTTCCTCGCCCAGTCCATCCTATCGTCCGTCGGCTCCAGCGCCGTCTTCAACGCCTGCATGTCCTCCATTGTCAGCTGGTTCTCCAAAAACCGCGCCGCCGCGTACGGCATCATGACCTCGGGCTCCTCCATCGCAGGCGTCGTCCTGCCCATCATGATGAACAAGCTGATCCTCAAGATTGGGTTCCCCTGGATGATGCGCACCGTGGCCTTCATCTTCACCGTGCTGCTGGCCATCTCGTGTCTGACGGTCAAGTCGAAGCTGCCACCGCGTCCGCGGACATTCGTGCTAAGGGAGTATGTGGACAATCTCAAGGACTTTCGGCTGCTTGCTACCGCCGTCGCGGCCTTCTTCTTCGTCATGGGCATGTTTCTGCCGTTCAACTACGTGATCCTCCAGGCCCAGCAGGCAGGCTTCTCGCCGGCCCTGGTGCCGTACCTGCTGCCCATCCTCAACGCCGCAGGGACCCTGGGGCGGATCCTGCCGGGCGTTGCGGCGGACAAGATTGGTAGGTTCAACGTCGTGGTCGTCATCACGTTCTTGTCCTCCCTCTTCTGTCTTGCCGTCTGGGTCCCCGTGAAGAACATGGCGGGCATCATAGCTTTCGTCGCCATGTTCGGCTTCTCTTCCGGAGGCGTCATATCCCTCGGGCCGACGCTGGTTGCCCAGATCTCGGACATGAGCCAGATTGGCACCCGAGTTGGGACGGTGTTTGCGCTGCAGTCGTTTGGGGCGCTGGTAGGGAGTCCGATTGGCGGCGCCATTGTGGCTGCTCAACGGGGTGAGTATGTGGGCTTGCAGGTGTTTTGTGGTTGTGCCATGATGATGGGATGTTTGACGTTTTTGCTGGCGAGAGCAACGCAGGTTGGTTTCAGATGGGCCAAGGTGTGATGTGTTCGCCTGCAGGCCATGATTATGATTCGGCATTGCATTCCTCCTGCTAGTTGCAAGGTTGAAATTTCTACACACGAGGCGTTGGAAGCGATTTGTTTCACTCTGAGGATTCACGACTGGATTAATCAATGAACATGTTGGAGCGTACTGTTTGGGCTCGTATATGAACCTGGACCTCGTCCATGAGTGACGGTATAGCGAGGTTGGGCCTGCTTTATACCGTAGAGCAGACGTATGCCTGTTCGATGTCATCTCAATGTATCTCCCTGATCGAACCTCGTTCTCATGTCGCAAACTTGCCCTGTGATCCAGCTTTTCTGCATTTCTGTTCGATCAGGGTATCCCAACGCTGCTGCTGCTGCAGGGCCTTCTTCAGGTAGTAGATTCTGAATCTGGACGCCTTGCGATCCATCTCTGAGCATGATTGTTGCCATCTCTCGTCCCTTGAGAGGGATGGAACCCATGATACATTTAGCTCAGAGGTCCAGGCAGATGACCTAAGAAAGGACTTACCTTATACTGAGGTCCAGAAGGACCAAAGCCCAGTTGTCAAGATTGTTCATACCACCGGCGACCAACAAGTTCTGCGTCATTCGGAGAAATATTGAGCAAAAAAGAAAAGGGCTTTCCTACTGCAGACTTTATCTTCTGTTATGTCCCCGGTGAGCCAAGCGGGGAGTTTTTGCCTTTTACATCTCCCCGAGTGTCACCAGGCACCATCGTTATTGCCTCTTTTATATCTCTCCGATTCACGCAAACTCTACCGGTGCCTTTATGTGTTGAGACTCGTTTTAGTTGAGTCCTCATCGTCAACCTCACGTTGATGAACCTTCTTGTGTACCTACATGTCGGTACCATAGCTTCTTTAGTGGGCAGGCGGCAGCGGCCAGTTGCTCTTGCCGCCGTCTTCGCGGCAACTTTATTCTGCCTCCTCCCAGTATATAATCTATTCGCAGGCCTCTCTCATTCTCCCTCTTCAACTCTTTCTCTTCTCTCTTCGACGTTCAAAGCTTGAGTCGAACACGATTCTCTCCAGAGTTTCATACCAGGACGGCTCTTCTCCAAGCTACAAATCAATCGCTCTTGTCAAAACCGCAGATTAATCTCTCGCCTCCCGTCCCTCTCCAACGCAACAATGATTGCTGTCGAGCAAATCGGCAATTTCGCGATTCCGCTTCTGGCGCTTCTTTATCCTTTGCTGCCACCGTACGCAGCCCATCGTATGATCTCCGGGCTCGGAGGCTTGTGCCACGTCATCTACATGTTGAAGTTCTGCCAATGGTTCGCAGGGCAGCCCTTCCCGCACCCATCCCTCTGGAATGTGGTCCTGAATTGTTTTGTCGAGAGAATTGGCTCTCTCGGAGGAAAGACGCCTTCATTCCGCCATTTGCAGCCAGAAGATGCATGGAAGGATGCTTCCTTGCTGATCGGTGAATGCCTTCTCGGCTGGGGGCCATATTTCGTCCTTTTCATACCCTGCCTCTCGGGCCTCGACTCTGAATTGAGGGAGTTCAGCATTTGGTGCTCCATATTCTGCTTCGTTTCGTTTGCGCTTTCGATACCGACCTACTCTCGGATCTTCACCAGGCCGCTCGCGGTTGTCTTGTCACGCCTGGCCGCGCGTCGCGTCCGCTGGCTCTTTCGATTTTGGCAAGAGGATATTGAAGCCAACGCGGAGCTTCAAGGGGATCTTTCTATGATAGTTGCATCTGAATCGGAACGAGTTGACGAAAATGAGGAGAGCGATGTACCAAGGTTGATGATGGAGGAGAAAGGCAATCTGTTGTGAACTTTGGAGGAGAGCTCTCCGATTCTGCTAGAGAAATCATGCATCAAACATACACTGGTTCACCTTTGCTGTTCTCTGCGTCTGCTCTCTGAATTGACCATGACAATGTGGGCAATCGCAGGCAGAGCCACTGCCAGAAGAATGCAATACATAGGGATCCGTTTCTGTGGAACAAGACGGGCGATGGTGCAAATACATCAGGCTGATTGATGGCTGGGCGTGCATCGATGCTGCCGGGACGAGATGTGACATGTATGAGGTGAGTCTCTCTATGGCCTCAGTTGGCTTCGGTTCGTTTCCCCAGTTAACAGATACAATAGATGATATCACCGTGAAGCTGTGCGAGTACTTTATCTTGGAACATGTCACCAACGGGTGTTGACACAAAGACGTCCGTCTATACCTACCTAACCCACACATACCCATACGGAGTGCCCGCCATCCTCCCGAATACACCGCCACATTTCGACAAACCAAATGAGGGGGTCACGCTCTCGGGATTGGCTGCTTGGGTGTTTTGTTTGCTCGGGAACCTAATATGTTCGAATATGGACATGACAATCGCATGGTGCCCCATACAGCAGAAGGGGCTGCATTCCTGCCGCATCCCGATGCCGCGACATCATAGGCCGCCAATCCCCCCTTCGCGGGCATACGTGGCAGTGCGATATTGGGGGCTGTGTTCCCCATGCTATAAGCCACTCTTGTCAACGCAGGGGAGTGGAGATGGATGGGCCAGCTACCGGTAGCTTGCTTCCGACTTGTGAGTGTCGTTCATCTTACAAAAGTGCGCCTCGTCCCGCCTGTGGTTTTCTAGAACTTGGGACAACTTCGAAACCGATTTTCCTCGTTCTTCCATCACGAACCGTCCTTTTGACTCTTTTCTCACTCTTCCAATTCATCATGAGCGGCTACGGCTACCAGGGCGGCGACTACGGTCACCACGGCGGTGACTACGGCCAGCACAACAACCAATATCCTCCTCAACACAACCAGCAGTACCCCCCTCAGCACAACGACCAATACCCTCCTCAGCAGGGCCACCAATATCCCCCTCAGCAGGGCCACCCCGGCGGCTCCGCCAGCGCCTACTACGAGAGCGCCTCGGCCGAGCAGCAGCAGCAGTACCACACGCTATACCAGCAGCCGCCGCCGCCGTACCCCAGCGATGGCCCGGGCTACGGAGCCCCCGGCGGCTACGGCGGCGGCGGACCGCAGGAGGGCGACCGAGGCCTGATGGGCGCTCTGGCCGGAGGTGCGGCGGGAGCCTTTGGCGGCGCCAAGCTGGGCGGTCAGGCGACGGGGCACGCGAAGACGAGCGGCGTCGTCGGGGCCATTGTCGGGGCCATTGCCGGGTCGAAGCTGCAGGACGGGGTGTCTGACTGGCGGCACGAGCGCAAGGAGGAGAAGCACGAGGCGCACATGTACAAGGAGGAGAAGTACAAGGAGGAGAAGAAGGAGAAGAAGCACAAGAAGCACAAGGACGAGCACCGCAGCCGCTCCCGCTCGAGCAGCAGCAGCTCCAGCAGTTCCAGCAGCAGCAGTGGCTCGTCCAAGCACCACCACCGGCGCCGCTCGCGCTCTCGGTCCGGATCTAGGTCGCGCGGGCACGGCGGCACGGTGACCGTGCAGCAGGGGGATACGCTGCGGGGGATTGCGGCGCGGTACGGCACTTCGTTTGAGGAGATTGCGAGGCATAACGGGATTCAGAACCCGGATATGATTTACCCGGGGCAGGTTCTGCGGGTTCCTGGTTGGCACTGAGGGGATTGACGTGACGGAGGCGGGGAGGAGAGATGCGCCTAATGAGCAACAAAGGATACGATTTCGAGGATTCGGGCTTCGACTTGTGAATGTGCTTGTGGGGTGCGAGAAGTCATCGAGCAGCAGGAAGGCCATGTGTAGGAATTCAAGCAAACGTTGATCATGTTTTCTGCGTCAGCAAAACCATTGTCATGCCAAATACGGGCGGATTATATACAGGTCAATTCGTGCGTGTATGATCAGGACACAATCCGATAATGTCAAACGAAAACGCTTCAATGACCTTTCTCCGTGACCTCATCTATTACATGTATAAGGTATGTTGCACTACATTACCCAATGCTACCTGATCCAGCTATGATCCTTGCGTTGTGATTAAGCCTAGATTTCGAGCAAATCAAGATCCGCAGTTTAGAACCGGGATTCACCGTCCCAAGACAGCGGTAGATCGGTGGATCGCCACATTAATGCTGAATGAGAGTCTCATGAAGCGATAAGTCAGATGTAATAGACAAACCGTTAACAAAACCTTGGAATCTTTGAATATATATCACTGTGTACAATTCCAGCACGACCACCGCCATTATTACCTGGGGCCTAAAAGACAGAAACATTTGCCATTCCAACTCCACATTGTCCAATTTCTCTCTCTATTGACCATCTCGCTTCCACGTCCACTTGGTCAGATACTCTGGGTCCATGCCATTCTCAAACGCCTCGTTGCGAGCTTCAATCTGGGCATTCAGCATGGCCTGTCGAGCAGCGGCGCCCTTGTTATGCAGATGCGGCATGCGGTCAATGGCATCAATGGCCAAGCTGAACCGATCCGTCTGGTTGCGGATGGCCAGCTCCAGAGGCGTGTCGATGTTGCCCTTCTCCTTGTATCCGCGGACGTGGATGTTGTGGTTTCCCGGTCGCTTGTACGTCAAGCGGTGCACCATCCAGGGGTAGCTGTGGAAGTTGAAGATGATGGGCGTGTCTGCCGTGAAGAGGCTGATCCACTCGTTGTCGCTCAGACCGTGCGGGTGCTCGCTTGGGTGGATCAGCTTGAACAGGTCCACGACGTTGACGTAGCGGATCTTGAGCTCTGGGAAGTGCTGGAGCAGCAGGTCGATGGCTGCAAGTGACTCGTGAGTGCTAATGTCACCGCACGAGGCCATGATGAGATCGGGCTCCTGTCCAATATCCGTGCAGAACTTTGGCCAGATGCCAATGCCCTTTGTGCAGTGAGCAATGGCGGCGTCCATGTCGAGATATTGAAGGTGCTCCTGCTTATCGGACACGACGACATTGACGTAGTTGGAGGAGCGGAGGCAGTGGTCCATGACTACAATGAGTTATTAGCAACGAACTAGCCTACCAGTGAGTTAGTTGACAATCCTTACCAGAGAGCAGACAGTTTCCATCGGGGGGAAGGTAGATTCGAACAACTTCGGGACTCTTGTTGGCAACAACATCCAGGAAACCAGGGTCTTGGTGAGTGAAGCCGTTGTGGTCCTGTCTCCACACAACGGATGTCAAGAGAATGTTGAGAGAGGCAATCCTGACACGCCACTCCACCTCGAGACACTTTTCCAGCCACTTGCAGTGCTATCCATTGTGTTAGTGATCATCATGCTGGTTATTGTGATGGTTCCAAACTCACCTGGTTGACCATGGAGTCGATAATGTGAATGAACGGTTCGTAGCTGTTCAGCAAGCCGTGACGGCCACTGAGAATGTAGCCCTCCAGCCACCCCTCGCAGGTGTGCTCTGAAAGCATCTCCATAACCCTGCCGGCTGGGGCAAGGTTGCCGCCATTTTCGTCCTCCTCAAAGTACTCGGCCATCCAGACTTTCTTGCCCGCTTGGTACACAGCAGCCAGTTTGTTTGATTCGGTCTCGTCGGGGCCAAAGAGTCGGAAGTTGCGCGGATTTCTAGCAACAACATCTCGCAAAAAGACTCCCAGCTTCTGCATGCTAGCATCCATGACAGCGCCAGGGTGCTCAACGGCGACGCCGTACTTCTTGAAGTCGGGCAGATGCAGGGGCTTTCTGAGAAGACCGCCGTTGGTGACGGGATTGGCACTCATGCGGCGGTTGCCCGTCGGGGGCAGCGCGGTCAATGAAGCAATAGGCTTTCCGCTCTCGTCAAAGAGCCTGTCGGGCTCGTAGCTGCGCATCCAGTTCTCGAGAATCTTGAGGTGCTCGAGGTTTGTGTTGGGGTCGGTGATGGGAACCTGGTGTGCCCTCCAGAAGCCTCCGAGATAGTTGCCGTCCACCTTGCGGGGTGCAGTCCAGCCCTTTGGTGTTCGCAGGACAATCATGGGCCACAATGGCCGGGTGGCCTTTCCGGATTCGCGAGCCTCTTTCTGGTAGCGCCTGATTTCATTGACGCAGTGCTCGAGCGTGGCGGCCATGGCCTGGTGCATGGTGTCGATATCATCTCCCTCGACAAAGTAAGGAGTCCATCCATAGCCGTGGAAGAGGGCCTCGAGCTCCTCGTGTGGGACTCTGGCGAGGATCGTGGGGTTGTTGATCTTGTAACCGTTGAGATGAAGCACAGGGAGGACAGCACCGTCGGTGATGGGGTTGAGGAACTTGTTGCTGTGCCAGGCAGTGGCTAGTGGTCCGGTCTCTGCCTCACCATCACCCACCATGGTCAGGGCGATGAGATCGGGGTAGTCATAGACGGAGCCGAAGGCATGTGACAGAGAGTATCCGAGCTCTCCTCCTTCATGGATGGAGCCGGGGGTTTCGGGAGTTGCATGGGATCCAACGCCGCCTGGGAAAGAAAAGTACTTGAAGAATCGTTGGAGGCCCTCAGCATCCTGTGACTTGTCGGGGTAGACTTCTGTGTAAACGCCCTCGAGGTAGGATTGCGAAAGGACGGCCGGAGCACCGTGGCCGGGGCCGGAGACGAAATAGGCATCCAGATCGTACTTTTTGATCAGACGGTTGAAGTGCATATATGTGAAGATTTGACCGGGAGCGGAACCAAAGTGGCCGAGCAGACGAGCCTTCAGATGCTCCTTCTTGAGGGGCTCGCGAAGGAGGGGGTTCTCTCGCAGGTAGATCATACCAAGAGCCAGGTAGCAGCTGGCCTTGAAGTAGTCATTGTACTGCTTGATTTCCTCGGGGGTCAGGGGATTGCCCTTGACGGTCGAGCGAGCCACGCCGAATGCCCGAAGAGATTGGACGTCGGCCATTATGGTATAGGTTGAATAACTGTGAGTGTTTGAAGGTGGGAGTTGTCCTGAGACAAAAGGGCCAGAAGGTCACTAATACGAAGCGTGCCTCTTCCGTTATATAACAAGACCAGAGCGGCAGCTAGTGAGACAGCGTCCGCCGACACGGAAGTCTGTTAAAGGGCCGGTGTCAGGGCGATCTGCAGACAATGCGATAGCTTGCCACTTGCTTGAAGCTCCGGTGGATGCTTCGGATGCCGTCTAGAGTGAGACGGGAGGCTCTTTTGCCCGCAGTCGACGAAGCTTGGGACCAAGTGCAAGGCAGGCCGAGCCCGATCCAGCTTAGCTATCGGCAAAACGAAGACGGCAGGGTACGATCAAAGGGCAGACAGCGTGTAGAGTCGAGCTGATCAGGCGATGTTGCAATCGAACGAGCTCAGCAGGACGGCACCAGGATGGATGCAGATGCAGATGCAGACGCAGCTTGCCAGACCCAGGCCCGGACCCGGGGACTCGACCCGGAACCTTGGACGCATAGCATGTGCGAGAATGGCTCTGGGGAACGCGGCAGGCAGCTCGGATTCCATGACGTCCCTGCGGGATCCTGCGAGATTGGCGACGCTGATTCGACGGGGAGCAGCTGCTGGAGAGGCCTGGTGCGAGGACGAGGTTGGCTGATGGTCGAGCTGGGCGCACCCTCGCATCACCGTCTGGCGTGATCGATACGTCACCGCTCGGACCACCGCGCCCAGAAAAGGCCCGGAAGCTGCAGCTGCAGCGCCTGCCAGCGGCGGGGGCGGGGTTCCGAACGGCGAGGGCTTACAGGGGGGCTTGAGGGGACTTTGAGGCGTCGCTGGGTGCAGGTGATGCTTCGCTAGCATGTGGCAGGCCTGTCGAGGTGTGAGTCTGTTAAGGTGGCATCGGCGATGGCACTCCATGTTCGGTCTATCTATCTAGTGCCGTATAGTCTGGATTGCTTGAGAAGGAATATAGTATGCGTCAAATCAATAACTATGTAGGTAGTTGTCGTGTGTTATTGACCGGTTCAGTTCACATGTGAGACCGGCCCGGTGGCAGCTACTAGCTACCTCTACTGTAGTAGGTAGGTATTGATAGCTTCACCAATACGAGCAGCCTAGCAAAACAGAGGCTGCCTCAGTTGCACGTTATATTTAGCTGACACCATCATGTCCGATGATACCCAGCATTCCTCGCTCAAATCCTCAAGCCGAGGCCGGCGACGTCACACAAGTAGCCTCGATGTACTGCACAGTAGGCAGTCCTCTCGGAAAGCCGTCACGGACCATCTTAGTAGAAAGGCAAAAGGCCATTGCTACTATAATAGTAGCTTTCAGTCTTCTCCCCGTCCTGTTGCTAACGCGAACTCAAGTGTCTGCTGCTAACCTGCGTGGCGTCTCTGTTGCCTCCCAAGCTAAGTATTCTCCCCCCCAATTGTCCTCTCACAGAGACGCGCGCACATGTTCCGTTTGGCTCATTGTCCACGGCTTGTCCAACCGGCTGCGGGCAGACGCACAGATGCTACACAAATGCTACTTCCTGACGTAACGATGCTCATCACGAGGACAGTCGCCTGTGCCACGGCAAATGTCCCGCGAAAGAGCTTGAAAAAGGCTTGATGGGGGCATTGTCAGTTCCCTCCTCTTCCGTTTCCATCCTGACGATAGCCATCAATCGTTGCCAACAATCACGTCTGCCTCATCTGCAGCAAGCCACCGATTCGATCGAAAAGTGTCCAGCAAGGACGGAAAAGGCAATACTCAAATTCCATATCGAAGCATCGACCCTCGGACTCGTAGAGCGCAAAGATGCCGCAGCACCGGCCAGAGACGCCACAGCCAGAAGCGCCTCGTCCCAGCGAGCCTGATACCACCGAGGGCGACGGCACCGCGGATTACTGAGGGGCAGTTCGAGCCAGATTCTGATGAACGGCAGAGCCGCTCGGGATGCGATGATGAGAATGAGTGAGTCTCGGTAGAACATGTGCGCGATCTCGACATGCTGATTGCCAAAGATGACGGTGGAACGATATCGAGTGAAGCTGAGTGATGACAACGCACGCTCAGGGACGATGCACTGAGGAAGGGTTATGCGACGACTTTTTTTTCTTTCTACCTACTATTCTTACGGACGATGACACGATGCGTCGACCAGTTCGAAGCACAATACTGTGGCAAGTTTTCTTCAGAATGAACAAGCACGTGGAATTTAGCATGCGATGTACAGTTATGGAATCTGTTTTCTAGATTGAGCATTTCAACTCTGTTTGAATCGGCTTTCCAGCCTCCTTTTCGATGTTTGTGGTACGTGATTGAGCTGCCGAGAGCTGTTCAGTTCAATGAGTGCAGGGTATCCCTGTGCTAAGCAACGGGCAAGGAGATGAACGTCCTTCAAGCTCGACAAGCATAAGATCCGTTGTTTCCAGTGCTGATGCATGTCTTGAAAGAAGTAGTCAACATTCGGTATTTGTTGCATTTAAAAGTTCTTCATGATTTTCATTTCGCCATCTCAGATTGCCGAGTCAACTCCAGCATTTGTCGTGAGAGAGGCTGTACAAAGTACATACCTCAGACGTCATCGCTCAACGTGCACCTTCGGAGCTCGGCATCTCAACTTGATTTGCGAAAGCTGAGCATCGCCAATACCCGAGTCTTCTTCATCTCTCTCTCCAGCTCTTCAAAAAGGACTCGATAATCCCAAACAACTGTCTCATTTCCTATTCATTCCTCCACAATTTGATACCACGCTCGTTAGCACACATCCTCCAAGAACATGGACGCCTCCCAGCAACCGTCAGGCAGTCGAGCTGCCGGAGTACCCCCGAGCATCACGCCGGAACTCATCGCATTTGCCGGCCAAATGTACGATTCTGCTAGAAAGGGAGAAATTGCCGTGTTTCAGCAGGCACTTCCAGCCGGCCTACCTCCAAACTTGACAAACGAAAAGGGAGATACATTGGTGAGGACCGACCGAAACAAGCACTGCTTTACCAACTGCGCCTCCGGCAGCTCCTCACTTATGTTTCTTATGACTTACATATCTGGTTCCTGAAGCTCATGCTCGCCGCATACCACGGACATGCAGATCTCGTCAGGCTGCTGATACAGCACGGCGCTGATCCGAACCGGCTCAACGACCGAGGACAGAGTCCCCTTGCTGGCGCCGTGTTTAAGAAGGAAGATGCCGTTATTGAGGTGGGCACATGATTCTCTCTTCCAACTATCCCTTCTCGTCTAAACGATCATCTACTAACGGGGTGTATCATAATAGGCGTTGTTGGAAGGTGGTGCAGACCCCGACTATGGCAGCCCGACGGCCATGGAGTGCGTCTCCATGTTTAAGCAGGAAGATACATGGAAGGCCAAGTTTGAATCTGCGCCTGGAAGAGGAAAGGCACGACCGCCGAGTCAGCAGTGAAATGGCGGTATTTTGCGTCAACTTATTCATAGTCGTATCATTGTTTATACCGTAAATTGTCATGTCGTCCGAGGTTGGTGCTTTGATAGGGCAACAGCTCAGTTGCAATGTGTATTGAAGCTATCTCGTTCATTGTTGATACCCAACTTCAAACTGCTATACATCGTTCACCACGACGTAAAGTCTCATCTATCATCAAGACTTGAATAAAGCATCAATCGTTTCAAAGAGCACAATATATTGCCCCAAGCTATCGATTCCTCCTTCTTGGTCAGCATGTAATCGACGTCTTCTTGTCTATGGCGGGGTCGTAGACGCTTCTAGTGCCCAAAGGGGTTCCAATGGAGGGGCTCTCTCTCTCTCTCAAGTCAACAGTCACAGTCCCTGAGAGCTGGTCCGTGCGCCCAAGCCCGTCGTCAAGGCTGCAACAATTTTCCGGAGCTCGAACAAGCAGCTTCGCACGCAGACGAAAAGACGTCCGCAGTGCCCCCTTTTGCATCTGCAATCCGCCCCGCGAAAACAAAGCCTCCAGCCTCGCCCTCCCGGGAAGCTTCGTCTTTTTCCTTTCGTTTCTTACCGTCAAGGGCAATCGTTCGAGAAAAAAGAAGCACCGCCAAAATGTCGTTTGGAGGCCAGACCCCGACCATCATCGTCCTGAAAGAAGGTCCGATATTTTACCCCTCCGCCCACCGCTGCCACCATCGCGGGCCATCGAGACAAGACACGAGACAGCAGCTGACCGAGCATCCTCGCACTTGTAGGGACCGACACCTCGCAGGGCAAAGGCCAGATCGTCTCCAACATCAATGCCTGTCTGGCGGTCCAGGCCACCATCAAGTCGACGCTGGGCCCCTACGGCGGCGACCTGCTGATGGTCGATCAGAATGGCAAGCAGACGATTACAAATGACGGCGCGACGGTCATGAAGGTACGGTCCAGACATCAAGACTGACGATCCACACACACGCACACACACACATCTACACTCTCCTCTACTACATGACAGCACGCCAACTAAATTGCCATCGATGCAGCTCCTCGACATCGTCCACCCCGCCGCCCGCATCCTCGTCGACATCGCACGGTCACAAGACGCAGAGGTCGGCGACGGAACCACGTCCGTCGTCGTCCTCGCGGGAGAGATCCTCAAGGAGGTCAAGGAGCACGTCGAACAGGGTGTCAGCTCACAGATCATCATCAAGGGCCTGAGGAGGGCGGTCCAGATGGCCGTCAACAAGATCAAGGAGATTGCCGTCAGCACCGAGGACGGCAGCCAGCGCGATACCCTGAGCAAGCTCGCCGCCACCGCCATGACGAGCAAGCTGATCAAGCGGAACACCGAGTTCTTCACAAAGAGTAGGGACTATCCGAGGCTACATGACGCCGGAGACCGGATGATGTGGATGACTGGTTCAGTGCTGACAACGTGTCACAGTGGTGGTTGACGCCGTCCTATCCCTCGACCAAAACGACCTCAACGAGAAGTTGATCGGCATCAAGAAGATCCCCGGCGGCTCCCTGACCGAGTCACGCTTCGTCAACGGCGTTGCCTTCAAGAAGACGTTCGCCTACGCCGGTTTCGAGCAGCAGCCCAAGTCCTTCGAGAAGCCCAAGATTGTGTGCCTCAACGTCGAGCTGGAGCTCAAGGCCGAAAAGGACAACGCCGAGGTCCGCGTCGAGCAGGTGTCAGAATACCAGGCCATTGTCGACGCCGAGTGGCAGATCATCTACCAGAAGCTCGAGGCCATCTCCAAGACGGGCGCCAAGGTGGTGCTCAGCAAGCTGCCCATCGGCGACCTGGCCACGCAGTACTTTGCCGACCGGGACGTCTTCTGCGCCGGCCGCGTTGCCTCGGAGGACATGGAGCGCGTCACCCAGGCCACCGGCGCCGTGGTCCAGTCAACGTGCTCGGACATCCTGCCGGAGCACCTGGGCACCTGCGAGCACTTTGAGGAGAGGCAGATTGGCGGCGAGCGGTACAACTTCTTCGAGGGCTGCCCCGAGGCCAAGACGTGCACCCTGGTGCTGCGTGGCGGCGCCGAGCAGTTCATTGCCGAGGTCGAGCGGTCGCTGCACGACGCCATCATGATCGTCAAGCGGGCCGTCAAGAACAAGACCATTGTCGGCGGCGGCGGCGCCGTCGAGATGGAGGTCTCGGCCTACCTGCACCAGTACGCCGACAAGAACATCCCGCACAAGCAGCAGGCCATCATCAAGTCCTTTGCCAAGGCGCTGGAGATTATCCCGCGCCAGCTGTGCGACAACGCCGGCTTCGACGCCACGGACATCCTCAACAAGCTGCGCGTCGAGCACCGCAAGGGCAACACGTGGGCCGGCGTCGACTTTATCAACGAGGGCACCGCCGACATGCTGGAGCGCTTCGTGTGGGAGCCGGCGCTGGTCAAGGTCAACGCGCTGCAGGCGGCCACCGAGGCGGCGTGCCTGATCCTGGGCGTCGACGAGACGATCCGGAACGAGGAGAGCGCCCAGCCGCAGGCGCCGGGACAGCTCCCGCCCGGGGCGGCGCAGAGGGCGCTCAGAGGCAGAGGACGGGGCATGCCTCGACGGTAGATTCGGGGAGGAGGATGAATGTGGGTTTGAGGGGGGAGATTTGAAGCATTTGATAACAGAAAAGGAAGAATGAAGATATGGATTGGAGGTTTTGAGGATCTGTAAGATACCTAGAAATGGCCTCTGTTATCTACTAGAACTTGATATGAAACTTTTTCCGACGATCCTGATGTCGACACATGTAGGTCCAGGGCTTTCTTCAATATTCTTCATCTGTAAATGTTTGTAGATGAAGAGGTTTGTCTGATGCAGGACCGACTAAGTGTATCATCTTAGCGTGCAGAGAGAAATATAGAGAGTGCAGAGAGAAATAAACAGAGAGAGAGAGAGAGAGAAATGTAATTTTGTCCCTGTTGCTTGCATGAAAAGAAAAAAAAAAAAATCTATATGGCCGTCTATCATCAACTCCCGCCCAATGTCCGCATTCGCACCAACTTCAGTGGAAACTCAGTATATCACAATATATATACACACAGCAACACACACTTTCATTGCAATTCATCGCCATGATTCCAAATCCGTCATCATCCCATCATCGTCATCGTCGTTTCAATCAACTCCCGACTCGCTTCCCCCCTTGTTTTTCACATCCCTTGAAAACAGGCAGGTTGTGGAAGAAGAAAAAAAAAAAAAAAACACCGGACTGGCTGACACTGAATTTGGTGCCTTTTGTATGGCGATCTGTCCGGTGATTTTCTTTCCACCGCCTGAACAAGCAAGCTTTTTTTTCTTCCTTATTTTTTCTCTTTTTCTTTTTTCTCCTTTCTTGGATATTTCTTCTTCTTCTTCTTCTTTTTATTCTTTTTTTATTTTTTTTTATTCTTTCTTTACTTTTTCTTACGCCAACTCCGGAAGCAGACGACAAAAACTCCCCCAACTCTCAAACGATGCAATGTGAATCGAAAGAATGAACACACCGAAAGCAAGCAAAAATGCCACCCCAAACAATGCAGAAAGTGTAAAAAAACAACAAGATGGCTGGAGGGATGGGAAAGACATGGTGGAAATGAGGGAGAGGACCCCGCGGGGGGGAACTCCGAAATTTGTTTATCCAGCAGGACTGCCGAAATTAACGTCGTATATCCCCCTCCCATCTCTGTGCCCTATCCTCCTCATGACCTGCGGTCCTCCCCCGCCAAGGCCATCAACCATGACGTCCTCGTCCATGACGTGATCGGCTTGTCCCACGACGTGGTCGTCGTCGTCGTCCACGGCATCGTGCTCAATGAGCATCTCCAGGTCCGTATCCACAACAGACGGCGCGACGGAATCATCGGCTTGCGTGGGGACGTCTTCGGCAGCACCGAGCAAGGCCTGGAAATCGGAATGGGGATGGTAGTGCTCAAAGGCGGCCATGTCGTGGTGCGCCTGCGGGTGGTGGTGGTGGTGGTTTATGATTTGCGGGTCGATGGGCTGGTAGACGTGCGCGTCGTGCTGGTTCGGCTGGTCCTGCAGCATGGGGTTGTGGTGGTGGTGGTGGTGCTGCGGCGGCGGCGCGTGGTGGACGACGCCCGGGTGGTGTAGCGGAGACTGTTGTTGTTGCTGTTGCTGCTGCTGATGCTGTTGCTGTTGTTGTTGCTGTTGGTGATGATGGTGCAGCGCCGCCTGCAGGTGGTGATGGTGGTGGTGGTGCGCTGCTGCTTCGGGAGGTAGGCCGTGGTGGAGATGCTGTTGCTGCTGCGGCGGCGGCTGCTGCTGCTGCGGGTGGTGATGCAGAGCCTGCGCGGGCTGGAACGTCTGCGAGGGCGGGATGACGGAGATGTCGCTCGGGTTCGCGTACGCGCCGGGGCTCGGGCTGGAGCTCGGCGAGAGGGACAGCATCGACTCGTGGCTCTGCAGCGCCAGGATCCGGCCCGTGGTGCCCATGCCCGGCGGCAGCGCGTGGTTCCGCGGCGGGCCGTTGCTCGGCAGGATGGGCGTCGGCGTGGACGTCGTCGTCGTCGTCGTCGTCGCTACCAGGGGGGAAGCGGCAGTCATGACGGAGACGGGCACCGGAGCCGGAGTCGGCGCCGACGAAGGAGCGCCCGAAGCGGCGGCGGCGGCGGCGGAGGACGAAGCAGAAGAGGAAGAAGAAGAAGAAGCAGATGCCCCGACAGCGGCAGCGGCAGCGGCAGCAGCAGCGGCAGCAGCGGCAGCCGTCTTCTTGGTGCCGCCCGGGTTGGGCGTCTTGCCCAGCTCCTTGCACTCGGCGCAGGCGCGGATGACGTCGCTGACCGTCTCCTTGATGCGGCTCCAGTGGTACTTCTCGGCGATGGTGGCGGTGGTCTTGTTGATGCCGCCGTGGTGCATGACGTGGACGCTGCGGGCAATGTCGTACTGGCGCTGGGGGTCCGAGATGACCTCCTTGTCCTTGAGCATGAGCTTGTCGCCGTCGAGCAGCTTGTAGTGGGTGGCGGCGCTGCGCAGGCGGCTCTTCTCGGCGCGGTCGGCGCCGTTGGGGTACTTGCCGTACTTGAGGTAGTACTTGATCTTGTCGAAGCGCTCCTCGCTGACCAGCTCCTCCGTCTCGCCGGGGGCCAGGTCGCGGCCGTAGATGATGGCGTCGATGAGGCGGTCCGGGTAGCTCTTGAGGTTGCCGCAGCCCTTGACGCGGCCGATGCGCTTGAAGCCCAGCGCGTCCCAGATCTTGCACGACGCCACGTTGGTCTCGTAGACGAGGTTGAAGACGCTGTACGTGTAGCCCAGCCGCGGCGCCCAGTCGATGTAGGCCTCGCCCATGAGCCGCCCGGCGCCGCGGTTGCGCGACGCGTCCGTGACGAGGAAGCCGCCGTTGCACACGTGGCTGCTGCGGCCCGGGTAGTTGGGCCGGATGTAGAAGCTGCCCAGGCACTCGCGCGCCCAGTCGGCGCCGTCGGGCACCTGGTCGGCGCTCTCGATGTGGCCCAGCAGCATGACGGCGCCAAAGTTCTGGAACCAGAAGTCGGCAAAGGCGTCGGCCGTGAAGCCGTCCATCAGCGGGTACGTGTCGCCGCCGTCAATCTCCTTGTTGATCTGCGCGCACAGGTACGCCGCCAGCGACGCCGGCACCTGGTGCCGCGACGCCAGCGGCACAATCGTCGCCACCGTCTGCCGGTCCCTCAGCGTCACCTGCCGAGGCACAATGTCCGCCGGCAGCACCGGGTTGTTCGGGTCCGGGAACGGCGGCTGCCCGGAGACCCGATGGATGGTGGGGCTGGCCGGGTCATCGACGGCGGCCGGCATCGTTTTCGGAGCTGAGCCGGAGGATGGGCGACCGACGGGTTTAAGGGGGAAAAAAGGAGAGGGAGCAGTAGCGTGTGCGTCGACCTTATTTTAGGATATAAGACAAAAAAAGGGGGGGCGAGAGGAAAAAGGAAAGCCGTTGGTCACCCGGAGATGCTCTGTGCATTTGCCCGGATTTGATAATCAGCCACAAGGCCCGCTTAAACAACTCCAGAAAGCCCGGCGAGAGAATCACGACCCTCTTTCACCACCATGGGCTACGTCATTGGGAGCAAGGGGGGGAGACGAGACGAAGGAGGATGATGGAGAAGAATGGGAAGAGGAAGTTAGTTGGGAGGGGGAAAGTGGGAAGGGAAAGGGGGGGAAACCAATTGTGGGATGAGGTAGTGTGGAAAAAAGACCATTTGTCGTCGGGCAAAAAGGGGGAGAACAGAAGAGAAGGAAGAAGGAGGTGAAGAAAAAAAAAGATCACATACCATGGGGCTTCAGATGGCCGAGGACGTCCTTGAAGAAACGAAACGACACCCTCCAAAACGGGAAACAATGCGGAAATATTCCTCTGCAGCAAGCAAGCAAGCAAGCAAGCAGAAACACCAAACCGAGCGAAATCAGCCGCAGGAAATCGAAATTAAAAACCCAAGTGTCCCCCAATGGACCGGCCCAGCCAAAGTGCCGTGCAGACGACCAACCCCCCTAACAGGCTGCAGGGCGGGAAGACAAAGGAAAGCGCAGAAAAGGCAATGAGGTAAGGTAGCCTTGAAGGAGAAGAAGAGAAAGGCGGCTAGGGGTTTTTTTTTCCATAAGGTATGTATGTGGTCCTGTCAGAAAGGAACGTCCCGCCAGCGCATCTGTAGCGCGGCAAAGGGGGGAGAAAAATATGCAGCCCCAGCAACAAGGTCCCCAAAAAAAGAATGAGAGAAAAAAAAAAAAAAAAAAAAAGCCGAGGACAAAAAAAGAGAAATCGAAAACAAACAAAAAAGGTAAAAGAGCAAGAAAACCAGAGTGTCCTTCAGCTCAACTCTGCTTCTGCTGCGTCCTCACTGCTTTTCTGGCCTCGTCTTCAGCTTCGTACTTCCCGTTCCCGTCACACCAAGAAAGCTTGGGGTTAAAATTGCCGATAAGGAGCTTTCCCAATAGGCTTGCTCGATTCCTCCCGAAAGTGGCGGCTTCAGATTTCTGTGTGCGTCTCGCTACCTAATTTTTTTTTTTTGTTTTTTTTATCTGCGCTTGGGTTCGTTTGGTAGGTATAAAGAAAAAGGTATTCGTGCTGAAAAATTCGTCGTGCGACGTTCTGCTCGGACCAAAGATAAAAAAAAAAAAAAAAAAAAAAGAGCTTCGGTTCTTAAGCGGGATGGCGTTTCTGTTGCTGGTGTTGGCGTGGCGTGACTTTTGACGAGACTTGAGGTTTGCGTTGTGCGGCGGCGGGTAGAAAGGTATTTGTCGGTACCTTGGCTTTGCTTTTGGGGGGGGGGGGGGGTTCGGAAGGACGGTTTCTCCGCTGCTTTCAATTGCCGCGCTGGGAGCTTGGGCTTGGGCTTGGGCTTGTAGGTTAAGCTGGTGGGTAGAGGGGAGAGAATGAAGGGTCACAACATGATTGAATATGTACAGAAGATTTGGAAAAAAAAAAAGGAAGAGTCCTTCCATCTAGACTGAGTGTTACTTAGTGCTCAAATTCTCAATGTTGTGTGTTTCAACTCTCCTTGTTTCCTAGCCATTCATCTCAGGCTTGTCCTGGAATCTCGAGCATAATCACTGAGCCGATATATAAGACAACCATGCACTGCCAGCGACGAACCTACAATTCTGCCACTTTGAGAAGAGAGTACAAACCATTAAAACAACTCTCAAAGAGTTCTACAGTATCTAGGTAGGTAGGTAGTAGGCAGGAAGCCATGTGCAAGTATTCTTCTCATTGCATCATGCATATACATCTATTATACAGGTTCTTATACCCACCTCTCTTCCCCCTTTTTCCCACCCGTCTGGCGCTTATATGCCTCCAGGAAAGACGTCGTTTCTTCATACACTTGCCTTCACAGCCTTCTCAATCTCAGCAGCACTCTCCTGCACACTCCTCAGCTGCGCCTCAATGCTGCCCAGCTGCATGCCCAGCGCCCACTCCGTCGACGCCGCCCGCTCCGACGAAGCCTCCCCCTCTCCTGCAGCCGTCTGTCCCATCAGGTTGATCAGGTCGTCCTCAGAAACCTCCTCCTGCTGCTCTCCCAGATATTGGGACCTCAGCAACTTCATCTCATCATCGGTGAAGCCCTGGATGTTGGACTGCATCTGGCCCATGACTTCCTTTCGTTTGGTGACGGCGGCCTGGACTTCCTTCCTCATATGTCGGCTGAGTTCTGGTGAGGTTTCCCATGAGATTTCGCCTCTGGCGGCATCTTGGAGTCGTCGCTTCTGGCCAGCTTCTCCGGCGCGACCAAGTACTCCTGCAACCAGAGCCATTGAGCGAAGACTGGTGACGATAGCATTAGCAAGATGAATCTGACAGCAATTGGATCCTAGGTTGGTAGCTCACCTGTCGTCGTTTGCTGGAATCGTATACGTGACCCATGACGGATCGGCGTTTGTATCAATGACGCCAATCGTGGGAATGTTCTTCAACCCGCACTCGTACAGCAGCGTATAGTTCTCCAACGGGTTCAGGCACACCACCAGGTCGGGCAGCAGCGGCCTCGCCGTGCCCTTGAACATGTCGAAGCCATCAAGCTCCCTGTCCAAGTGATCCACCACCCTCGTGCCCTGCGTCCTGAGAATGACATCTCGATTCGTAATGGCGCCAGGGGTCCACTTCGTAAACAAATGGTATGCCCCCGCCAGCTCAGACGCCTTGGTCACAATCTCCATCTGGCCCTTCCGCGTACCGACAAAGAGAATAATGCCGCCCCTGTACGCCACCTCCTCGACGACCCTCGCCGCCCGTCGAAGATGCGCCGCCGTCGTCTCCAGCGAGATGATGTGAATCCCCTGCCTCACGCCGTAGATGTACCGCGAGTTGGCCGGATTCCATAGCGATGTGTTGTGTCCCATGTGCGTCTGCGATGCCATCAGCAGCTCCAGCGTAACGTCCTCCGGCCGCGGCGGATTGCTAACGATCTCCGTGGGAACGTAGCGCTTCTCGACGTCCGAACCGAGGCTCCTCGTGTTGCGCTGGATTCGCAAGAACTCGGCATACTGCTGCGCGGGCGTCAGGGTTTGGTTGCCCTTCTGGTGAGGTTTCGTCCACGCGACTCCGTGGTGCTCCTGCGACGAGTTGGCTCCCAGGGTCATGATGACCTCCTCAACGATCTTTTGCTTCTTCTTGGCTGACGAGACGATTTTGGGCGGTGCGGGTGCGGCCTGCGGAGACGGCCATGCCTGGTTCTGGCCATTTGAGGCTGTGGGCGTCGCTGTCGTTGTCTTTATTTCGGTTGAGAGATGTCGCAGAACGGCTCTGGGCAGAGGAGATGACAGTGCGCGGCGGCCTATGAAACCCATGAGCATGCCTTCTTCCGCCTCCCGATTCCCTCCGCCTTTTGTGATCACCGGTCGTCTTCTTCGGGCTTCCAATTGGACTTACCGTGCCGCGCAGCAGCGCTCTGGACATTCATGACGGCTCGAATCGTTGCGCTGCTGCTGCCGTCAGACCTTCGATGCTCTGCCGACGTCCAAATTTTGGATCACGCCGCTATCGATGGAGCCTCGACCGGCGGCGCACATTTTCCGGTTCCGCTGCGCTTTTGTCCTGTATGAGCTGCTGACCCCCGCCAACCCGCCATGCCAGCGCAGTTTACCCCACGTCGCGGATTGTGATTACATAACACACCATCTTGCATCGTCGAGCCTTCATATTCTGATCTAGCATTCAATAGAAGGGAATCATGGCAATGATGATGCACAACTACTCAAAGCAGGCAATCAACGAACAATGAGGAATAAAAGGGGGGACGAATTCAATACAAAAGAAGAGGAAGAGAGAGAGAAGAAGCCCTAAATCTATGACGGTTTGTCTGTGCTCGAGAAGTCTACAGTTACCAATGCCAACCAACTTTTCTTCATAAGGTCATGATGAAACAAATCCCACGCAAAGGGGGGACACGTTGCTCTCTTTTACCGGCTAGTCGCTCTGGCAATAGTAAAAACACCAATTATAACCACCGCAAGGGTAACAATGGCTCCGGGCAGCAGCAGGTCGTTGGGCACGCCGGCAATGAGCTGCTCCTGGTGGACAATCGTCCTCGACCTCCGCTTTCGGTGTGCAGGGCGCTCCTCCTCCTCCTCGGATTCCTCCTCCTCGCTCTCGGACTCTTCCTCCTCGTAGGTGGTCCTCCGTCGCTCGCGAAGACCGGTGGATGACGAAGCGGGGGTGGGCAGGGCGTCCACTGAGGGCGCCGAGGGCGGCTTCTCTGAGTCGTGAACGAAGAGGTCGACCTTTTCGAGATGTGCTTGGCGGGCGAGGAGAATGGCCTCGAGGAGGTCGTTGTCGGTGGTGATGGACACGGTGTCGCCCTCGTTGTCCATGTAGCTGAGGGCAAATCCACCGCCCTCGATCCTGCCCTCGAAAACCTCGGGCATGCCTCCGATGCTCTCCACCTCGTGGCCTAGCTTGGATGCAACGGCATGCACAAACGCCTCGATGCCCTGCGAGGCAACCACTTGTAACCGATGGACACGTCCCGAAGGCGCCTTGAATTTGAAGGCAAACGGAACATCGGCGGGCATCACGTCGGGGGCGACGGACCGAGGGGGTGAGTCCATTCCTATATGGGATGCGGAATCGTTGGGCGCGACGCTGTCCCCAAGACGGTTCGCCTCGGGCGACATCATACGAGACCCGAGGTGGTGGTGATGGTGGCTGTGGCTGCCGTCGCCAGACAGCATCGACTCCGTCTCGTGGTCGATGGAGAGCCAGAACTTGTTCCACGCCGGGCCCTCACCATTGTCACTCGACATGGTGTTGATTTGCTCCAGCGTGGCATAGGTCAGCTTGAGCACGTCCACCATCCCCACAATTTCGCCGCCATCGTTCATGACGGGAAGGTTGAGATAATGGCCATCTGAAACGCGACTGTTAGGCACATGCTTGACCATGATTTTGCGGTTCGTGGGGGGTACGAAAAGGGAGAAAAGAAAAGCCATGAACAAGGGCTAGGATGAGAGCAGTAAGGGCGAGGATGGGGACGGGGGAGATGCTGTAGAAATGCTTACCATGCATCTTCCGCAGGGCGGCCTGAATGGTCATGTCCATTGGGGCAAAATCGGGGTGAGGGGTCATGACACGCACGACGCTGCAATTGGCCGGGTCGAGGCCTGGAGCAATGACACGAAGAACGACGTCCTTGCTGGTAAAAATGCCCGTAATGGCCCCCTGGTCCTGCACCAGCACCGCCGTGGTGTGGTTCTCCTTCATCATGGCCGCAGCCTCCTTGACCGAGGTCCGGACGCTGACCGTCGTCGGCGGGATGCCGTTCAAGACGGACTCGAGGGTGGGCCCCGACATTTTGGATCGGAGAGCCTCGACGTACTGGATGATCTGCTGCGGCTGGCTGGCGCCCAGCTCCGACTGCACGCCCTCGAGGGCGTCGTACAGCTTCCGCGAGGAGGAGTATGCGCGCTCCAGCTTCTCCATGGCGTCGTAGAAGCACTTTGTAATGTCCAGCACACCCGAGATGTCCTGGTTCTCGTCCATGACGGGCAGGTGGCGGAAGCCCTTGCGGACCATCAGGTCCAGCGCATCCGTCGCGCTGGTGTCGGTCCGGGCACAGAGGGGGTTCTTGGTCATGATCTCGGCAATGGTGACGTTGGCGGCCTTGAGCCCGGCGCCGACGACGCGGAAGGCGAGATCCTTGGCCGTGAAGATGCCGGCAATGCGGTCCTCGTCGTCGGTGACCAGCACGCAGTCCTCCCTCTTGGCAGCCATCAGCTGAGCGGCCTCGGAGACGGTGGTGGCCGGCTTGATCTGGAGGGCCTGGCTCGGCTTGAGGGCAAGCACAGTCCCGGGAGGGGCCCTGCGAATCTGTCGTGACCGGCCCGTGAGAGTCTTCTTCTTGGAGAGATCATTTTCCATTTTCCTGCGAATCGCCTACACGATGCGCGCGTTAGCTAGGACAACGCCCACTGCGGCTGAGGGGGGGTTGTTGAGCAGCTCTCTCTCCCCCCCTCCCCTCTTTCTCCATCCTCCGCAAGACTCAAGGGCGAAGCTGCAGCAAAGACGGCCAACGTACCTCATCGCGCTTGGACTGCTTCTGCCTGCTCGCGCTCAGACTGGCCGAGCTCTGCTCACTGGGCTGCTGGGTCTCGAGGACGGGACGAGGGATGCCGGACGTCGCGATGGCAGGGCCGGCATTGTTGAACGGGGTGGTGCTCCGGGGCTGATTCCGGCTCGGGGCGTTGCCTCGGGAGGCGTTGACCATCGACATGGCTGCGGTCCGCGACTCGGCGTCAGGAGATTACTGGCGAAGGAGAACCAAAAAACAAGGATTGCGTCGTCGCTGAGCAGAGAAAGCAATAAGGTAGAGAAGAAAAAGAAGGCGAAAACGGACTTGAATTCCTTGGAAGCAGATTTTCCCGAGTCAGGCAAGAGGGCAGCCAATGACAGTGGAGGGAGGGATTTTCAAGGGTGACGAAATGAAGTCGAAAGGTCCAGCGGTCACCAGATATCGAGCCCTGGCCAGGTGGCTCACCCCTGCACTTCTTCCAGTGAGTGCTACTGGACCTGATTTTTTGACGCTTTTTTCACTGGCTCAGGCAGCAGGACGAACCACCTCAGGTGCAGGTGAGTCCACCCGACCCTTTGGGTTGGCGCGGGTGACTGGCGTTGGCCAGCAGCACAGCTTACAGGCGGCTTTAGCGGCCTGTGGCGCCTGTAGCGCCCGACACACACCCGGGAATTCCCATCGTGGGCCGCTGGAAAGGAACCAGACATTGATCGGAAAAGTTGAGCGCAGCAGCCGGTCAGCCTAGTGCTGCAGTCGCTCAGCACAGGGCTGGTTCGTGAGCTTGCATCGGCTGTAGGAGGATGGAGTCGCTCTTCAAGAATCCAGCTGTCTGGAATCTCGGCGCATATGTAGGTGTAGGTATGCTTTACAGGTCGCGCGAGGGATCTGCCATGGAGGTTCATCAAGAGCGTCCAGTGGCTAACTAGCATTGCTGCATGTAATTCAGCTATCCAGCGTCCCAACAAGTGCAGATAGCACTTTAGTTTCGCTGGAAGCTTCATCTCTGGTCAAGAGACTACGTTACATAGAGGCTAGCTTTTTACTTGATCTTCATGGACTTGATGGATAGTCGCTGCCTTGATCAACAGATACGTTAAGACGTCAAGCACATGTTTTGTAGCACCAGAGGTTAGTACCTACCTAGTATCTTGCAGCAGCTCAGAGGCTGGATGATTGCTCATCTTCATCCGAGGATCCGAGGACGGGATGCGAAGCAATCACCGTTCTGAAGAAGGGCGGTGCTTGTCTGGCGGTCATGACTCACACGTTGCTTTCCGATAGTCAAACCAAGGCAATAGACCGCATGATGCCGTGCCTCATCATGTGAGTCCAAGTGTTCCGTACAGTACATGCATGATTCATGTTTGTCTTTGAGCTTCCGCAACTCGTGATGATACAAGCACGAACGAGCGTACCTATGCGAGCTCTGTAGATCAAGTTGCCCGAGGCGTCCGCGGTGAGTCTTGGAACCCATGTCGACCGCTGCCTTGTAAATGAGATACATCATTTCCTAAACCTTGAGAAGCACGCACTTTAAGCAGCTTGAAGCCCTGTGGAGTCCTTTCATGCCTTCCCTCCCTTCGGTGACGATGTCATGCTCAAGCTCTCAAGCTAAGGTAGACCTTGCTCCAGGACCGGGATACTCCATATTTTCTCCTGCAGCCCGATGCAGCAACATGGGAGCCATCAATGCTGCTTGACATGTTGCAGTAGTAGCACTTTCCCATCCTCTATGCACTCTGTATGTAGCCTATGTGCAGTAATTGATAGCACGCGCCAGCCCAGGTGGTATGTTGGAAGCAACGCTATCGTGCCTCAATCTTACATGCTGCCCATTTACACGTTGGTGGACAAGCGGGGACAACACGGTCCAGGACTAGATGGCTCACCTCACCTCTCATCAGCACCAATCTCGCACATGCAGCAATGGAGGCCGGCAGTGGCTTCACAGTGGCGTGTTCCAGCCCATGCAGCCACTCGCTCCCGTCCCGCGCGGATGGCTTTTGCCTTTCCCTTTTCCCTGTTCTCTTTCTCTGCGCCATCTCAACCAACGACATCCCTCCAATCTCCCTCTATCAGGTAGTATCGTCGTCCACGTCTGTTGACAGCTTCAAATCAGCCGCTCCGCCCTCCTACTGGCTCTTGTCAACATATCGTCATGTTTACATTTTCTCCCTCTTTCTCTCTCCTTGCCCATGCCCCCTTCCTCTGAGCACCGCCCACTTAGACTGGGCGCTTCTTCTGACCGTGTTTTTTTCTTTGTTATTGTGCTGATAATCAGTTCAGCCCCCGAGACGAAATTACTCGCTGGGCAATTTCCGCTTTTGGACATCGCACACCTTTTTTTGACCGTATGGTGACGTCGATAAATATTACTAGATAGAGCAGTAGTCGCGGCAGATGTTTATGACAAGGGGGGAGAGAGAGTAGCAGGGGATGGAAGATCCAATCGCTGCCGAATCTGCGTTGCCATGGTGCACGTCAGCTACCATTGAGTCGCAAGGCCTTGTTTCCAGCTAAGAACGATAAGCTGTTGCATGTTTTTCTAGTACTGTCGCCGAGAGGGAAACGGAGACGCCGGGGGTGTGAGATGGGAAATGTCCTGAAGCAATAGCGTCGGCTAGGTAGGTAGGCGGCTATCTTTGCATCTTGATACGTTCGGCGACAAGCAAAATATCAGCACCGAGGCTTTTTGGGGGTTCTCCTTCACTAAGGGGAAACAATTGGTTGGCAGAGTCCTTCACAGTGATGCATGGGGAGAGAAAAAAAAAAAAAACCAGATGCAGACACTCTTCCTATAGTGCAGGTGAGAGTGAGATATCAATCTCTGCGTGAGACATGGTTTCACCCAGTTGTCCTGCCAAGGGTGTCGATCCGTCCGTCTCACGCTTCCCTACGGCGCGAATACCTAGTACTTGTATGCCACAAGATGTGCCTCAGCACGGCGCTCATTGAGCATGCGGATATGCTGATCTACAGCGTGTTGATCACTTCATAGAAGCATGTACATAACGTCTTCATCACATGCTTCACCTCGAATACACCGGATAAACGCGAACAATGCACATACAGAATGCATGGAGAGCTCCGCAGGATTCGGCAGCATCAGCATGCGAGGCCCGTGGCAGGCCGACAACTCACCCGGCCTCACGGGCAATGCCCAATTGCGGATCTCTCTCAGAATCAACACCCGTCTTTGTTCCTGGCCGTCGTCTCGAGACATCGCCCGGGGTTGTTTGAAGCTGCCACATCCCAAGCCGATAGGCGCGGGCCATTGGTGGAGACGTTTGCGCTGGCCCGTTGCCCTGGCGACCGCATCTCATCCCAGACATGGGCTCCTGGCGACCATTACTGCAGCTCAGCCGGCCCTGGGAAACTTGGATCCGGAAATTCCCATTCAATCCCCAATTCATTCTTCCCCCAGCTTCGCCGTCTTGTCAAGTCAATAGAGCATCTCTCGCCTCTGGTATCATGTTTGATGAAGCGCGACAGCAAGCCGAGCCGAGCCTCTCAGCTGCTACCGGCACATCCTGCCCCAGCGCCTTTGCAAGCGACAAGCCCTTGGGCGCCGTACCCATGCAGACATCGCACTATATGAATATGAACATGAGCAGCGTCAAGTATGAATCAGCTAAGTTACCGGGGCGCATTGAGAGTGTTACTGCTGATGAATGGATGCTTCACCCAATGACAAAGCTAGAAGGACCGCAGATGAGGTCGCCCGCCGCCGGCGGATATGCGGCCCAGTCGTCGTCGCAACCTCGGCTTCAGCACGGCTACGGCGCGCAGGATTCTCCTGCCGATCGCCCTCATCGCCATCGCCGCACCGAGTCTGCAGCCAGCATTGCCAGCGCGGCCAGCATCGCCGATATCAACATCGATGAGACGCGAACCGAGACGGGCGTCACCGTCGAGGAGATTGCCCAGTACATCCAGGGACCAGAGACGACAGACGGCAAATGGACGTGCCTGTTTGAGGACTGCGGGAAGCAGTTTGGGCGTAAAGAGAACATCAAGTCCCACGTCCAGACCCATCTCAACGACCGCCAGTACCAATGCCCTGCCTGCATGAAGTGCTTTGTACGGCAGCACGACCTCAAGAGGCACGCCAAGATTCACACCGGAATCAAACCCTATCCTTGCGACTGCGGCAACAAGTTTGCGCGACACGATGCCCTCACAAGGCATCGCCAACGGGGCATGTGCGTGGGCGCCTTTGACGGCATCGTGAGGAAGACGGTGAAGCGCGGGCGCCCCAAGAAGAACCGCCCGGAGATGGACGCGCGTCTCGAGAAATCGTCAAGGACCAGGAAGAAGAACATGTCCATCAGCTCCATCTCTTCCTTTTCGGGCTATTCGGATATCTCCAACACAAACTCCCCGAACTATGAGCTCGACGTGCTGAACGAGGTGCTGGATGTGGAAATTGGCGGCGAAACCGAGCCGCTGCGCTCCATTTCATCGGCGCCGATGCCCAGTCTGCCCAACCCAACAGTCAACAGCAGCCGCAGCAACCCCAGCAACCCCAGCATTGTCGCCTCTCCCTCAGAAGCCAGCGTCAGCTCATACATCTCCCCGGAAGCAATCATGGACAGGGCCTCACATCCTTCTTCTCCTGGCAAGAGCACGCCGGGCCATTACAACACTCCACCCGGCCTCTCTCAGTCATCATCATCGCCGCCGTCCTCGCACTTCTTCGAGCTGGATCCCGCCACGTCGGCAGCGGCAGAGGACGTCGTCAATTACTCTGCCGGCGGCATGATGATGAACATGTCGTCCATGGGCGCCCCCCTGCCCTTGAGCATCAGCGAGCAGGAGGACGATCTCCTTCGCCAGTTCACCAACGACGACAGCTTCGTTCCGCTGGATCGCGACCAGAGCTTGCTCATGATGCCAAAATTCGACGAGTTCAACGGTGTAGCCGTCGGCATGCTCAACGACAACGGCTACTACTTCTGATGAAATATTGCATGCGTCTGGATTCTATTGCGCTGCGAGTCAATCCGAACTTTGTCTTATATCTGCCGAGTCGACTTTACGATGACACCTTAATATGGAACCGGGTCTATTGATCGGGATAATGTTTCTTTCTTTTGTCATTTTTCCTTGGGTTATAGGACTTCTGTTGGACATCTCCTCGGCCTCGCACTGTTGTGTACACCACAGCAAGGTCATGGTGGAAATCGGGTGTCAGTTTCTTGTACAATACGGGGGAGGAAAGGGATTGGGGATAAAAGGGATCGATTGTTGTTTATTCTTTCATTTGTCTGGAAATGCAGTCATGTCACAAACGCCTTTGATGTTTGGAAACGAGCCTTGTCGACGGGAATCCGCCACCGGTCCCCTCATGGCAGTCTATTGTTGTTTTCGGAGTTTCGAGGATATCGCCTGGACGCACTGAAGTACGAATGAGAGCTGGATATTGACGGGGTGTCATTGCTGTGCCTGTTGTCTGTGATGTTGAATCTATGTCGTCAAGCCTTGGTGCCGCATTTTGGTGCGGACCTTCCGACTGGCCGGTATTGCGAAAAGAGCTGAATCGTCAATGAGTAGGTCTGTCAGTGACATGTATGCGCTGGATCGTGCTCAGGTTCTTGTGTCGTCGTGGTGTCGGAATCCATATAAAGTAATGCATACTAGGTAGTACTTGATGTTTCGTCCAAGTCTTGCCTCTCCATCTCCTGTGGCTTGCCTTCATTTTTCTGCCGGCGGTGTGATGAGAGTGACGTCTTCTAAGCTGCGCTCATGGCAGGCGCGGCTCCTTCAGTTTCAAACCGCTGCCTTCCTCACGCTGTTGGATCTCTCCTCTCTCGACATTATTTACTCTCTATCCATGCGATTTCTCCTTCTTTGAACCTTTTCATCTCGCAGACAATCCATACCAAACAGCTTCTGTCGTGGCTATTGGCGCTGCAAATCGTACAGCTCCTCTGCATCGCACATCATATTCGTCTTCATATCCGATCCCCCTTATTCAGCCCTTCGATACACTTCGACAAGTGGAAATGCTGACCCCAACTACTCTGCACCGATTCCACTGGTTTCATGCCTTCGGAAACGCGCCTGCTATCAACTTGGCTCGAAGCATTCCTCATGGCCAGGACGCCAGCGTCTTGTCACTTGGCCGCGGCGATTTGAGCAGCATTCTGTACACCTCCTATGTCCAGCAAGGGCTGCGTAAGTCTTTCTCTGCCATTGTATGACAACTATACGCCGGCTGATGCTTCCTTTCTACGTCAGCTGGTAGAAAGCTTGACTTCACATGCTGCAATGACGATGAGAATATCACCGGTGAGTCTATAAATATTGGCGTCGTTCAGGTCCTATAGACTGTAAATCGCTGATACAGGCCACTCGTTAGCACGAAACTTGGTCCTTTTGACGATGATATTGGCCGAGGAAGAAGAGACATCCAATCAAGTACTATGGGACCTATACTACCACATGTATCTGGATAAGCAGACGACAGAGATCGTTATCCGCCACGTCCGAAACGTTATCCCTATGCTGGAATCGCTTGAAACCTTCAATAACGGCCCGTACGGCTCGATTTTAAAGATCTGCGATGAGAATACCCTGTGTGATGTCCGAGGGGCTCTTCAGCGCATTCTCGGCGCAGCACATGAAGAAAGCAGAGACGAGCAAGCTACCAAGTTGGCAAGGATGTTGAAGAGAAGGGCATAGGAGTCCTCTCTTGACCTAGCGGCTGTACGAGCAGCTTCTCCCCTTGCTTTGGCTCGCTCTTGTGCAAGACCTCCGCATTCCCACCACTATTGGAACGAAGTGGTCGCGATGATCAACGGAAAAAACGCCAGAGCGCCAAATCCTCTGTTGGCTGGTCTCGTTTCGGACTGGAAGATTCTTCATTGCGGAAGTGACCCCGTACTCAGTTTCCATCTCGCCGCTGCATTCACCAATCTAACGGCAAACTCTCCTCTGAGGCACGATGGGGATGACGAGGAACGCAGAGTCGTGGCAGCTGCTCGGTCCCAATTCGTTGCATGGGTTCGTGCTTTCAAGAGCGCAAGAGACACCATGTGTGTCCGCTTCGTCGTTTCAGACCCGTTCGCACTCAGTCATACCCTTCAGTATGCTGATGCGGCTGGCCAGCTATCGGCAAACTGGTACAGACGTCAATGGGACTCGAGAGTCCTTCGCTTGGACGAGGTCTCATATGGACATGGCGGTAGGGCGCCGACCAGCTTTGACGCTATCGACACGTCCAACTTGTCCGAAGACTTTGGACTCCTCAATGTCCTTGTTTCCGCAGGGCCATTACTCGCGGCCAGACCCTGGGCAACCTTGTTAACTGAGAACTCCATGTCCAATTGCAGCTCAGAGAAGCAGCCCTTTGAACAGCTATTACACGGCTCATCATCCTCACTGTCTCTGTTGTTGGGTCTCGTACCCTTGCAATGTTGGACAAATGTTCAAGCTGAATCACCCCTACGCGAGATGGTTACTTTGACCGTGCCCCCTCAGCTAGCCCGACTCGGTTTCCCGTGTGCCTGTCGTGGAAGCGCGATGACCAGCTTGGTGACTACAATGTGGAGCGACCCAAGGTACATATGAACGCCAAAGAGGTCATCGAGATGTTATTTCAGATCTATCTTGACATGTTTGAAGCCGAGATTGACAAGAGTGTCGCCAGCCAGTCCGAAAACAAGTCTCAGAACCAACCTCGTTTCCATTGCGGAAGCTTCATGGCCTTGCTCAAACTCATCCAGAGTCGGGTTAAGACTGACTGGAACGCAGTGATTGACGGGTTGCTGAGGAGAATAGAGGAAGAACGAACTTTGTCTATGGCGGAAAGACAGGCACAGGATCTCCGCTTACAGATTGCGCTTGTCAACATCCGTACCATGGGGGAGACGGGTACAGTGCAAATACCCAGTCTCCTGTGCCGATGGAAACATGTTCCGCCAGTAGTCGCCGTGACCCTAGTTGTGCCTCGAGATGCACTCCGCGTCTTCTTCCCTGAACCATACCCGACATGGCCCGTTCCGACGGTGGTTGGCACGTTGAAGTCTAGCGGCATCATGTCAAAAAGGAGATATAGTGTTTTCGACGATGTTCACGTCGCGTTCGGCCGAGTGACGACAACGGGCGACCTTGCCTCGGGAGATGCCACCGTGGGCATAGAACAAGATGAACTCTGCTGGTCGGGGACATCTCCTTTGGTTGCGACGTTCTTGGTGCCAACTTCTGCGTTGGCGGGACAGCCCGTGACAGACGTGGTTGGCCTGGATCTAAGTATGGCCTCTCCTAGTACCACTTTTTTTTACCGAAGTGCTAGGCGTGTCTCATCGAACGGTGTATGAGACTACCACCTCAGACATCACAAGCGTTTTCATAACCAAACTGATGCCAGGAACCACTGCACACAAGATCACAAGTGGTGGGGTGAGGCCATTGAAAGATGAGGTGACCGGAGGGGACAATGAGGCCCGAATGATATTGATGGCCGAGCTGTGCCCAGATGAACGAGGTATTGCAGCCTTGAGTGCGCTCATCCAAGTTTCCTCAGAGAGCTGCAAGAAGGATTCGCAGAACAAGCCGCCCTTTGAACTGTATCAAAACAACCCCTTCTCTACCAGCATCAGACTCGGCAAGAAGTCGTTCATCTGCCCGTTTAGATACCCAGTGCCTCTGGCGAGCGTTGTCAGCGAGACTGGCTGGAGTGGCGTTGGTCGTACGTCTGCATATATCAAGGTGGTTGCCTCTCTGGCAGATCCGAGGCAAAGCAGCGTCCTGAAAGACTGCCTTTCGCCTACTATGATTTCCCCCAGCGGTCTTCCCGTGGCTGTTAACCTGCCACACCTCAATCTCGATAATCTCCCAGTGATTGAACTGAGTCAGCCTGAGCGCCTGGCATGGCTAAGTACATTGACGTCTCTGCAAGTTCCTCGACATCAAGGGGGGAACACAAAAGACGTGCGCGCCAAATTCACCGAAACCCTGTCCGCCATGTTCAGGGCTTGCTCTGGCACACGAAAAAGCCAGACATGCATATTTTCACTCAGTGGACGGCGACGGGGCGATATTCAGGCCATGATCTTCGCCTCGGCGGTGCGGCTGGATGGCGACACCGCATCGGTAGTATTGGATGCCGCCATCTTGGCGCTTACGTCTCGGTTCTTGACCACTGGGGAATCTGCTGAGTTCCTGAAGGAAATGAAATTGCTGGACGTCTTGGCACTGAAAGTGGATGACGAAGAGATGGCTCTCTGGAAGAAGACGATCCCATCCTTGATAGAGCGATGCCGTACTTGGAACCATCGTCCGAGCTGTGAGTACACAAAGCAAGGGGCCACTGTACCGCTGAGCCTTGAGCCAGAACGACCGTGGATTTGCTCGTGCGGTAATGGTCGAATGCCGGACGACTTTATCGCGGTACCCTTATGGGACGTGGCCGCAAAGCATGCGGTGCGGATTGCAATCAGCCCCATGTACTATGCTCCCCGGGTCGAACCAGCGGCCAATGGAGTCGGACTGGAGACGAGTGATTCTTTGAGCACGGCTTAATGAAGTGATGGTATCGGCGCCCAGAATGCTTTACGAGTTGGTCGGCAGCAGCAGTGATTATCTTCAGGCTTATGTTGAGGTGAATCTTGATCTGTAGGTATGCTTGAGTGTGTACTACTACAGAAGCAAAAGGGGGGCGATTGATGGGGGCAGTTGAGATGATACAGACATGTTTGGTGGGGAAGTGGTTGGAATCGAGGATCAACTCTGAAAACCACTGTGAGCCAACAAATCGTCAACTTTTACTTAGCGTCGATCTCAGTGCAGGATCTTTGCTATTCTTTGTGATTCAGGCTTGGAACCTGCTCTTGCTTGCCCATTGTGTGTGTGTTAAGGTTGAGGTGCCGCGGGGAGTACGTACCTTCTTACACAGCGTCCCCCTCCACACCGCCTTTGAGCAGCGCGGCAGAAAAAAGAACCCCAGCCCACCTTCTGGCTGCGGGTCGGAGCCAGGCAGAGGGAAGCTTGTCGAAAGCACGACACTTGCCCGACACGAAGCCCACGAGATTGATAATCGAACCGGCAAGCTCAGAGCCATCACAGAATGTCAGCGGCACAACTTCTCAACCCAAAGGCCGAGTCCCGAGTGCGTGTCCCTGCCGTCCGTCTATCCTGCGTGAGCTGCTGGCGTCTAACCAGGTGCAGAGGAGGGGTGAAGCTCTGAGGGTCAACATCAGTGCCGGCGAGGGCCTGCAAGATGTGCTCAAGTCCAACCTCGGGCCGCGAGGCACCATCAAGATGTAAGGACACATGGACAGCTGCATGACTGTGTCTCGCGAGTGCTAACCGACTGCAATGTCCAGGCTTGTCGACGGCGCCGGACAGGTACGCGAATGCCCAACCATGTACCCCTCAATGGCCGAGACCCCCTATTCCTAACCGCAACCCGCTCGCCACAGATCAAACTGACCAAGGACGGAAACGTGCTGCTGAGGGAGATGCAAATCCAAAACCCGACCGCCGTCATGATTGCCCGAGCGGCGACTGCGCAGGACGACATTTGCGGCGACGGCACGACGTCGGTGGTGCTGCTGGTGGGCGAGCTGTTGAAGCAGGCAGACCGATACATCTCGGAGGGACTGCACCCGCGCATCATCACCGACGGCTTCGAGATTGCCAAGGCTGAGGCTCTCAAGGTAACAGGAGGCTACTAATCGAATTTGCCTTATGGATGTGTCTCGGCTGACTGTCTGCTTCGCTAGTTCCTCGACTCCTTCAAGCTGGCCAAGGAGGTCGACCGTGAACTGCTGCTCAACGTTGCCCGAACATCCCTCGCCACGAAGCTCAACCCCACACTGGCTGCGAAGCTGACCCCCGATATCGTCGATGCCGTGCTGTCCATCTACCAGCCCCCTGCCAAGCCCGACCTGCACATGGTGGAGATTATGAAGATGCAGCACCGCACCGCATCAGACACGCAGCTCATCCGAGGACTGGCGTTGGATCACGGCGCTAGGCATCCCGACATGCCCAAGAGGCTGGAGAACTGCTACATCCTGACAATGAACGTCAGCTTGGAGTACGAGAAGACCGAGATCAACTCTGGCTTCTTCTACTCTAGCGCTGAGCAGCGAGACAAGCTTGTCGAGAGTGAGCGCCGGTTCATCGACGCCAAGCTCAAGAAGATTGTGGAGCTGAAGAAGCAGGTGTGCGGTGACGACGGAAAGAAGAGTTTCGTCATCATCAACCAGAAGGGCATCGATCCTCTTTCCCTCGATGTCCTGGCCAAGAACGGCATCCTCGCTCTGCGGAGAGCGAAGCGGAGGAACATGGAGAGGCTGCAGCTCATCTGCGGCGGTACTGCCCAGAACACTGTGGATGACCTGACGCCCGACGTCCTCGGCTGGGCCGGCCTTGTCTACGAGCAGACTCTGGGCGAGGAGAAGTACACCTTCATCGAGGAGGTCAAGGACCCCAAGTCTGTCACCATCCTGATCAAGGGCCCCAACCAGCACACCATTGCCCAAGTCACAGATGCTGTCCGAGATGGTCTCAGAAGCGTCTACAACATGATTGTCGATAAGAGCGTTGTCCCTGGTGCCGGTGCCTTCCAGGTTGCCTGCGCTGCCCACCTCAAGAGCGATGCCTTTGCGAAGACTGTTAAGGGCAAGGCCAAGTGGGGCGTGGAGGCGTTTGCTGATGCTCTTCTCATTATCCCCAAGACCCTTGCTGCCAATGCTGGTCATGATGTTCAGGATGCTCGTAAGTTTGGCACCACGAAGGACCTGCCCCTGATTGGATATGCTTTGCTAACGCCACAAACACAGTTGCCGCCCTGCAAGACGAGCACGCTGAAGGCCAGACTGTTGGACTGAACCTGGAGACCGGAGAGCCGATGGATCCCGAGCTGGAGGGTGTCTTTGACTCCTTCAGGGTGCTGAGAAACTGCATTGCCTCAAGCTCAGGGATTGCGTCCAACCTGCTCCTCTGCGACGAGCTGCTCAAGGCTCGACAGATGGGCAGAGCTGCTGGGCCGGGCCCGGGAATGGACGGCCCCGAGGATCACATGTAAATACGTGAAGCTGTTGTTTAGACTTGTAGTAGACAAAAATCATCCGGAGCATCCTCAAACATTGCATTGACAGCTCTCTAATGCTGCAAATTTATCGAATCATTGATTGTGTGTTGTGAGAAATTCTTGGTTCCTCATAATGTTGAACGCAGGAGGAAATGTAATGGTTGTAACTGATGCTTGGATCTGTCAGGGGACCAGCCGATAAGCCCCGCAGCCAAAGATTATCTTCCACCTACAAAAAAAATCTTGACCCCACCATCGTCGACTTACATACAGCATCACAATCCATCCAGTCGTGCGACAATGGCAGACTACGCTTCAGACTCGTCAGAGGGCGAATTCACAGAAACAAATGTCCTTCTTGGATATGCCTCCAAGGAGGCCGAAGAAGACACGATAAGCAAACTGGGAGGCACTCCGGTAAGTCACATTTCCGCCTTTGTTCTCTTCGATCTTCTCTTCCATGGCGATGACTTGCGCCTCGAACACGTACGATAGCATCGTGTGCTGATTCCATGCTTGATGATGTATTTAGGACTGGCTCGACGCAGATAAACCTCCCTCAGCGGCACTGGCGAGATGCAAAGTCTGCAAAGACCTCATGGCGCTGCTGCTGCAGCTCAACGGCGAGCTCCCCGAGAAATTCCCTTCCCACGAGCGGCGGCTGTACGTGTTCGCCTGCCGCAGGGCGACATGTCGGAGAAAGGCTGGGAGCGTCCGTGCGCTGCGAGGCGTGAGGGCATGGAAAGACGGTGCCGAGACGACGTTCGAGGTCGAGAAGAAGAAGAAGAAGCCTGAGCCGGAGGAGGAGAAGAAGAAGAAGGAGGAGGAGGATGGGCCTGGGCTCGGGGAGTCGCTGTTTGGGGCCAAGCCTTTGGGACAGGCAGGCGGGAATCCGTTTTCGAGCGGCGCCAATCCTTTCAGCTCGGGGTCGAGCAATCCTTTCAGCACCTCTTCGTCCAACCCGTTTTCGAGCCAGCCGGCCAAGCCTGCTGCAGCTCCAGTCGAGAAGCCTGCTGCTTCTGCCTCAGCAGCGTCAGCGAACCTCTCCAAGACCTTTGCGGAAACGCTTGCCCTGAACACCACGCCCGCGGGCCCTCCTCCTCCTCCCGAGCCGTGGCCGGAAAAGTCGGCCCAGCCAGCCCCTTACCCGACGCTCTACCTCGCCGATGCCGACTACGAGACGCTGGATCCCACATCGACCAAGCTGCCGGCCAACGTGACCATTGCCGACTCGGATGCCCCAGAACCGTCTGCGCTTGACCGCGAGGCCTTTGAATCCGCCATGGACGCCACCTTCCAAAAGTTCGCCGACCGGATGGCCCAGAACCCGGAGCAGTGCATCCGGTACGAGTTCGGCGGCGCCCCGCTGCTGTACTCCAAGTCGGACGCGGTGGGCGAGCTGCTGACGAAGCGCACGATGCCCGGGTGCCCGAACTGCGGCGGCCGGAGGACGTTTGAGGTGCAGCTCACGCCCAACGCCATCACGGAGCTGGAGGAAGGGGATCTGAGCCTGGACGGCATGGAGTGGGGGACGATTATCGTGGGGGTTTGCGAGAGGGATTGTTTGGCGAGAGGGACGGGCGTTGAGGAGGCGTGTTATTTGGAGGAGTGGGCTGGTGTGCAGTGGGAGGAGCTGTCCAAGGGAAAATAATGGATCGATGTGACAATGAGGTGAAGAGGATACATATGAGGTAGCCTCGACGGGTTTATGATATCAAAAGCATGGAAACGCGAATAGAGCATTGTGGATAAGATGGCCATACTAAAGAATAAGCCCTGATCTATAGTCGTATCTATAAGACTGGATCTTGTATCGCTTTTCTTCCAAATGAAGAGTTCAAAGGGTTATTTTATTCCTATCAAACGCCTGAGCTTTTTCGGACCCCGCACCAATGCCAGTAAATCTGTTTGAAAAGTCCCATTCCGCATCACGGGGTTTCCGTCGACATTATCCATCTTGTCAAAAAGAGCTCTTCTCCCTGTATATAAGCAAATACTTTGGTGAATCAACGCCTTCCCCTCATCTCTCCATCTGCCTTCATGTAGTTTCGCCTCATCTCTCTTCCTCTCCTCTCGCTCTTGAAAGTGGTCTATACAGTCTCCTCCCACGCCCGTCGGATCACCCTCGCAAACTGGTCGACGTTGACATCCTCGCGAATCTCCGACTTCTTGGCCTCGTTATCCGGGTTCGAAGGGATCTTGACGACGCCGTCGTCCTCAATTGTCCAGCCGGCCACCTCAGTGATGAACTTGCGGGTCTTGTCCTCGTTGACGCCGAGCCAGGAAACCAGGTGAGAGAGCTGGATCTCGCGGAAGGCCTGCGCGACGAGCGAGGCGATGCGCTCGCGGACGGTGTCCTCGAAGCCGGAGATGTCGGCGATGAGGTCGGCGCAGAGGTCGTCGCCGTCGAGGTCGGCCCAGAAGTCGGCGTACTGGGCGCCCTGGAGCTGGGAGTTGAGGGAGCGCAGCTTGGTGATTGCCTCGTGCAGCTCGCCGGAGGAGGCGGCGGAGGGGTTGATGAGGTGCAGGGCGAGGGTGAACTGGGACGAGGGGAAGTTGGTCATTGCCTTGACGAGGATGTTGGTGACGACTTCGTCCTTCATGCGGTCGGGGTTGAGCTGGTAGCTAGAGTTTTGGCGCAGTTTTTCTTTGATTAGCCCTGCTGTGCTTTGCTTGCGTGCGCTGATGATTGATAGATTGCAGAGGTAGCATGATATGCCTTTCGCTCTTCTTCTTTTTTCAGACACCACTAAAGTTGACTTCAAATGACAAGGGCTGTTTAGACCCCGTCTCAGGTAATAGGAAACGTTTACAAAAACGGTCATCATGTAGGTAACAGAACGCAGCAAAACAAAGACCGCATAGATCCTTCCACACATCGCCAAGACAAGGCCACTCACAGCTTCAACAGCGTCCGGTTCGCATTGCAGTCGCTAAACTTCTGCTCGCACTGCTCCTGGAGGTAGGTCTCGAGGGTGCTGACGGCCTCGGGGTTGTAGCGCTCGAGGCCATTGATCACGGTGGTGATGTAGTCGGGCCGTTCCGCGGGGTCTTCGCCGTTCATCTTGGGCTGTGATATTCTGTGAAGTAGAAGAAGAGGAGGAGGAGGGAGAAAGAGGAGGGGAAGGAGAGAAAAAAGGGGTTGTTTGAGTCTGGGTGAGTGAGTGAGAGGGGAATGAATAGTTTCGATGTTTGAAGTTCGAGATGGTGGGGCTGAAGGGGAAAGATTTCGCATAATTGCGGGTTGCTGGTTGTGCGGCATCGAGGGGCCCAAAGCGGCTTAGCGGGGCGAGAGACGGACGGGGTCTTGGAGGCTTGAGGCGCGGTCACGTGCGCTCGTGTTGGAGTGCGTCATGGACGACGTGAGGGATGAGACTGAAGCACGACAACTTGACCGTTGCTTGGATGTGACGCGTTTGTGCGACAGTGATGGCGTGGAGGTGCATCTCACATGATTATCCTGTCTTATGAGCGACTGCTCTTTACGTTGGGAAGGGGAGAAGCCTCGGAGATGCTTGCTGGAGGATGATTCGAAGGACACAAACGACACACAGACATCATCATGTCTAGCCCGGCCAAGACGAGGAAGCTCAACAATGGCAAGAAGCAGCCAGCAGCTCAGTCAAAGGGACTGGAGTACTTTTTCTCCAAGCAGAAGCAGCCTGAGACTCCAAGTCCATCCACCGGCCAAAATGGCGCTCCGAGCAGCTCCTCCGCTGCACTCTCAGACGAGGAACTGGCGCGCAAGCTACAGGCAGAATGGGATCAGGAGGTAGAAAGTCACCGTCATACCCCCTCTGAAGGCCAAAGTTCGACACCCAAGGACTCGAATGTTGGAGCCATCTCAAAGGAAGAAGAGGGCGATTCTGCGCCTGCTTCCGTCAGCCAGTCGGCGCAACCAACTGCTGATGCGACTCCGAAGAAGCAAGACATCAAGAAGACGCTCTCTCTGCAGTCTACCGGGATGGTGGATGACGCAGTTACAAACTCCATCCCTCTGGATGAATCTCCCCTCACCTTTGAGCCGTCCAAGTACGTAAAACTACTACAAGAGTGCTGGGCTTCTGAAAAGGGGGACGCAACGTATGCTCTCCTTACTAGATGCTTTGTCCTTGTTAGCGCAACGACAAGCCGCATCAAAATCGTCGATACCCTAGTCAATTGCCTGCGGATCTTGATCGAAGGGGACCCTTCCAGTCTTTTACCAGCTGTAAGTGTGCGACATCACTACCATCATCTCGCAATGCTCATCATCCTAGGTCTGGCTGGCCACAAACTCCATATCACCTCCATACATATCCATGGAGCTCGGGCTCGGTGGCTCTGCCATTTCCAAAGCACTTCGCCAAGTCTGTGGTCTGGATAATCGGTCTCTCAAGGCCATATATGACAAGTACGGGGACCCGGGCGATGTTGCTTTCGAAGCCAAGAAGAAGCAGAGCTTCACATTGAGAAAGCCAAAGCCCCTCACCATAAAGGGGGTCTATCAGGCCTTGGTGAAGATTGCCACCACACATGGACAGGGAAGTGGTGAGGTCAAGCAGCGCATTGTCGATCGGCTATTGCAAGACGCGCGCGGAGGAGAGGAGAGTCGTTTCATCGTTCGAACGGTCTCGCAATATGTGCGTATCAACCCGCTCCACCATCCCCCTATGTGGTACCGACTTCACAGCTAATGCTATATAGCTCCGCATTGGTGCCGTCAAGACTACTATGCTTATTGCGTTGTCCAGGGCATTCTTACTGTCCAAGGCCCCTGGCTCTGAATACAGCACAAAGGATGTTACAGAACTAAGTAAGCTGAAGAAGGAAGAGCTGGCAGAAGTCTGGAGCAAGGCGGAAGAGATTGTCAAAGCCAGCTTTGCGAGACACCCCAACTACAATGATCTTATCCCTGCGCTCCTCGACGTCGGTGTGTGCGAAGAGCTGCTTCTGCGATGCGGCTTGACGCTCCACGTACCGCTGCGCCCCATGCTGGGAAGCATAACCAGAGACCTCTCAGAGATGCTCACCAAGCTCCAGGGGAGAGATTTTGCATGCGAGTACAAGTATGACGGACAGCGCGCACAAGTCCACTGCGACGAGAAAGGCAAAGTTTCCATATTTTCCAGACACTTGGAGCTCATGACTGAAAAGTATCCTGACCTCGTGGAGCTTGTGCCCAAGATCAGAGGAGAGGGCATCGGAAGCTTCATCATGGAGGGAGAAGTGGTGGCTCTTGATCGAGAGACGGGCGAGCTGAAGAACTTCCAGACTCTCACCAATCGTGCGCGGAAGGACGTTGCGATTGGGGACATCAAGATCGACGTCTGTCTTTTCGCGTTCGACCTCATGTATCTCAACGGGCAATCTCTCCTGAACCGACCATTTCGGGAACGGCGAGAGCTTCTTCGGTCGCTTTTCACCGAGGTGCCGCATCACTTTACTTGGGTCAAAAGCCTGGACGCTACTTCCGGAGACTCTGAAGCAGTTCTCGAGTTTTTCAAGTCTGCACTGGAGAATAAATGTGAAGGCATCATGGTGAAGATTTTGGACAATATACCCGATCCACCTTTGGTGGAGGGCGATGTTGAGCAGCCGCAGCCCCCGGAAGATACGGAAAAGCTGTCACTACCCAAGACTAGATCCAAAGGCAAAGCGAAGCCGAAGAGTTCTACAAAGGTTGATGGCGAAGAGAAAGCAACAAAGTCTCGAAGGAAGCCGCTCTTGGCGACCTATGAACCAGATAAGCGGCTAGACTCCTGGCTCAAGGTGAAGAAGGACTACAACTCGAGTTTCGACACGCTGGACATGATCCCCGTGGCTGGATGGCATGGGCAAGGTCGAAAAGCCAAGTGGTGGTCTCCCATCTTGATGGCGGTGCGGAACGAAGAAAGCGGCATGCTCGAGGTGGTCTGCAAGTGCATCTCAGGATTCACGGATACATTCTACAAGGCGAACAAGGCGTTTTACGACGATGGCGAAGAGAGCGGAGAACCAAAGAACACCAAGCTGCAGAAGCCGAGTTTTATAGAATACCACGGTCCGGCGCCAGATGTTTGGTTCGAGCCGCAGGAGGTGTGGGAAATGGCCTTTGCAGACATTACGCTGAGCCCGGTGTATACGGCTGCCATTGGGCTTGTGAGCGACGAGCGAGGCCTGAGTCTGCGATTCCCGCGGTTTTTGAAGAAGAGAGAGGACAAGAGCATTGATGAAGCGAGTACGAATGAGTTTCTTGCTAATCTATGGAGAAAGCAGGAGGCAAAGGCGGCATCAACGGCAAAGGATGGTGAGGTTGAGATGGCAGATGTCTTGGATGGTGAGGAAGAGGACTGAATGTCAATGGACGTTGGTTCTGTGAGGCGAATCTTGAAAGTGACAAAGCCGGCTTGAATAGTGGTGTCTTGCATCAACAACTGGCGGCATGTCCCACATTGCTTCATTTTCTAGCGTTGAGTCTTTGTGCAATCAAACTAAAGACTGCCACCGACCCCATGAACAGAACAGCGTGATAGAACTGGCATTAGTCAGAAACGAACCGTTTAGCAATGGCATGTGATGGATACGTACGGCTGTTCGGGAAATGTTCCTCTCTTCGTCTTCTGTCCGGGCCTCGATGAACAGCCTCCTGAGGTTGGGAAAGCTTGCCTGCGACATGTTGGCTTAGCAGACAAGGAAGCCTTGTAGAATCATTCTTGGATGGCGCTTTTGTTCAGCGTGGGATGAGTTACCATGTCGGCGGAACAAAAGGAGGGAAGAGAAGGCTCAGGCAGAGGCTGAGAAGGGTGAACGAGCTAGAAGAATTTGAGTTTATGGCGTCGATGGCTGTGGTTTGGCCTGGAGGAAGAGGTCCGTGCGGGTGGGATTTGGAGTGGCTTTTTCTTCTCGTTCTGAGAGGTTAATGGAGTTATTGATGGCGTATTTGAATGTCGCTATATGACGATTGTGATGGATATAGTTGGATGTTGATGGATCGTTGATATCGTGTGAGTTGGAGGTTGGATGACTAAGGTAAGTTGTAGAGGTGAGGCTCGTCAAGGTGCTGAATTGGAGTGCTGCAGGTGGATGTGGATCATGCTTTATCTTTACATGTACTTGAATTGCTCTTTAGCAAGGAAGTGTAGCATTGAGACTAAACTGAGGGAACAGATAGAACTATTGTAGATTCTATCATTCATCCAATCGAAGCAGTGTTCCTCAGAGATATAGCAATGCTGACTTCTTCACTCTGTCTGGTTGATGCATTCGCTGTTGGATGATGACTCAGCGTCGATTGGCCTGCGGTGCCTTAACTCGTAGGGAGGCTGTCGAGCAACCGCCTGCTAAGCTCATGCCTGGCCTGTAATAATCCGCAACATAACCTGCAACTCTTCCACCCCTCGACAGCCTGACTCGCAATTCCAGAGGCCACGACACGGAGCCGTTGCTGGAGGCTCTGCCGCTAGCGATTCCCTCGACAGCCTCTGCTATTCGTTTCCATCACCTCCCATAGCTGCTGTCCTCGACAACTCGCAGACGCCTCCGGACACCGAGACAGCGTCAACCCCCCCAAAAGACCCCGGGACCAACACCCTCGTGCCCCTCCTCCTCCTCCTCCTCCTCCTCCCACAAGCTCCTCGACGATGGCGGTGAATCGCATCCGGGGCGCCTTCGCCGCGCCTCGGAAGGGAGAGACATTTGAGCTGCGGGCCGGCCTGGTGTCGCAGTATGCCTACGAGCGGAAGGAGTCCATCCAGAAGACCATCATGGCCATGACGCTGGGCAAGGACGTGTCTGCCCTGTTCCCGGACGTCTTGAAGAACATTGCCACGTCCGACCTGGACCAGAAGAAGCTGGTCTATCTCTATCTCATGTATGTGGCTGCCGACAATGGCCAGTCAATTCACACACAGAGTGGAAAGACGAGATGGCTGTCCGACGAGCTGGTGCAGTGCTAACGGGATGTCGTGATTCAGGAACTACGCAAAGACACACCCAGACCTCTGCATTCTCGCCGTCAACACGTTCGTGCAAGACTCGGAAGACCCGAACCCGCTGGTGCGAGCGCTGGCCATCCGCACAATGGGCTGCATCCGGGTGGACAAGATGGTCGACTACATGGAGGAGCCGCTGAGGAAGACGCTGCGGGACGAGTCGCCGTACGTGCGCAAGACGGCGGCCATCTGCGTGGCCAAGCTGTTCGACCTGAACCCGGCCATGTGCATCGAGAACGGCTTCATCGAGACGCTGCAGGAGATGATTGGCGACCCGAACCCCATGGTGGTCGCAAACTCGGTCCAGGCGCTGGCCGAGATCAGCGAGACGGCGCCCGAGACGAGGGCGCTGCTGGTGACGCCCCCCGTGCTCAAGAAGCTGCTCATGGCCATGAACGAATGCACCGAATGGGGTAGAATCACCATTCTGACCGTGCTGGCAGACTACGCTGCCACCGACGTCAAGGAGTCGGAGCACATCTGCGAGAGGGTCATTCCCCAGTTCCAGCACGTCAACCCTAGCGTGGTCCTGGCTGCTGTCAAGGTGGTCTTTATCCATATGAAGTCGATCAACCCGGAGCTCGTGCGGTCATACCTTAAGAAGATGGCGCCTCCACTCGGTGTGTCCCCGATCCTGTCCTCGATCTGAAGAGACAATGATGCTAACACTGCGGACTTGAACACAGTCACATTGGTTGCATCTGCGCCAGAGGTTCAATACGTCGCCCTCAGAAACATTGATCTGCTCCTTCAAGCCAAGCCCGACATCCTGAGCAAAGAGTTGAGAGTCTTCTTCTGCAAATACAACGACCCGCCGTACGTCAAGATGCAGAAGCTGGAAATCATGGTCAGGATAGCAAACGAGAAGAACTACGAGCAGCTCTTGTCTGAGCTCAAGGAATACGCCCTGGAAGTGGACATGGACTTTGTGCGCCGAGCCATCAAGGCCATCGGCCAGGTGGCCATCAAGATCGAGGAGGCCAGTGGCAAGTGCGTCCAGGCGCTGGAAGATCTTCTCGCTACCAAGGTCAACTACGTGGTGCAAGAGGTTGTCGTGGTCATCAAGGATATCCTGCGAAAGTACCCCGGCTACGAGGGCGTGATTCCCTCGCTCTGCAACTACATTGACGAGCTCGACGAGGCCAATGCCCGCGGATCGCTCATCTGGATCGTGGGAGAGTACGCGGAGAAGATTAGCAATGCCGAGGAGATTTTGGAAGGTTTCGTAGACACTTTTTTGGAGGAGTTCACTCAGGTATGTCGAAAAGTTGTTGGAAATGGGGGATGCGGGCTAACAGAACTGTAGACACAACTCCAGATCCTGACGGCTGTTGTGAAGCTGTTTTTGAAGAAGCCGAGTGGCGCGCAGGGCCTCGTCCAGAAGGTGCTGCAGGAGGCGACGACCAACAACGACAACCCCGATATCCGCGACAGAGCATACGTCTACTGGCGGTTGCTATCAGGAGACTTGGAGGTGGCCAAGGTAGGAGCCCATTTGGGTCATTGTATGAAAGCTGCGCATACTGACGGGTCCCTAGACCATTGTCCTGTCACAGAAGCCGACCATTTCGACAACAATGACAAGCCTGCCGGCTACGCTATTGGAGCAGCTGCTGTCGGAGCTGTCCACTCTGGCGTCGGTATACCACAAGCCTCCGGAAGCCTTTGTCGGCAAGGGCCGGTTCGGTGCCGACGAGATCCAACGAGCCGCCATTCAGGAACAGCGCCAAAACGCCGCGGAAAACCCCATCGCCGCCTCTGTGGCTGCCGCTGCCGCCAATGGCTCCTCCTCGGTCTCGCAAAACAACATTGAGAACCTGCTCGACATTGACTTTGACGGCGCAGCGCCGGCCTCTCAGGAGCAGAACAGCGCGGCGGGAACCCCTGACCGGGTGTCAAGCCCAGCCACGGGCGGCATGGCTGACATGATGAGCATGTTTGATGCGCCTCCGGCTGGCAGCTCCGGCGGTGCTCCGTCTGGCGGCATGAACGATTTAATGAACGGATTCGAGGGGCTCAACTTTGGAGCTACGAGCACGAGCCAGCCGTTGCCGGCGGCGATGCAGCTGCACAATGCGCAAGGCGGTTCTCAGCCAAAGAAGGATAGCGATGATCTTTTGGGTTTGTTGTAAATGTGCGACTTTGTTGCAAGCGGCGAGTTCAAAGGGGAGGAGAGAAAAGATGAGGAAAAGGGCTGGATTGTTGAAAGGGGGGCGGCTTGGGATGATGGGAATATATAGTTAATAAGTGATGCATGTTTGATGTCTGTGGTATATACAAAGTTATGGGGTGTATCTTTGAGTTGTCCATGTCCTTTTCGTAGATTTTCCGAGTTGATGTCAACGGCATCGGCTTAACCCGTGGAGCGTCCATGGTTAATTTCTCTTGGTTGATACTGTTGTCGGCTCGCCTTGCGGTATGATATCTTGCCTCTGCGTCCGTTATCCTTTTGGGTCGTTCCTCTTCCCATGTCCCCAACCCCAGCAGCAAATCCCGCCTAAACCCCGTCATGCTTCAAGAAAGAACCGACATAGTTTCCCTCATCTCTTTCTGTTGTAATAATCACCACTGAGCCCGCTTCGGTAAACCCTGGAAGTATGTATTTCCAGTTTTGTCTGTCCCCCCCTCTCTCTCTCTCTCTCCCTCTCTCTCTCTCCCTCTTACTCCCTCGTCCCCTCAACATGCCCCTCCACGGTCCCCTCCATCGACGGCCCCGGGGCGGCGGCGCCCACGCTCCCGCCTCCCTCGGCCTCCCACTCCTGCGGCGTCTGGCACTTGGCGGTCCAGGCGTGGATGGCGGCGATTTCGTCCTTGAGGGCCGTGTTGACGAGGCGGTGCCGCTTGAGGCTCTTGAGGTCTTGGAATTGGGGGGATACGATGAGGGCTGTGAAGGCTTGGCCGCAGCCTCCTGTTACGCGAAGGGGTTAGCAAAGCTTGAAGGGGGAGGTTTGCGGGAGGGGTGGAGGGTCTTGGAGAGGGGGAGTACGGTGGTTAGAGGAGGGAGGGAGGGAAGGGGGGGGGGAAGAAGCGTACCGGACATGTCTGTGACTTGGACGTGGGTTGCGCCGAGACGCTGGGTGATTGCCTCGCGGAGGGAGGCTTCCGTTATTGAGGCCATTGCTTGCGTATAACTCTCTGTTGACGGGTCCTGTGTTTGTAGGACCGGTGCAAGGGGCAAGAGATGTGACGAATGCGACGGGGTGGGAAGTGGGAAAGAAGAAGATGAGGCTCGATCTGATTGATTAGATAGATCGTGGTGTCAGACACACACACACACACACACAGACTATACATAGGTAATCACACAGTCTCTGTGGGCGAATACATACGGTATGAGCTCATTGGGAGGATGGGGATTGGTGGAGAGATGGGAAAAAGAGGTACATAAGCTTAGCTTTAGATGGAGGCTGAATTGAATACCCTTAGATCAGATCGAACTTGTTCTACTAACATAATACTCGATTCTAGCCATCACTCGACTTTTTGTACTTGCAGCCCCAAGCATTTTCTGTCTGTCTGTCTGTCTGTTTTTTTTTTTTTTTTTTTTTTTTTTTTTTTTTTTTTTCTTTTTCTTCCCCGTCTTGTCCTGAGGCAGTGTGACATGCTATTGGCAAGACGCCTTGATCGAGGTCTACCGTCGGCACGCAGAGCAGCAACAGCAGCGTCTTTGCGCCTTGTGGCAGCGGCGGCTTCTTCTCCGCGCCCGGTTCGAGGTCCCCTCTCCCCTCTTTGCCCTCGATCGCGAAACGGCAGCATTTCTACCACGAGCAAACGACTCAACGACAGCAACAACAGCCGCAGCAGCATGGCCGAATACCTAGACGGCGTGGGCGCATGGGGCGCATGGCAGGTCGAGCCGTCCAAGTTTACGCAGCTCGTCGTCGACTCCATGCGGACGCTGTACGTTTCTACCTTGCCACTCGACTTGGTGCATGATCACCATCAATTGCTTCGATTCAGTATGGCTAACTAGTGATGGGAAAATACAGGTACCCCGAAGAACTGGCCGATCGAAAATGGGACAATGTCGGCCTGCTCGTCGGCAATTCTGAAAGCGACGCAAAGAAGCTCCAGCCAACCGTCATGGTGACCAACGACCTCACCTTTCAGGTCGCCGTGGATGCCATCGGCCAGGGCGTCAGTGTCATTGTCAGCTACCGTGGGTGATGTCGTTGACTGTCTAGCTACCATCGCCCCCATGCTGACGACTCCTCCGTGTTTAAACCCCCCAGACCCCTTCATCTTCTCCGGCTTCAAGTCCGTGACAAACGACGACCCCCAGCAAGCCACGCTGCTGCAGCTGGCCAAGGCTGGCATCGCCGTCTACTGCCCGCACACAGCCGTCGACGCTGCTCCCAAGGGCCTCAACACTTGGCTCGCCAACATTGTCGCCGGCCCGCACAAGAACACCCAATCGGTCGCCATCCCGTGCGCCTCGGCTCCCGAATCCCACTCGCCGGCTGGTTACGGTGCCATCGGGCGCTTCACCAACGGCGCAGCCGTGCCGCTAGCCGAGATCATCAAGCGATTGGCTCTCAAGCTGGGCGGGCTGAAACACATCATGATTGCCTCTCCCGTTGGCGCCGACATCAGGACCACGGTAGTGCGCAGCTTTGGCGTCTGCGCGGGAAGCGGATATGACGTTCTCAAGTCGGCCGACGTGGACCTGCTCGTCACGGGCGAGACGAGCCATCACTCTGCCCTGCGGGCCATCCAGCAGGGCAGGACGCTCATCCAAGTGTTCCACAGCAACTCGGAGAGAGGCTACCTCCGAGAGGTACTAAGGCCCAGTCTGGAGAAGCTGCTCAGGGAGACCCAACCGGAAGCAGAGGTGATACTGAGCGAGTACGACTCCGATCCGTTTAAGGTACTGGACGTGAGTACCCTGCAGGAGGACTGAGGGCGATACACGGGCGTCGGGTAGACTCGACTTGTTGCATACACGAGAAACAAGGCCGGGCGGTCATTGCTTCATGGCGGGCGGCGTAGGGGAGACCAATGCGCCGTATCGCCCATCCCTTGACGCTTCGGGTGCCGGTGATCTGCTCCGCGTCAGGGCAATGGCTGCGTCGCCTTGATCGATGCACGCCTGCACGTCGTCTCCGCCCACTCCCTTTTGTTTCCAGACCTCCAGCAGCTTTCTGGGCATCTCCCACTGTCTCCTCGCCTCCTCGAACCGGCCCTCCCTGACGAGAGCTTGCAGCCGCTCTGGTGTCGCCAGAACCTCAATGGCCAGCTGCCTTGTGCGTTGGCGTCGCTGTTGTGCTTCTCGTGCTTTGCCCTCTTCTGAATCCGGGGCGGGAACTGATTTTCGTAATGACTCCTGTATGGCGGAAGCCTGGCTGTAGATGTGTGCAATGGCTGGATCGAGCGTCGTGGCCATGGGATTTAGGGGGTCCATATTCGCTCGCATCTATAGAAAATTAGAGAGCATCACGAATTAGCAGCTGTACAACCATGTCCTGTCACCGATCCAAGGCCATTAGCGAGAGCTTTCCGTACTTTCCGAATAGTCTCCGTCGCGGTAATGAGCTTGCTGTAGTTGTCGTAGACGAGTGCCTTCTTCTCCGCATCCAGGGCTCTGACCTCCCCCAGCACCCTCGTGTACAGCTTCAACAGCTCCTGCAGGCTGCTCTCCGCCACAACCTTCTGGAGATAGTCGTCGAGGTTGAAGTCGGGCGCGTCGATCTCGCTGGCGGGGACCTCGGAGTCGGGCGCCTCGACGATGCGCGGCGTGGACGGCGTCGAGGCGGAGGCAGACGCTGCGGCGGCGCGGAGGTTGTAGTATTCGCGCAGAGCGGCGCGGTTGTTGGAGCGCTTGCTGGAGCCCGTTGTTGTTGTTGTTGTTGCGGGCTGGGAGGCGGAGAGGACGGGGGATGTGACTGCGGAGCGGGAGACGTCGAAGGAGGGCCGGGCGGAGGAGGTTGGCGTTCCGGAGGGGGTGCGGCGGAGGGGGGCCGGGGGATTGCGGGAGGAGGCGATGGTGGACATTGTGAGGGATGGGGGGGGCGGATGAGTGGTGATGAGTTGAGGAGGAGAGGAGAGGATGAAGCTGGAAGTTGTGGGAGTGGTTTACACGGCGACAGTGACAGATATGAGGATGGGGCTGGGCTGGGCTGGCAGCCTTGCCAGGTGAGGCTACAGGGGGTGTGTGTTGGCGCTGGGGCCACTGAGCTACAGCGCCCCTGGTCCCCTGAGGTTATCGCGCGTTATCGCCTGTAGCAGGACAAGCTTTGCAGTACCCGACGTCATTTGTGCCGACAGAAAAAGAGAGCTTAGGTCGATAGCTTCGATCTTCAACTTGACACAAAAGCAACAGCATCAAACACAAAATGGACCTCATAAACCAACTCCGACGCTCCATCCTCTCCCTCTCCCTGCCCCCTCCCTCCTCCACCCTCCTCACAACCCTCACAACGTCCCGCTCGCCGCCTCCGCCCATCCAATCCCTCGTCGCAACCGCAAAGGCCCGCCTCCTCGCCTCGGACCTGACGAGCTCGTCCCTCGTCGACCCATCCATGCCGACGCTTCCGCCAGACATTGACTCCGCAGCCGTGGCGGAGACGAAGCTTGCGCAGAATGTGCACGTGCAGGTCTTGGATGTTGAGAATCTGAGCGCGAGTCGGTGGGAGCAGGTCGAGGAGCTGGAGGCCATTGAGAGGGGGGAGAGGACGAGGGGGAGGCAGGTGATTCGGGTTACGGCTGAGGAGGATGGGGAGAACGAGGCGGGCGATTCTTCTTTTACGATGCAGGCTTCTACTCGTGCTGCTACTACTGGTGGTGCTGGTGGTGGTACGACGTCTTCAGGGGGCGGTGCAAATGCAGTTCATCGATTGGTTCTGCAGGACAGACAGGGGAAGAGAGTGTACGCGGTCGAGTTGAAGCGCGTGCAGGGCATTGCCGTGGGCAAAACGCTCATCGGGGAGAAGATGATGCTGAGGGCGGGCGCGGTGGTGGCGAGGGGGACGGTGCTGCTTGCGCCGGAGACGTGTGTTTTGCTGGGGGGCAAGGTGGATGCGTGGCATGAGGCTTGGTTGGAGGGGAGGCTGGCGAGGTTGAGGGAGAGTGTGGGCGCGGATCGGCCGAGGTGATGGTGGTCTGTGGGAGAGGTGTGGGAGAGGCGAGGTGCTGTGATACCCCTTTGCATGTCATTTATGTGTACTCTACTCCGTACTAGTCAGCTTCGTTGTCCTCTCTCTACATAGAGCTGTTCATTCTTCGTCGTGGAATAGAGACGAACACGGTAAGTCTGTGTTTGCTCGAACACTTCCTTTCCCTTGATATCTTTTTGTCATCATAGTAACCATCCCTTCATGTACATACACAGGTCATTGTTCTTCATTACCCATCCGTATATCCTACCCTCACATACCCTCCACACTAACCTCCAAAGCATTCCACCCAGATCCCTCCCAAGGAGCCAAGAATGCCGCTCTCTGCGCATCCGCAACTCTGCCCGTACCGGCATACGCCTTGGCCAGATCCTGCGCTTCCAGCGTCCCCCGCGGCGGAATGCCCCTGGCCGCGACCCTGAGCGACACCTCGGCCGGGTAGTCGCCGTCTTGGCCCGCCGTTTCCGCAAGCGATGACCAGCCGTGCGGGAGGTAAGGATAGAGCATAATGTCCGTCTGCACCTGCGAGATGATGTCCTGCTCTGTCTTGCCTTCGCCGAGGGCGGCCACGGCTCTCAGGACTTGGCCGATGCGAGACTGCTCTTTGGCTGTCACCCTGTCGTTTGTTCGGAGCCCTTGGAGCTCTTCTACCACGGCTTCCAGGCTTGCCTCGTCTTGGTCAAGCAGGGCGATGACTCCGAGGAGCAGCACGCTCTGTACGTGATCTGGCTGCTTCTCAATGACCTCAAAGAGGGCATTGCGAGCCCGTTCCCTTGCGGCTTCTGTGCCCTGGGCCCATAACACCTGAGCGAGCAGACATGTCGCGTCAGGGTTGTTGTCGGATTCTTCCAACGCGGATTCAAAGCACTTCTCCGCCTCGTCATATGCCTTGAGATAGTACTGCGCAAGCCCAACGGTCAAGTGCGCCGACAGCCGGGCCTTCTTGCGCTGTTCACTCGTCAACTCGCTTTCACTCTCGTCGCCGCTCAATTCTAGCGCCATCTCGCCGCACTCGACGGCCTGCTCGTACGATCCAGAGGCCAGATACGCCCGCGCAAGGTCTGTCCGAGCCAGCGTGAACCTGGCGAGGTCATCAGCGGACTCGGTCTTTTCGTAGTTGGCCTCGAGCTTTTCGCAAATCTTCTCCAGGGTGGCGACGGCGCGAGAGCTTTCGCCCGTGCGCTCCTGCAGGAGGGTTCCGAGATGCACAAATGTCAAATCATCAGGCCGCAGGCTTTGAATCTGGTTTACGGCAAAGAGCGGCTGGATCAGCGATGCCACGTTCAGGTTGAGCGGTGCCGTCAATATGTGGTCGAAAAGCGAAGACGAGTAATGACGGCGTGCAGGCAGCGACGACGATTCCGATATTTCCATGGCATGTGTAAAGAGACTCCTGGCCTCCTTCGTCTCGCCAAGCAAGAGTGCCACGAAGCCCTGGCCCAGCCAGGCATGCGCATAATCCGGGTCGTTGGACTGGGCCCTCGTAAAGGCCTCGTTGGCGACCTTGAAGTCTCCAGACAGCAGTGCCAATGTCCCAAGATTAGTCCAAGACACGGGACTGCGCTCGTTCAAGTGCAGGCTTCTGACAAAGGCATGCTGCGCTATGGCAGGGTTGATTTCGCTCGTCACCACTCCCAGGGAGTTCCAGAAATCTGCATTGCTGGCTTCCAGTTCGATGGATCGCTTGAACGCTCTTACGGCAGCCCTCAGATAGGGACTCGGCTTCTTCCGGAGCTGTGAGGGCAGGCATGTATGAGCGCGATATTCGGCCCATCCCAGGTTGTAATACGCAACGGCCTGTGCGTGTACATCACCACTCGACACGTGGATTGCCTGCTTGTAGCTCAAGATTGTTGCGTGAAGACACGCCGCGATCTCGAGGCCAAAATGTGCGTTTGTTTCGGCCTTTTGATAAACGACATCGGGGCCAATCTTGTCAACGTTGGCGAGGATGTCGAAAGCCTCCTGTGGCCGAGACTCCAGCAGCGGCTTGATGGAGTCGATAGGGAAGTCTGTCGTTCGACTCTGAACCGTGGTAAAGATAGAGCAAGCTTCGGCGATGCTCTTCCAGAAATTGAAAGTGTCCAAGACGCTGCCGCTCCTTTTCGTGGCAAAATTGATGGCATCAATGGCAAGATGAGCCGCCTTTCCAAACAGGCCTCTATCCACGCTCGTGACGGCATTGTCCACCATGGTCTGCATCAGTGCGAGAACCACGCCCTCCTCTTCGGCATGTGTCTCAAGAACGGTTTGGTAGAGTGTGATGGCCTCGTCAAATTCGCCCAGTTCCCGCTTGATATTAGCAAGCATGTAGTTGGTGAACCAAGTGTCGGCAGACACGTCCACCTTGGACTCCTCCTCCAACTTCTTGGCGTTGAGGATGGCCTTGGTCGCCGCAATGTATCGTCCGGAGCTGTGGTAGCTCTCACCGAGCCCGACCCAGGAGTGGTAATCATTCGGGGAGATTCTGAGGGCGGCTTGGAACGACACGATGGACTTGTGGAAATCTTGCTTGTTCAGTTCCGCAACGCCCAGAGCCGCAAATGGCCAGCTGATGCCCTTTCTCTTGGAGCCAGGCGGAGGCTTCACCTTGCCAGAGTCGATGATGCGCTGAGCAACCAGTTCCACTCGATCCCAGTCGCCATCGTCCGCAAATGAGCGGGCCAACCGTTCAGCCGCCGTCACTTCCGACGATGACAGCTCCAAAGCTTTTGTGAAGCACCGCCTCGACCGCTTCTTGTCCGATGCGTAGTCGGCGTAGAAGATGCCCAGGCTGGTGTACGTCGGAGCATGGTTCAAGGAGTTGTTGAGAGCCTTGAGCCAGTAAGCATAGGCACACTCGCCCTTCTTCCGCTTCCGAGACTGTCGATCCGTCTCCAGGTTCCAGATGCACATTCCAATTCGGTACTGGGTATCGGCCAACAACTCTTTGGCTGCTTCTCCTTGCTTTTCCAATGGCTCCACACACTCCTGCAACTCTCCCAGAGCAGTCTGCCAACCCCCCCTAAGCGCCTTGACCCAGGCAGCTTCAGATTTCACACGCAGGTTTGTACTGTCTCGAGCCAATGCGCGAGTGAGAAAGTCAATCGCCTCTTCGTAATCTTCCTCCTCCTCGAAGATCAGGCCTACGCCAATCATGGCAGGCGTTGAAGTCGCATCATGTTCCAAGACTTTGTCGAACAGACGTTTAGCCTCCTGGTGGTGTCTCGGCGACTGATAGTAGATGAGCGCCGTCGCAAGAGAGATGGAATACGCATCCTCTGTGTTTTGGTACGACAAGCCAATCTTTTGCTTTTGCTTGGCAAGGAAAGGCATGGCCTTGCGCATCAACTCCACCGTGGACTCATACTCCCCAGATCGCAGCAAGTACTCTCCCACAAGTCTGTAGCCAAAGACGGATTCCGAGGTTGAGATGCCATCAGTCATCATAATCAACCGGTCTTCCTCGGTCAAGGGGACCACAAAGGTTGGTGCGCCGCCATCCTCCTCGTCGCTATCCTCCGAGGTCTCAGTGTCGGGGGAGGCGGCCTGTTTGGGTTCTGGCGGCGGTGCTGGGAAAGGAGAAAAGTGGCTTGTCAGGAATCCCGTGATGATCTTGTACAGATCGGTTTCCGGGAAGAAGCTGCAGTAGTTCCTCAGTAGATCCACGTCATAGTCACGAATCTCCTTCTTGTCCTGCCAATTGATGGCAATCTCCCAGGCAAGCCGGAAGGGATGCTTGATGATGACCATGTCATTCGCCAGTCCGAGAACCTTTTGCTGTTCAGCTGTCTTTTGCGGCCCCGCTGGCGCGACAGCAACGCGGTCGTAGCAGTACTGAATCAATTTCTCTTCGTAGTTCCTCCTTACATCGTCGTCGGTCGTCCAGTTGATGAGTTGCCGGTAATAGTGCTCCAGGTTGCTCTTTTGGTAAACTTCTCGCTTCACCTCCAGGGTCACGTCGGTCAATGTCGCACCCAGCCTCGTCCGCCGCTCTCCGATTAGCGTGTTGATGGTCTTTTTCTCATACGCCTCGAGGATGAGAACAATGCTTTCGTAAGTCTTGGCGGGATGGGGGAAGCGGCCCTCGAGTATCGGAAACAGAGGGCTCTCGGGAAGCCTGATCCGCAAGGCGTCGACATACTGTAACTGATCACCGTGGGCTCGGGCAAAGTCGACAAACTTGTCGACAACATCTTGGCACTTGTACATTTCTTCCGCCTTGTGAAAGACTTGGGCCAGGCGGACCGCGGCTCTGTGATACTCCTGCAGCTTCTTGGCACCTTGCTTCTCATACAGCTTGATGAGGCCCTGCCAAGCCGGTGCATCTTCAGGGCGCAGCTTAGCTGCTGCTTCGTAGACGGCCTCGGCCTCATCAAGCTTATTCTTCTGATCCAACGCAAACCCCAAGAAGATATGCCTGGAACGTCGGATCAGCTTTCTGCACATGAGTTGCACCTGAGATGCAACCAACAACCAACATACGCCTGGTAGTGCTTAGGGTCCTTTTTCAGAAAGTCTCGAGCTTTCTGTATAGCATCGTCATAATTTTTCTCTCGCACGGCATCGTTGATGCTTTTGAGAGCTGCCTTGGTCGACATGATGCCTGATGTCTCGGGGAAGCCCTACAGCGGGAGGGAGTGTGCGTGGAGCACCGCAGGAGGTGAAAAGCAGCCCAAACCAAAGAATGAACAATGAAATTTCTCTTCGGAGGGTTTTATGTCATGATAATGTGTGCCTTCTTCATCGGTAGATATCTTGGAGCAAGGCTGGCGTATCTGGTGGATCTCGAGCGAATGACTGGTGATGGATGAGGCAGGCCTGAGATTCAGTGAGGCAAGCGACCCATGAGCTCTCCACCAGCAGTCAACACGCTGGGCCGAAGATTTTCCGACATGTGCCTGAACTTGCCAATGACGCCAAACACTTTGAAGTCATCATGAATCAACAACTTGATTCTCAGATATTCGTACAATCATCCACTATTCTTTCAACACGCATCGTTCGGACGGGGCCAGTTTTCTTCAACAGAATGCCAATAGGTTCAACTCAGAGGGTCTAAAGACGTTCGAGAAAGGCCTGCATCCAGATTCAATGCTAACACAAATGGCTCTCTAGCCGGATCGCCAACAGCAGACGTCAAGATCAAGAAACAACATGAAGACCACAGTGTCAGAAGGCAAAATGCTTGAGTGGCTCACGCAACGAGCCCCACAACAAGGGTCGAGGCGTCTTTCATACCGATGAGCAACTCCAATGAAAAACAGCAGACGGCGCGTAATGCTTTCATCCTCCACGTCGTCTTGTCGCTCCTGCAGAGACCAGACAGCAGTGGTCTCCATGGACGACTAACATGTACCGTTGCCATCCAGAAAGCACGGGAACAACGTACTACCGGATTCGGCAGCTTGCCGGAACAGATCAACTGATCTCAGCCAACCGTTGCTCTACCACTTCTCGATGACATTCGATAAGTGGGCTACAGCAAACCCCGGCTGGACAAACAAGCAAACAAACAGTTCCCATGCAGGTGACTTGCCTCGTGGCCATACTAGTGCAAATCCTCAACGTCTAGAGACTCTTGATATTGCTTGACTAACAGTCCATGGTCACCATGGTTCCAATCAAGGCGATCCATTCGAATGGAAGTTCGAAACTTGAAGGCTACCAGCTGAGACAGCCATCACGCTTCGTGTTCCCGGGCCCGAATGAATGGCATTGAACACTCCAGCTTTGGCCAAGATCGGTTCCTTTCTCCAACCAACAAAGCTTTACCCCAGCTCCATTCCACAGTACAAGTGCCGCAGCTTCGTCTCTTCTATGTCGTTTTTGAACAAGCATCTGCTTCCATGGACGACGACGGCCTGACTGGATATTGAACCATCAAATTGTATCAAGCCTGATTTCGAACAGTCCATTGTTCCTTTTCCCTTGGCAGCTTTCTTTGTACACAGAGCACCACCAGATTCATCTTTTAGCTATGAAAAGAAGCTGAAATCTTGATGCCTAGCATCGCGAGCATGCGGCACTGCCTGGTACAGCAACTGTAATCAAACCATGATCAATCAAGAATGTGATTCCAAGGCAGAATGCTCCCTTCCGACCTTTCTCTGTGCATACGAGTAGATATGTGATGCATCAAACAGGCGGTGTTGAAGCTGTTAGGAATGCAACTATATGAGGCGCTGGGTATTCATGGTGTCTCGAGCGTCTTGCGGTTGCCGGCACTTTTGCCCGCTATCTCGACCAATGCGCAATTTTCCCTTCTTTCATGGTATAATACCGTCTGCTTCAACCTGATCATTGCTTTTTTCTGTTCAGGCCATTGATGCCAATTCTTCCTTTCTGGCTTTCGTGATGGCTTCAACAGGGCGGATTACGCGGACGTCGACCCGCAACGAGGCTCAAGGCCGAGGCAGGCGGGCCAACGGCAATGCCATTATTGAGAACGCTATAGGTATGATTGCAACCGCAAGAATGAAGTAGAAGGGACATGAATTCTGAATTGGGGTGAATGCTGACGGAAACAGCACACCTTACGGACGAAGAATTGGAAAGGGATGTCCAGTCCTTTGTCGAAAATCACTTGCCTTCTGTCAGATATGATAATCTCCTGCGTGCTGCTCGAGTGGCAAAGGACATTCGTCTATACGATGAAGTTGCGAGGCAGAAAGGATACAACTTTGAATCCACTTTGCCGGTGCAGTTGACGAAAGAAGAGAAATATGCTTTGCGTCGAGAGAGAGATGTTCCTTTTAGTGAAAAGGGCATGCGGACCGTCATTCTCACGGTTTCCATCGCCGCCTTGTTGCAAGGTAGGATATTCACATACACGTCTTTCACACTCTCTCAAGCTTCTGCTGACATTGTCATCCTGTAACAGGCTTTGTCCAATCGTCCTTCAACGGCGCCTCGCTGTACAGGGAAGAATGGGGGCTCCGTCGAGACCTCGGGCCTGACAGCACGAGCGCCGACAACTGGAAGCTCGGGGCTGCCAATGCAGCGCCCTTCTTCTTTGCCGCGCTGATCGGATGTCCGCTTGCGCTGCCAATCAATTACTGGTTTGGCAGACGGGGAGGCATCTGCGTTGCTGCGCTCCTGATCTTTGCAAGTTCTCTGGGTGCGGCGTATGCAAGGACGTGGTACCATTTGCTCGGGATTCGGGCCATCAATGGTGTCGGTATGTTTCAGCAAGTATCACGGATATTCGTGGGTAGAAGCTGACTGTCTGTTTAGGAATGGGAATCAAGGCCGTCAGCACGCCGATTCTTGCCGGAGAGACTGCTGTTGGATTCTGGCGAGGCTCTGCCATCCTGGCTTGGCAATTGTGGTAAGTCATGCTTCTCAGCTTCTTCCTGGTGCCCTTCAGTACATGTAACTTACGATAAAAGGGTGGCATTTGGCATCATGCTTGGCTTTGCCTTCAACCTCGTCTTCACAAAAGCGCAGTCGAGCTTGACGACACTCTCTCTGATCAACGCGGCGCCCATGGTCCCAAGCTTCTTCCTCTTCATGATCACATTGTTCCTTTGTCCAGAGTCGCCGCGATATCATCTTACAAGAGGCCCAAACTATGACGTCCAAAAGGCATTCATAAGCATGGTGAAGCTTCGAAATACCGAGGTTTGTCATCCCTTTGTTCCTCACCGGATACACGACTCACGGCTGACAATGATGATAGCTGCAAGCGCTGCGAGACATGTATCTCATCTATAAGTCGCTCGAACAGGAATCCATGGCCTTGGGTAACTTGGATGCCCATGCGTTTCGGTCGCCGGGGTTTGTGTGGGTTATTCGCGACTTTTTCAGACAATACGCGCAGCTGTTTCAGCAGAGGCGCCTGTATAACGCTGTCATCTCGACTTCAACCGTCAACTTGGCTCAGCAGCTTTGCGGGAGTAAGTTAGCCCTCCTAACCTCCTCTTCCGCATGACATCTTCTAACCAGCTTGTAGTTAACGTTCTGGCATTCTATTCAGGTGAGCCTTGCGTCAGTTAGAACAACAATGGGCCTCAATCTCATGAAACCCAGGATACTTGTTCAATGGCGCCGGCAGTGACGTCCACTCCAAGGTCATTCCAATGGCATACAGTCTTGGATTCGGTAAACACCCCCTCGGTCTTCCTTTGCTCGTTAAGAAGTCAAGAAGTTACTAACCGCTCAACAGGAGCCATCAACTTTCTGTGTGCGCTACCGGCTGTGAGGAGTATCGATACCCTGGGCCGACGGAAATGGTTGCTGGCAACGCTGCCTTTCATGGCGCTCTTCATGTTCGGTGCCGCTCTGGCCTTTACGATTGAGCCTCGGAGTATCAGAGTCGGGGTTGCTGCCTTCTTCCTGTTCAGTGAGTGAACCGGCCGATTGTCTTCTATTCAATGTCGTCTAATGCCCAGTCAGTCTTTGCCGCCGTGTACTCGCCCGGTCTAGGGCCGATCCCCTTTACTCTTGCGTCAGAAAGCTTTCCTCTGTCTCACAGAGAAGCGGTAGGTCATCACGACGAGTCTTCAGTCTCTCTCCAGTCTAACGGCATGTCAGGGCACTGCTTGGGCTATTTCAATCAACTTGGGGTTTGCTGGCCTCTTGTCCATCGTCTTTCCAAGGTAGGATTATTTCTCATTCCATTATCGGCCGCTCTGGGCTAACAGTCGCAAAGCATAAACTCGGGCCTCACGGAAACCGGCGCCTTGGGCCTCTTCTCCGGCCTCAACGTCGTCGCCCTGGTCATGGTCTTCTTGCTCGTGGAGGAGACCAAGCGCCGCAGTCTCGAAGAGCTGGACCACATATTTGCCGTATCCAAGAGAAAGTTTATGCGCTTTCAGCTGTTTGAATATCTTCCGTGGCTGGTCCGATATTACATCTTTGGAAGTGGCAAGCCTCGACCAGAGCTCTACGAGGATCTGATCTGGGGTCCATCAGAAGGCGAAGACCTCGCGCCGTTTAGAGCAGTTGATTTGGTCGGATATTACAGTGAGCCGTCAGTGCCGGAGCCAGTGGAGCTGGCACACAGTCGTTCCCGCGATCTTCCTCAGGCCGGGGAGCAGCATGGATCATTTCGATCCAAAGAGCTGGGGGTCAAAGTTGCAGCAGATCCCGGCGACGATTCGGAGATGCAAGCAACAAACAATGAGGGACCAGTGAGTATCCGTTATTAAGTTGAGGTTCGTCTGAAGAGGGAAATGAGCGTGATGGGAAACGATTCGATTTTGACAGATATGAGAACACGTCTTGTAATGGTAATGGCAGGTTGGAAACTGAACGAGATGGTAAGGTTTGGGCCGGTTGTTTTTCTCTATTTGGAGTTTGTACAGTATTGAAGTTGGGGATATGGGAGCTGCTGTTCTTGATTATATTCATTTGTTACCCTGTATTTCATTAGAATTCAAGCAAATTGTCCACGGAATGATGCCTCATTCCTGAATACACGCATTTGGTAATAGATGGTACGGCTTCCTTGTAACATATCGATGTTTAGGTACCTGCTTCTACTCGCAAGATCCGAATACCGGCAGATACAAAAACTCGTATTCGCAATCGCCATCGCCACCCGGATCTGCCGAGTCGGAGAGACAGGTGAGAATCGAGATCAACAAGAACGAGATCGAGTCAAGCCCGCATCTCCCGCTAGTATGGGGAAACAGCAGCGCTAGCCGGCTTCAGTTGCTGAGACCGCTGTCCGCCGGTGGAGTCGGGGCGCTGAAACCGCTGGGCCTGGTGACATCCATCCATTGAATGCTCAGGTAGCGAAGCGCGGCATCTGCATCCTCCGTCATCTCTCCCTCTGCCCTCCTCTGCCCTGCGTTTCCCGGCCTGAACAGTGTACCGAGACAATTCAATTCGACCCCATCCAGCTCGGTTCTGCTGCCAGGCGAGAAGCATGGCTTCGTTCCGCCTCACCATCGAAGACGGCCAGTTCCGCGATGCCCACGGCCGCCAGGTGGTTCTTCGCGGCATCAACGTCGCCGGAGACACGAAGCTGCCCAGCGAACCCAACCAGCCCTCGCACGTCGGCGACGACTTCTTCGACGGCGACAATGTGACGTTTCACCAGCGGCCGTTTACTAAGGAAGACGCCCCGATCCACTTTGCGAGGATCAAGCGGTTCGGCTTCAATACGATTCGATACCTGTTTACTTGGGAGGCCCTTGAAGCGGCCGGGCCGGGCATCTACGACGAGGAATACATCCGGCACACCATCGAGGTCCTGAGGATTGCAAAGGCCTATGGCTTCTATGTCTTCATGGACCCTCACCAGGACGTCTGGTCCAGGTTCACCGGCGGTTCTGGAGCCCCGATGTGGACGATTTACGCCTGTGGGCTGAATCCCCAGAGCTTTGCTGCCACCGAGGCGGCAATCGTTCACAACACATACCCCGATCCCGACAACTTCCCCAAGATGATCTGGTCGACCAACTACTACCGACTCGCTGCGGGGACCATCTTCACCTTCTTCTTTGCCGGCAGAGATTTCGCCCCAAAGTGCATCATCGACGGTGTCAATATCCAGGATTACCTCCAGGACCACTTCATCAATGCCTGTGTCCATCTAGCGAAGCGCATCCACGAGGCAGGGGATCTCGAAAACGAAGTTGTCATTGGGTGGGAGAGCATGAATGAGCCAAACAGAGGCATGACTGGCTATGTTGACTTGACCGTCATCCCCAAGGAGCACCCTCTCAAGAAGGGCACTTGCCCAACCATGTGGCAGACGTTCCTCACGGGCATGGGCCGAGCTTGTGAAATTGACACATGGGACATGGGGGGTCTCGGGCCTTACAAGACGGGGACCAAGCTTGTGGACCCCCACGGCGAGTTTGCTTGGCTGCCGGAAGGGTACGACGATTCGAGGTATGGGTGGAAGCGTGATGCCGGGTGGAAGCTGGGCGAGTGCGTCTGGGCCCAACATGGCGTGTGGGATATCGCAACAGACACCATCCTGAAGAAGGACTATTTTGCCAAGAACCCTCATACTGGCAAGAAGATTGACTACCCAGAGTTCACAAACACCTACTTCATGGACTTTTGGAGGAAATACAGCAAGGCTTGCCGCAGCCAACACAAGGATTGCATCATGCTCATGCAGTTTCCTACCCTGGAGCTCCCTCCCCAGATCAAGGGCACCGAAGACGACGATCCAAAGCTGGTCTTTACGCCTCATTTCTACGATGGCATCACTCTCATGACGAAGCACTGGAATAGCAGTTGGAACGTCGACGTCGTCGGTGTGCTCCGAGGCAAGTACTGGCACCCTGCTTTTGCCATCAGACTCGGCGAGACCGCCATTCGCAACTGCTTGCGGGATCAGCTGGCAACCCTTCGACAGGAGGGCATCGATCGGACAGGCAATCATCCTTGCCTGATGACGGAGTTTGGTATTCCATATGACATGGACGACAAGAAAGCATACAAGACGGGGGACTACTCGAGCCAGTCTGCGGCACTTGATGCCAACTACTTTGCGGCGGAAGGATCAGGCATGGAAGGGTATTGTCTGTGGGTGTACTCCACCAACAACGATCACGAGAGGGGAGATCAGTGGAACGGAGAGGATCTATCCGTCGTCTCGGTGGACGACAAGCTTCCCGAGACGTCGACCGTCATGAGTGAGCCTGCGTTGGATCAATCAACGACGAGTCTTGTTAAGAACGGCACCGCTGTCGTTACCGCGGAAGCTCTGGATGATGCAGGCGTCAACCCTGGAAACCTTCAACGCACACTTACGAACCCATCCATCAGCTCTGCTCCCTCTGACAAAGACCCCGAGCTCGCGAATACACCGGGCTACCGTGCCGCAGAGGCCTTTATCCGCCCAACACCGACGACCGTGGCGGGGAAACTGGTCTCTTCTGGCTTTGATCTACGCAAATGCATTTTCAGCATCAAGGTCTCAGCTCCTCAAGCTGCAGCCGACGATGCACCGACGATCATATTCCTTCCCGAGTACCACTTCCCGAAGTCGGAGTGTGAAATCACCGTTTCGGCTGGCAGATGGGAGATCAGCCTTGATAACAGCGAGGGCACACTGGTCCAGATCTTGCGATGGTGGCAGCCCGAGGGAGAACAGACACTGACAGCCAAAGGTGTAGTGCGGAAGTACAATCTCCCCGAGGGCACATCTGACGAGGCAGGCTACTTGGAGCAGTGCCAAGCAGGGTACGGCCTGAACATGGGGAGCTGCTGTCTCATGTGAAGCTGTTGATTTTCGGCTGTCGAAGCGATGAATTTTGCAAAGGCATCGAGTTTGTGGCGCACATCATCAGACGCCCGTTGGGCAGGCGTGCATGACAAGGAGTTAGGGTTTCTTTTCCTTCCTTTTCTCATTAGTATTCATGTTCGTTAAGCCCAGTTGCATGCGTGACACGAGTATCGTATGTTGGCACGGCGTGGATCCACGCATAACTACCTAGCATATCACGGGTTGTTTCATCCCATTACCTATTCACATCATATCAACTGTGTACCATTGGGCTTGGGATGAGCGGATCAGCGATAGGATTGACGAATGACGAGAGGCCCAAAGCAAATCTTCTCTGGTCTGGAGTTGTTCGATCCAACCGCTGACACAAACGCTAGCATCCGATCCGTGTTGACGCGCATACAGTGAGGCGATCTAGTATCAACACGCACCTTGATGGCACAGTCTTGACCACCTTGATGGCCTCGGACGACTTTGGTGACATTGCGCCGTCCGTGACTTGTGAAGTAGGTACCTACCCAGGAGGTAGGTAGGTATAAAATGGAATTTTGAAAGTGTGCACACTCTTTTTTCTGAACACAAACTTCATCTTGCCGAATTCTCTGTTTGGAAGCTGCTTCTCGACTCGAAAAGGGGTTGTTTCATCACAATGGCGCCGCTGAGACGAACAACAAGATCGAAGGCCAAGAAGGCAAACAAGACGGACATGTTGGTGCCGTCCAAACCGGTGCCCGTGACGCTCTTGTCCGGCTTCCTCGTGAGTTTGCTGGTCCTATCTTTATCTGTATTGGTTTGTCCTGACCGAGGTCCGGAATACAGGGTTCAGGCAAGACGACTCTGTTGCAGCACATTCTGCGAAGCGACCATGGACTCCGCATTGCCGTTGTGGTGAATGACATTGGAGCGTATGTACATGATGCTATTGCTACCGCTTGAAGCAGGAGGATAGAGGACTGACATCTGTTGTAGCATCAATGTCGATGCCTCTCTCATCAAACAGACCCATCAGCTTACAAAGACCAATGAGAAAGTCATTGCACTGCAGAATGGATGCATCTGCTGCACCCTCAGAGGAGATTTGCTCGAGGAGCTCGTGCGGATCTCCCAGCTCCAGCAGTTTGACTACATCATTATAGAGAGCAGCGGCATCAGCGAGCCGGAGCAGGTTGCCGAGACGTTTGACGCGCGTCTTGCGGATCAGATGAGTTCCTTGACGGAGGGTGATGGCATGGCTGGCCTTGACGAGGACATGATCAAGGTCCTCAACAAACTGTAAGCGTCCGGATGATTGTGCAACTGCCATGTTTGGATGATCGGCCTGGGCTAATTGTTGTTGTGTGTAGGAAGAAAGCCGGTGGGCTGCAGAAGTTTGCTCGTTTGGATACGACGGTTACGGTCATTGATGCCTTTACGATGATGCATGACTTTGACACGGTGGACTTGTTGTCTGCTCGAAGGGATGACGTTACTCCTGAGGATGAGCGAACGGTTTCGGATCTCATGGTTGATCAGATTGAGTTTGCGGATGTCATTATCCTGAACAAGATTGACATGGTGAGTTGACATGATACAATGGTATCGATTGGGGGCTGATGATTATTTCTTGTGTACTAGGTCAATGACGAGACCAAGGCTCGAGTGATTGACCTCGTCAAGAAGCTGAACCACCGGGCCAAGATCCTTGAGTCCAAGTACAGCAAGGTGGACGTCAAGGAGCTGGTGAACACGGGGCTTTTCGATCTTGAAAGGGCGCAGTCTGGATATGGCTGGCTGCAGGATTTGCATGCCATGACTGTGCGCGAAGTATGTTTCCCTCTACGTCTTTTCCACCCCCTCACATGAAGGTTTGATGAGGCAAGGGCTAACAAAGGTCTTCTGTAACAGGTGAATGGCCGCAACGTGGTGACTCCTAAGCCGGAGACGGAGGAGTACAACGTTCAGAACTTTATCTACTCTCGCCTTCGGCCTTTCCATCCCAAACGACTTTGGGCACTGATCTATGACAAGTTCATCTTGCAGATGGAACAGTCTGATGATGACGATGAAGAGGGAGAAGATGAAGAGGGAGAAGAAGGAGAAGAAGACGCCGAAATGGTCGACTATCCAGACGTTGAAAGCGTTGGCTCGTCTGCAGGAGACAAGACCAACTCATCATCCCCTCCTGATATCCCCTCGACTCCTGCAACCGCGGCGTCTCCCAACCACGAAGAGAACAAAGAAGGAGAAGACGAGGACATGGAGGTGGACGGCATGACGCCGCCCGAAAACGACGTGATTCTCGCCAACAAGCGCGCGCACCCAACCCTCGCGCGGCTCTTCCGCTCCAAGGGCGAGATCTTCATGGCCACGCGCCCCCACCGCTGCGGCGAGTGGTCCCAGGCCGGCGCGATGCTGACCCTCACCGGCGGCCGCGCCTGGTTCTGCACGCTGCAGCCTGAGGAGTACACGACGGGCAACGAGGAGGTGGACGTGATGGTGAAGCACGACATTGCCAAGGGCGGCGAGTGGGGAGACCGGCGGCAGGAGCTGGTGTTTATCGGGGAGGGGCTGGATCACAAGGCGCTCGAGGGATTGTTTGATGGATGTTTGCTTACAGATGAGGAGTACGAGGCCTGGAAGGAGGTGATGAGGAGGGAGGGGGTGACGGAGCTGGAGAGGAGGGAGTTGTTGGAGGGCTTGTTTGAGGATGGGTTTCCGGATTGGCCGGGGGAGGATGATGATGAGGAGGAGGGGCATGAGGGACATGGTCATTAGAGTGGTGTTAAAAAGTATGTGATTTAGCTCTGGCATAAAAGGTTTAGGGGATGCGTTTTGATGATGCTATTTTTATCAGTTTAGCCTATAAGTTATTACTTGATATTAAATGTTTGCTTGAGCATACAGGTCGTGATGATATTCTTAACACCTGCTGATTCTCTTGGTGTTTGCTAACAGACTCCTACTTGCCACCTGTTATTCATATTAATCTCTGAGACCTTTCCTGTTTGCCTCATACATGCAAGTTCCCATGTTTCTGCTTAGTATCCTGGGCGTTGTTGTGTCTTCTTAGTGGTCGCTGGCTATTTCAGTGTCACTCGATATTCTTGGTGTTTCTAAATTCTTCACTGTTTGCTTCATCTACTTGATCTTTCTATACATCATCTCCGCGTCTGCCTGATATGATTGCGTTTGCTTGAGACGCTCGGCGTTTGCCCATATGTTATTTTGCTCCTGGAATAGAATCTCTGTCCAGCCAAGGCCATTTTGTTCAGGGCACACGAGGCATCTTGACAAACACTCGACTCAAAGTACGCAGACTTCTGTGTATATAAAGCTCGAGAGTCCTCCTCAAACAACCTCTTTTTCTTCGTTCCATCCTCATCACACAACAGCAATCAATCCAGTCTCCTCTCCTCACCACCAAACAACAACCATCAAGTCCTTCCATCACTCTACAACTTTTCAACAAAACCATAAACCGGCACTCTTGCCTCTGACAAAACGATCAACAATTATCCTTCGTCATGGCTGCCAACGTGAGCGGAACTGCAACCAACGAGGCCTCGTGCCCTGGAACCGGGTGCTTCTGTGGTCGCCGCAGGGACATGACCATGGAGCCCGTGAACATGGCTTGCGGAAGCGGCTGTGGCTGCGGCCGCTAAGTCCTCTACGATGGACATGCATCTCTGCAAAGGTATGAATGACTTGAAGAGTTTCTCCAGACATCCCTAAGGGACGATGGGATTGCTGACTGTCCATCTACGCAGGGTCTTGATCCAGCAGCCAACGCTCTGACGAGAGCATTCGAATCATTCAACATTGACTGAAGCATCCATTCAACATGTCGATGCTTTCATGGGTTTTGACCAACTGTTCGGCAACTACAACGCCGTCGTGTTTTCATTCTCCTGAGGATACCTACTGCCTATGTACCATGCGACATGATGACAACCAGCTCGACTCGGTAGTAGCTAGTATCAAGTTTTCAAAATAATATCTCATCTAGCACTTAACAATATGCNATGAATCACCACCTCCCCATGAAGACTACAACCAGTCTCACCAGGATCCTCTTCCCCCTCCACCTCCTTCACACGACAAGGAGGATGGTCATCCCCACGGCCCCCCCCCCCCCCCCTTGTGCATGACGTGTGAACAGTGATGATAACCCGCATCTGCATATGTATGAGGCTCCAGCCTATGATATCCATACCATTGCCAATGCAGCCCCTGCAGAGCGTCCCCAGATCTGTCAGCTGTGCTATGGAGCTCATTCTGTCGCTGCCAAGAGGGAAGACTGGGGATCCCTGTGCAAGTGCCATTTTCCCCATGGAGCGTCTTTTACTTTTGACTTGACTTTGGCATCTGTCATGACAATTGAACTGGTCTTTCTTTCAGCTTCCTTTGATGCACTGCAACACCAGCTCAGATATGGAGAGCTGCAAGACATCAGAAGGTACCTACCGACTGGACGGAGAAATCAGGCACCGCTGCAAGACGTTCAAACAAGGTACAGGTACAGTCTAGAGTAGGTAGCTAGTACCCCTTTATAGCTGCATAATCTCACCGCATTTCAAGTACAAACTACTACCACGGAAATCCCACCCGATTTGCATGTGAAATCCAGCATCTCACGTGGCCAAACGCCCGTCATCCGTCTGTGAGCAGGTGCCCTGCCCTCGGCTCCTGCCAGAGCAGCATCAACTCGGGGATGGATGAATTGCAGCCAGCTGACCCTTTTTTTTCTCTCCTCTTTATAGTATTAATTCTCACCAGCCTCAATTCCTTCTCTTCTTACCTTATCCTTCTCTCCCTCTTCCAGAAGCCATTTCCCGCCTCTTCTTCGTCGCCGCTTGATGTGAATCCAACAAGCAGTAAATTGCCCAAAACCTGCGCGGCTCGACCAATGACGTTTTGGGCTGGCGGAGACGACGGAACCGCTGCCTTAGATGGCTGCCATTGTGAGTTGCTCCCTGGTTTGCGCTCTGCTTTTGCTTTGCTTTGCTCTGGTCTGAATCCTCCCGTGTGTGCGTCTTTTGGCCTGGGTGCGCTTCCCCTGCTACCTTGTCCATTACTTTGCCATACTACCTACCTACTTTATGTACACTCGACCACTTGATGGTAGCTTTTCTCGTTGATGCGCGGCGCATTCGCTGGCTTCGAGACTACGAGGAACGCCTGCTATTGGATCGACATGCCACAAGTGCATCGGGCTTGGTAGGGTGATGTCATCAAGACACGCACCTCGGCCCTGTGTTGGCTTGTCGCGCTGGTCTCTCGTCAGCTCTTCGTAAACGCCACGATCCGAGCTCTCGTCACGTCGTCGATTTGCTGCTGCTGCTGCCGCTCCTACATCTCTGCTACCATCATCCCCTTGACCGTCCCGCGTGCTAGTGCTTGCGCCTGGCTGTTGATGTGCGCTCCAGCGCCGCCTGCTGCGACTTTCTGCTGACCAGCTGCGCTCTGCGGCGCATCTCGAACCGCAGGATCTTCCGTGGATCTCACAGCTCGGCCGGCCAATGTCTTCCCGCGACGACTCGTCCCTCGGCGCGTCGCCGCCAGCCTTCGACTCGAGCGCGACCCTGGGCGCTGCTCCTCCCCCGACTTACGCTGCCTTCTCCCCCGTCACGCTCTCGGCCACGACGCCCTCCAGGAACAGCCGTCGATCGACCGTCCTCGTCCACCAGAAGAGCCCGCTGCTCCTTGCCACCCCTCCCCAGATCACGCGCGCGCTCGCATATAGCCATCCTTTTCTGCTCCCGCTCAACACATTTGTCGGATTGCTCACATGGAGTACCGGCGACCCCTGGCAGAGCTTCCTGCTGCTGTGCTCCTTTTGGGCCATTGTCCTCTACGGCGATGTGGTGCTCATGCGAGCCGGTCCCATTGTTGTCTCCATGGGGCTGATAGCGGGCATGTACGGACGGCGATATAGCCCCTTGAGCAGCAGTGGTTGGACAGAGCCTGCACAAGTCACCAAAGATGCCGCCACCTCCAAGAAGGCTGCCGCCAATGGAGGCGGTACTCTGCAGGAGACTCCCAACGGGAAGCAGTCTGGTCACGCCCGGGCCAAGTCTGAACTCACAACCACCAAACACCAAAAGACGCTGGATGAAATCGTCGACACCCTCAAAGAGTTTACCGGCAGATGTAACGTTCTCATGGACCCTCTTCTCGAGATGACCGACTTTCTAAGCACCCAGCGAACTCCGACTAGCGCAACGACCAGACCAGCACTCACAGCCATGTTTATGCGCCTTCTTATCATGACACCCTTTTGGATCATCCTGACCATGTCGCCGTTCAGGATCATTACGACTCGACGGGTCGTGCTGGTGGCAGGAACGATCATGTTGACATGGCACGCGAGGGTGATGCGGGTTTCGAGGACAATCATTTGGAGAAGCAAATCCGTCCGCAAGCTTGCTGGGGCCATCACTGGTCTGCACTTCGATAGCCCGCCAAAACCATTTCCTCTCAGGGAGGGCACAGATGAAAAAGAATCACAGATGAGCAAGGCGTCGTTCTTGGGTTCCTCTAGCCTGCTAGTGAACCGTCGACGCAACGGTGCCGCTAACGGCGGCAAGAGCGCTGGCGTCAAGTTCACTTTCATCATCTATGAGAATCAGCGGCGGTGGATCGGCCTGGGGTGGACGTCCAACCTCTTTGCTTACGAACGGCCTGCATGGACAGACGAACACAACAACGCCGTGCCGCCGCGAGATGAGTTTGAGCTTCCCGAAGTTGAGGATGGAAGCCGGATGAGGTGGCGATGGGTCGAGGGCAGCCGATGGCGGGTAGATGGCGTACCGGATCCTGATGATCAAGGCACGGTGGATTACGATGGTCCCGAAGGCAAGAATGGATGGCTATACTACGACAACAAGGTAATTGCTTTCCTGACTTTGACGCTCGTTCTGCAGAGCTAACACGGACTCGTCAGTGGCAAAATGGTCGCCGGGGACTTGACGGTTGGGGCCGGTGGACGCGACGCAGGAAATGGTATCGCGATGCCGAACTGGTCGAGGTGGACGAGTCTCAGCTTGCTCACGAGCTGGACGCTACCGAGTCCACTCCGACGCCGCATACAACATCATACTCCACCGCCAACGAAAAGATGCGAGCCGAGCCTCCGGATCCCACACCGGACGAGGACCAAGACCAGGTCTCGGAGGAGTTGAGCGTCAAGGCCGCGGACGATACGGCCTCTCTACATTCGACGTCGTCACGATTCTGGCCGACCCTAAGAAGACGGGCTACCGACCGTTCCGGGGATAGTCTCCGTCTGGACAGCCAAAGACAGGAGAAGCGACGCAGCGGCAGCCAGAGGCCGAGGAGAGCGAGCGACGTTGCTAGCGACCTGGCCGGAGAGGACGACAGCGCACTGAACCTTGCCGTCGCGCTTGAGCTGCAGAAGCAGGGCAAGGAGGGCGGGGAATGGGGGATTGGGGATGAAGCACGCATGAGCTTGGAATGACTTGGATCAAGGTCCAAGGGGCAGCCTGCGATGTGAATTTTTAGAGCTGGCCTGCCTTGCCTTGGTTGGAGTGCTCGTCTTGAAGTTTCTTGTAACAACATATTATCCTGGTACCTAGCATTGATTAGCAAGTTTGCTGGAATTGGCGGGAGTTGCGGACTGGTTATGGGAGGATCATGAATTGCTGCTGTACGAATACGAGTTGAGCTTTTGCGCTGTGCAGCTGCACGTTAGATGCCAAGGACTTGCCCCGTGTTGTAAGGCTATTGAAGCAAATGGTGATGCAGCCGCCTCGAGCCAGCTGGCAGTTGGATTTACAGCTGGTCGCGGGAATTTCTTCTCGCAAAAGGGATTCCGTTTGCACTGCGTGTTTTCCCCATTTCTCGTTCTTTCTTCTCCCCCGCACCAGTCTTTTCTCGCTTGCAGTTCTCTGTTTCTTTGCGTTCCAAGGAAGAGATTCATTCAATCTCACGACCTTCTAGCTTGTGTTTTGCCCCTTTTCGAAAGCTTCTTGTCCAAGTCGTCCACATTCTCGTTCGGGGGTGCTGAAGGAAGCGGTTACAAGAGAGTGGAAATAGGTCAGCATTCAAAAACCAAAGCGATGCCTCAGCTCTCGGATATCGAAGAGAGCTCCTCGAGCGGTAGTATTGTCGAGCTGGATGACGAGGACCATGGTCAGACAAGAACGAAGAACGATGCCCAGAAAGATGCCACAACCAAACCCTCTCATTCTTCTCCCATACATTACGCCTTCTATTCCATCGGAAAGGCCCAAGGCCTCGAATTCGGTCAAGCTCCTTGTCCCCAGATTCAGCATCAAAGCTTGCCGACTTCCATGACGGCCTTGTCGCCTGCTCTCGCACCACCGCCCTCTTCCTCGTCACCAGCGTCGTCATCGTCGTCGTCGTCATCTTCGCGAACGATTACGCCTCCACATACTTCTCATGCAAACCATCGCGTGTCTTCACCGGGAACGGTGCAGATTGTTTCCCCTGGGGCGGCGTTTTCGGGCGGCTGGTCGCCTTTGGGGAGGATGGTGAGCGACGGGGTGGGTTCGGAGACGTGTTCGACGGCCACTCCCTCTGCGTATGACCATGGCCAGAGTCAGAGTCGGGGCCAGCAGCGGCAGAGGCAGCGGTATGTATTGGGGGCCGTTGAGGGGCCTGCGGGAAGGAGAACGTCGTTATGGTGGACGAATGGTTCGACTGTGGATTTACCTCGAGGGGATGGGGGTGGTGAGGAGAGAGGGTGTTTGATGGGTGATGACGATCGAAGTGGTGCAGCGGGGGATAGACGAGGTGAGGTGAGGTGGCTTGTCCATGCGGTTGTGCATGGTGTTGTCCTGGCGATGCAGAGCTGTGTTGCGGTGGGCGTGTTGACGGTGTTTGCGTGGATGGGGATGTGGAGAGATGATGGGAATTCGAGTGATGTTTCTGGTGGACTGTGAGTTGATCTATATATTTATATCCCCCCTTTTGTTGTCCTGTTTCGATACTGACGATGATAATGAATGATCTAGGCTGCACAGCATTCCCTCCCTGACGACAATCTCCGTCCTCATCCTCTCCTTCACCACCCTCCTCTTTCACGAAGTCCATCTCCTCTCCCCCGTCGTGCTGCTCTACTTGCAGGCGGCTATCCTCGCGCTCTCGACCGTTGCTGCGACGGGCATGTGGATGGACTGCGTGCGGGAGGACAACGGCATGGTCAAGTGCGTCTTGATGGGCTGCGGGATGTTGCTCTGGGGGACGTCGGGGATTGCGTTTCTGAGGGCGGCGGTGGTGTGGAAGGTTACGTGCTTGGGCGAGGATCAAGGGGCGCGGGAGGGGAGGAGTGGTGGTGGTGGTGGTGGTGAGGAGGTTCAGGGGGGAGGGGGGTATGCGACGTTTNCGACTGGGATCTGGCCTGCAATCTCATCCGCCACGGGGGGACGGGGGGCATTGATGCTTTCACTGGCTGCCGGTGTCTGTATTCAATACAATGATTTCGATTCTTGGGGGGCTGTCCATGCTTAGTTTTACCTTCCATCAAGCCCATATAACCTCCCTCAGTCGAGCTTTTCTCCCCCCTGTTTATCCTGCTCCCCATCAACCCCCGTACGCTCACCACCTACCTCTCGAACAAACTGATACCCCTCATAAAAGTTTTGCTTATCCCACCTCTCGCACTCGGGACAATTCATCAAAACGACAACCTTTGAATCCAAATCCTCCTCCCTCGCAAACCGATCAAACTCGTCCAAAAAGTCATCCTTGGTCACCACCACTCCCTCCTCCTCCTCCAGCATCTCCCTAAACCTAGGCCGCATGAGCACAAACGCCGGATTCGCATACTGCATCACGTCCCTCCACACGCGATGCTGGTCGCTGTGCGTCGACCTCTTGTACCAGACGATTTCCGCGTGCAGGTCGGTAACGGCGCGCATGAGGTTGGCGACGTCAAAGGGCCGCGGCTCGCGGACGATTTGGAGCTCGATGTCGCGGCCGAGCTTGGAGGCGAGCATGGAGGGTTGCCAGGTGTTGGGGGATTGGGAGCGCAGCCAGGTGCTCAGGTGGTCTTTGTAGGAGGAGCGGAGGAAGCCGACGGTGCCGATGGGGGCAGGGGCTGTGAGGTGTTGGAGTTCGCGCTGGGACCTGGTGCTCATGATGATTGAGCTTGGGGGGGCTTGAATGTAGGGCTTTATGGAGGATTTTGTCGGACTGGGATGTTGTATGTTGGAGAGTGAAGAAGTTTGAGGTCTTGGTGGAGGAGTTGTAGGAGGGAGTTTGGGAGAAGAGGTCGAGAAAAGGGGTTATATAGGCGTCTGTCGCAGTGATGGATTGCAAGCTTTCATGCAGACTCACGATTTCGTTGTACAACAAGAAGAAACAAATATATGGCAAACTCGCAAAGAACTATTTAAAGAAGCATTTACTCGCATAAATTGAGAAACAGCTGAGCGTACAGCTTGATACCTCAGCACACGCAAACTCAACCTGTTCCTCCTCCTCCAAACCACCAAAGCAAACAGCAACACAACGCAAGTGTTTGTCCATCCTGTCCCTCCCTCCTCCTATTCAGGACTCGGGAAACACCTCTCCCATTTTGAGCCCCCAATTGTCCTCGCTGGCAAGCCTCCTCATCACATCCGCCAAGTCGTCGCAGTACCCGTCGACCTGCTCCGCGTTCAACTGCGCCGTGTCCCACGAAGCGATGAACAGGAGATTCTCCCTGTCCACCATGAAGGCGCTCCAAAACAATCCACTAACCAAGCAAACCACATGTCAGTATATTATCATCCTCATCATCGTCGTCAAGCTCATGGAAACAAGGAGGATCAAACTCACCAGTCCGGCCAATCGTACCGAGCCACAGGCTCCAAGCTCTCAAAATCACTGCGGAACCCCCTCGACGCAGCAACGCCCATGCTCACATCCCACACAAACGATTGTCTGAAGGACGCATCCATGGCAGCACCCGCCTCCTCGCGGAGCTCCTGTACGACATTGTCCCAGGGAACGTGCTCGTGCCTGCGAATCTGCTCTTGCTCACGCACCATGCGCTGCATGAGGTCCTCGAGCGTCTCCCCGCGGTTTGCCTCGTACATGTTGAGGATCCATTCCACGGTAGGCCCGTCGATGCTCATGGCCGGCTGCAGGGCATCCGACACCCAATCTGGCACAAACGGCCACGAGCGGGCGCTTTCCCACGAGCTGAAGATGGCGACGGGGGCTTTCGTCTGGAGGACGTTGAAGAGGATGAGGGCGCATTTCGCGAAGAGGACCGGCTCGAGGCGATATACGTCGCGGAGCTTGGCCAGGGTGGGCAGACGGACGATTCTGCTGCGGCGAGGGAAGCGGAACTCGTCTGCACTGTCTTGCCACTCTCTGTCCCATATCTGGTCCCTGACGGCATCGCGCTCTGCGGCAAAGATGGAGCCTGCGTCGCTCCCGATCATCATCCCTGGAGAGAGCTGCTTCGGCCAGAGTGCGCTCTTGTAGCGCGAGATGCCTCGCAGGCGTTGGACGTGGAATGAGACGGCCCTCTGCGCCGGCAGACTGTCTTGGTATTCGGAGAACAAGTCTGCAAATAGGCGGTACGACGTCTGCATGGGGATGATGGTGTCGCTATCGTGGATGAGCCGGTCCAGATCCCGATGCCACGGCAAAAGAGTCAAGGCATCGGCAATCGAATGGCTATACGTGAGAGAGAGAAGATTCTGCCCCGTCTCCTTGACCTTGACGATGACGGCGCCAAACATGTACACGAGCGAGTGGCTCTCGGCAGAGCTGTCCTCGTAGATGTCCCGTGCCTGCTTCTCCGTTGCCGCCTCGGCTTCGCGGACCAGCTTGTGGAAGAAGGCCTGGCTGTGCCGCACAACGGTATGGTAGAGCGCTCCCTGTGCTCCGAGGAGGATGGTTCGGAGGAGAGGTCTGAAGGAGAGCCATTGGAACAGGCCGTCGTAGATCTGCGAGACGGTGGCGTCGTGGACGCGGAAGACGACTCTGATCCGGTAGGACTGGGGTCTTTGGCCGACGATTGTGCGGTACATGGAGCCCCTGACGGGGATGACATCTTGGACGTCGGATCCGTCGAGGCCGAACCGCTGGACTTGTTCGCGGGCGGCTGACAGGATTTCATCGGCCGGTATATTCGGAAACGTTGAGTATTGCTGCTGATGTTGCCTTGAGTCGAAAAAGCGGTCCCTTGGGAAAAAGGAGTCGTAATAGTCATCGTCTGTTCTCCGAGAGATCTCAGGGATGCTATCCTTGCTCATTCCCGCTTTTTGTGCTTCAGGGGGCGCTTCTCTCGTGGCCAACAGCCGAGCCTGCGACTCAATTGTGGCATATCGACTCAGGTCCTGGAGATAGAGGCGCTTTCCGAGCCCTCGAAGGACCGCGTCGCAATACCGAAGCAGCGTGATGCTGTCCGCCAGGGAAAAGATGTCGTCCGCCTTGCCGGGACGGACGCCCACCAGCTGATCCCATATACCCCCCAACTGCTCTTCCAACATCGATATTTGTTGCCTCTTCTTGCTAGGAGGACCAGAAGCTCTGGCTGCTGCAACTGATTGCCGCGTTTTGGTGACAATGTCGGCGAGCATTGCTCTCTTGGGCTTTCCGATAGAGGTTGTTGGCACACTGTCGAGAGCCAGGTCTTCAAGCGTGTAGACGGCATCGAGGGCGTAGTGAGGGCCCAGCAGCCGTGATATCTCCATGATGGTGGACTTTGATGCCTTTGGCGTGAGCTTGACGATGGCGACTGGGATCTGGCCTGCAATCTCATCCGCCACTCCCACGACAAATGCCTAGTATTGTACGCCCATCAGCTGGGGTCATCTCAAAGCATCGCTGAAATAAGGGGGTAGTTCGTACCTGTAAAAGACCTGGAATGTCCGACAGAGCAGACTCAATCTTCAAGGGGTCGATATTCTCCCCTCCCCGGATGATCAAGTCGTTGTATCGCCCGAGGATATAAACAACCCCCTTTTCGTCGATCATGGCCTGGTCCCCCGTCCTCAACCACCGTCCCGCCTCGTCCTCGTAAAACATCCCGTCATCGTCATCATTATCATCATCGTCCTCACCGAAATAGTTGTGTATCACCGACGTGCCCGAGATATGCAGCTCTCCCACCTCCCCCCTCGAAAGCACCTCCCGACTCCCCCAGCGACACACCCGCACCGCCGCCCCTGGCAGCACCTTTCCCACGCCCGCATGATACCCATCGACCAGCATCTCGTCCCTTCTCGACCAGCTCACAATCGGCGCCCCCTCGCTCATCCCATACGCCTGTATCGCATCCCGTGCCCCCAGGCCCTCCCTGCAGAGCCGGATGTGCTCCGCCGCGACCATGGTCCCCGAGACGGACACGACCGACAGGCTCAGCGCCTCGGGGCTCGGGAACGACGCGTGGGACAGCAGCGCCCGGACGAGCGTGGGCGTGGCCGACATGACGGTGCACCGCTCCTCGACCAGCGCCCTGAGCGTGGCGTCGATGGCAAAGGACCGGGCGGCGAAGACGACGGTGCCGCCGTGGCGCCAGGCGCGCAGCGCGTTGTTGATGGCGAAGACGTGGCACACGGGCGTGTGGACCAGCCAGCGGTCGACAAAGTCCGGGTCGGCGTTGGCGTCGTAGTTGCTGGTCTGAGACACCAGGTTGCGGTTCGTGTGAGGGCATCCCTTGGGGCGGCCGGTGGTGCCGCTGGTGAAGACGACGAGGGCGGGAAGACGACCGTCGTCGCTGCCGCTGCCGCTGCCGCTGCCGCTGCCGGTCCGGGGCGGCCCTTGCTGATCGTCGTCTGTGTCTGCGTCTGTGCCTGTGATTGTGTCTGTGTCTGTGTCTGTGTCTGTGTCACCGCGAGCCTCCAGCCCCAGCCCCTGAGGGGGAGACGGCGATGACAACGACGCGTCCCCATCTTCTGCTCCTCCGCCCATGAGCTGCGCCAGGCTGATCCAGCCCTCGACCGACCCGCCGCCGCAAAAGACGCGCACAAAAGGCCGTGGAAGCTCCAGCCTGGCCAGGAGGTCCGCGTCCAGGCGCCGCGCAGCCTCGGCATCCTGGACGACCAGCACGCGCGGCGCCGTGGCCTCGAGCATCAGCGGCACGTCGTCGTCCGTGACACGAGGATCCAGGGGTATGAAGACGGCCCCGATCCTGACGCAGGCCCAGAGCAGGAAGCCCCATTCCGCGCAGTTCCAGAGCACGGCGGCGACGTGCATGCCACGCCCAGGCTCAGGCCCTTGGTGAGGATCCACGATGCCGCCCAGCGCCTTCTCCAGAGCGTCGGCCAGCCGCTCAGCGCCGCGCCGGAGGTTTCCGTACGAGCATCTGAGACATTCCGATCGCGCAGTCGATGTGGAGGGTGCGGGTGCGGGTGCGTCTGCGGGTTGGTGGGCGTTGTCTTCCGATACGAGGCTGGCGTCTGCAGGCTGCCAGAGCGAGACGATGGCTTCTCTGTCGGGCTGGGCGGCGGCAGAGGCTGCGAAGAGGTCCCATAGGTTCTGGTCGAGGTCCGTGAGGGGGTCCCCGTGGATCTCTGCGAGGGCGGTGGTGGTTTTGTCTTGTTGATGCGCCATCTTTTTGTCTATTGTTGATCTTTTGTAGATCTTACTCTGGTTGTTGTTGTTCTTCTTCTCAAATGTCTTATTAGTTTCAAGAGTAACGGCTGTTGATCTTGAAAAAGGGGTAAAGAGGGTAGCAGTCCACGGACTTGTTGACGGGATGACGATGGGATCAACAGGATGTTATAGTCCAGCCTTGGCTCTTCATCTATTATAGAGTATATCAATAAATGCTCTTGTGACCTCGCCTCGTGTTATCCAGCATATCACATCAGACTCTTTCCCCCCAACCTCCGTGACTTCCTCTCACAGCACAGCACAGCACAACGCAAGCCCCGTCATCCATCCATCGCTCGCCCCGTCCCGTAAAACAAGACTCATCTTCCTTCGAGCAATTTCCCTTGTGTGCCAAAGCAACACACACACACACACACAACATGCGAAGCCCAAGTTTCACCTCGTCCCAGTTAGCCTGGGAGCATAAAGCAACATTCGATCACCCGTGCAGCTGTTGGTTGAAACCCAATCGTCTCCCTCCTTGTGCCACCAAACGACCCAGCGTTCCTCCCCAATAACATGGCCAGGAAAACGCCACCTCGCCCTGGCAGCGAGCCAGATAGAAGGAGAAGCTCCATTCTCTGATTTTGTGTCTTGTAACACCATCAATATTTCTTACGTCGAGAGAGAGAGAGAGAGTTGTTATCCGGCAGGCGGCCGTACATGGTACTTTAAACACGGCGTGCTGCTGAATCTCCCCACGGGAAGCCGGACAGGGGGCCGGGAGGGACAGGAGGGAGGCGGCATTGCTTCGCACAAGGTAGGAAATAAGCTCTCGAGAGCCATCAGGTTTCTTGTTGGTCCCGAGTCACACACATCTTAGATGTTGTCTGAGACCTTCTGGAGCCCGTTTGAACGCACAAAGAGTCTGGACGATGATGCTGACCTGCTTCGCGCCTCGCTGGCAAAGTCAACGTTCGCTTGGTATCCAATCTATTTCACTGGATTACCGTCAAATGCCAGGATCTTCCATGTAAATCGTCCCTCCCGGCTGGGTGGCTTTTGGTCTGTGTGTGTGTGTGCGTGTGTGCGTGTGTGCGTGTGTGCGTGTGTGTGAAAACGGACGCGACGAAATCAACACTCATGACATCAATAAGGGTTGCGCCAAGTATCGTCGTATTGGCAACATGGTCACTTGGACAGCCTTCAGTGAACAGCCAAGAGATTTGTTTACTGCCTTCGGACAATGAGGAGGAAAAGGGGTGAAGAGGCTCATCCACACCCTGACTACGTTGGCCGGCTTATAACACACGCGGTGTCACTTCCCCCTTTCATCATCGTCCACCTCATTCAGGAGCAGTGACAGAGAAGCCACGAGAACACGTCGTGCAGAGTACGAACCGTTCTAGGCCAAATCCTTGGATCCCTTCGATCTGCGAATACGACGTGTACCATGTCATTGAGAAACGCCAACCCAGCTGCTGGCCTGATCCAGCTCGTCCCAAAGACCGTTGTCTCGAGTGGTTGCATATCCAGCATGAAGTTACTCAATGCCGCAAGGGCATGCCGTCGCCCATTGGCTCGAGGCGTGCTGCAGCTAACCCTCGCCGGCGTGGTATTTCCCGGCAGAAAAGGGGAAAGGGCCTCTTCTTTCTTTGCCCCAAGTTGTCGGATGTCTGACTCGTCCCTCCTCCACATAGTTGGTTGTTTCTGCAGTCGGGCTGTGCCAAGGAGGCACTTGTCCGATCGGCGGTTGAGCCATCGTAGCAGCACGATCCTGTACGGTTGCGAGACATACAGCTGTCAGCACTGCTCCCATCCTATCTGAGATGCTGGGAGGCAGCAGGGTATGTGGGCATGTGGTGTGTGACTGCATGCTGCGGAGGAGAGGCGGCGGTAAAACGATAAGGAGGATCACGGCCTCGACTATCCTCGAGGAGTGCCATCAACGATGGGGGCCGGCTCAGCACTCGACAAAGTCACTCGCTGTCATAGGGAGACGAAGAAGCTCATCACGAGGCTGGCCAAGAACAGCTCATCGCAGAAGCGTTCCTCTTTTGTGATCCTGAGGATTCTATTATTATACGCTCCCGTCGTAATCAGAAACCAACAGGAGCAACCCCTTCCAGTCAATGAGAGCTCCCATCAGGCCCCGGCCGCTGCGCCCAAGAGTCGCACAGCAGAGAAGAGGAACACGAGGGAGCAGAGACTATTGACATTATTCGGTCCTATGTATGCAAGGCATTTTGACTAGATTGAACCTGTGAAACCCACCTTGCCCAGAAGTAATGTGACGTTTATGAATGGGCCTTAGGGCAGTCCTCCCCCCCTGCTTTCCCTCTTCCTTGGATCTGGCGTTGTCTTGTCCGCATGATGCGAGGCGTGTACCGCCCAAAGGGCCTGTACGTATTCGTTTTCCATGCATTCTCCTGCAGAATTGGCGTGTACTTGCAGGCATGTATATATGCCAGACAGTCAAGCCAGTCAATGAACTGGACGTGTCACCAGGCGTCCGCCCCCCTGACCTGGAGGGATGTGGAGGCTTCATTGCGCTGGGGGCTTGGGAATAAGAGGCGTGGTAGCTTTTCTCTCCTTGTTGTCGATATTCTGAAACTTCCCCTGCCATAGCAAATCTGAAAACCAGTTCACTCCCTTGTTCGATGTCCGCGGACAGCTTATTAGCCATGTCTCCTTCACTTGAGAGCCAATACTTGTTCCTCTACTTCTTCATCCCTCTTCTTCCCATCTCTTACATACTGGGCAGTATATACTCTCAAGTCCAGCAGTATCGCGTTTCACGCACCAGAGGGTGCAAAGATGCCCAATCCAAGGCCCCAGTCAAAGACCCCTTTATCGGCCTCGACTTCATCTGGGACTGTCTCTTCGCAAAGCCCGTCGAAAAGTACCTCGACTCAACTTACAGAACCTTTCAACAACTAGGAAACACATATGTTTGCAGACGATGGACGTGGGAGGCCGTGTACACTTGCGACAGCCGCAACGTCAAGCACGTTCTCGCCTCGGGCTTCGACGACTTCAAGCTCCCTCGTCTGCGAGTCAACGCCATGACGGGGATGCTCGGAAGCGGCATCTTTACGCTCAACGGACACTCGTGGTCGCACGCTCGCGGAGTCTTGCGGCCGTGCTTTGCGAAGCAGAACAAGGACAACATTGTCAACATGCTCGAAACGCACTTCCAGGCTTTGCTCAGGAGGATCCCTGCAGATGGAGCGACTGTCGACTTGCAGCCGCTGTTTTTCTGGCTAACCATGGACTTTGCAACGGACTTTCTCATGGGCCACTCGACGCATGTTCTGAATCGAGCTTCAAGCCATGCCAAAGAGAAGCAGTTTGTGGATGACTACTTGACGTGCTCGACGGAGATTGTGCGCAAGATGCAGCTCGGCCCGCTTCAGATGTTTTCCGTCAACTTTGAAGCCATGAGGGCGCGGAGTCGTGTCTTTCAGTACATTGACGACTTCATCAGCGCATCCATGGACAGAAGGAAAGAAGACGACGAGTCCTTGGACACGGGTTGCAATGTCCTTCAGGGGCTTGCAGCCGTGGCGATGGATAGGAAGCAGCTCAGAGACCAGATCCTCCACATCCTGGTTGCCAGTCGCGATACGACGGCTTGTCTTCTGAGTAACTTGTTCTTTGTCCTGGCGAGAAAGCCTCACATTTACCAAAGATTGAGGCGAGAGGTGCTTTCCGTTGCGGGCGCTGGGCCTGCAACAAGCACACAGCTGAACAATATGGAGTATTTGAAATGGTGTGTCCAAGAGTGTAAGTCAACCACCACGATCTCAGCTGTTTACTCGAACTAACCCCCAGTTTCTGAACGGAAGCGTTACGACTCCATCCCGTCATCCCGACAAATGCTCGCGAGGCCTCCAAGGACACGGTCCTCCCCTACGGCGGCGGCGAAGACGGGAACTCTCCTCTCCTCATCAAAAAGGGCAACCTCGTCATGTACAACATCTACGCCATGCACCGCGACGCTCACGTCTTTGGCCGCGATCCGGAAGAATTTGTGCCGGAGAGGTGGAACGGCTTGAGGCCGGGTTGGGGATACCTGCCTTTCAATGGCGGTCCGAGAATTTGCATTGGCCGTAAGTAAAAGCATCTGACTATTCTATAATATGTATGGGGACTGTGTGTATGGAGTGTGTACTAACTGACTGTTTGCCAATATAGAAAAGTTTGCTCTCCTTGAGACACATTATCTGGTGTCGAGGATGGTGCAGACGTTTGAGACGATGAGTGCGAGCGATGATGCTGAGTGGGTTGAGCTTTATGCTCTGGCGACGACGTGTAAGGATGGAGTAAATGTCAGTCTTACAAGGTCTTGAGAGGTGTTGATGATTTTGCTACTTCTCTTTCTTCTTCTTCTTCTTCTTCTAGGGATTCACGGCGTTTCCTTTACCGACATTGTAATACTGAATAAGAAAATAAATCTAGTCACGTCTATTGTATCCTTCCTAGACACATGTGTATGGAGGTGACCCTGTGACCAAACGCTTTAGGGATATCGAAACAGATATCAAATGCTGAATCCAATAAGTGCCAGTCTGTAAATCCAAACCATCATACGATCCCACAATCTAAATCTCAAAACATCATCATCCTAAACATCCCAGCACCATCAACCCGGAGATTCGAAAAGAGCCTATTCCGCAGCCGAACCTCGACATCGAACGTGAGCTCATCATCGCCCACCGCGGCAGGATCAATCCTGTCCCACAGAACCAGCGTCTGCTCCTTGCCGCCGCCGCGTCCGCCATCCAGGAGGATATACCTGGGCCGTCTGGTCGCTCCTTTGTAGGCCGTCCACCTCATCCGGATAGACCACCTGTTGTCGTCCGAACACAGCTTCGCAAAGTGTTCGGCCTCGAAACCATCGGACCACAGCGCTCCCTGCGGCTGGCCGCCAAGTTCGACGCAGAAGATGCGTCTGGCATCCCACGAAAAGGGGCTCCAGCAGAGCTTGGCAAAGACGCACTGCTTCTCCATGAGCAGCAGTGCCGCGCCCAGCTGCGCCATCATGTCGTCGCGGCGCCTGGCGATCTTCCAGGCGATGCCTTCCCACCTGTCCGCGATGACGACGGCATTCTTCTCGGGCCCGGCTTGCATCCTGAACGCCCGGATCTGGAGCGCGAGGACGTCGATGACTGCCTCCTCAGCCTCGCCCACCAGCTTCGTCATGAGGGCGTGGAGCTCCCTGTATCCGACGACGGTGTCCATGAGGGCGCGCTCGTTGCCCTCGCGAGTCGCCTCCACCACCTCGCTGCGCAGTTCCTCGAGGCCCATGAGCCCGCAGTCGAAACGCTCCTCAAGGGTCTCGCAGTCGTCAAAGTCCCAGACTAGGGACTGGTCCTGGAAGACCTCGATGTTGTTGAGGGACAGGTAGCTTTGGATCCTGTCCCTGGTCGTGCCGTCCGCCTTGGTGACGAGGACGCTCGTTGTGGTGGCGGAAGCGTTCGTGTCCGTGTCCATCTTGAAGGCGTCCATTGTTGAGCAGATATATATGTATAAGTATGTAGATATATATATCAAGGCGGTAAGGATGCTCAACAATGGTGGAAGTGTGAATTGATGGAGACGGATGAGTGAGAAAGGAAGGAATTGGTGGATGAAGAGGTGAGAAGGAAGCTTATTATAGGCATGGGAGGATGCTTCTGAACAGATCATCCTCAACTGTAGGGCTCTACAGACTTTGGAGAATTAAGCTTCAGGGCTTCACTCAACAAACATTGAGCTGCCGACGGATGAGGTCCCAATAAAGTTGGATTCATGAGCCTCCACGAAGCTTATTTGGAGGCTTTGCGGCGAGTAAGGATACGAATAAAGAGACTCAAATGATAACATTAGGGCCAGAGTCCAGAAAGAAGCGTAAATTGCCGTCGAGGTGGATGTTCTTTCATCGTAACTAGCGAAGGACAAGATGTACGCTGTGAGGCCAGATTCAATCATAGTGATCCTCAGTCTCCAGACACATTCCAGAGAACCAGGTAGAACTGCTTGTCTCGTGAAGTCTATTGGAATTCCTTCCCTAGCGAGAGTCGCTGGCGAATACTGTTGGGATGAAGACTCCGAGGCCCATCGACAAGATAGGAGTAGACAGGACAATTAACGTTTAAGCCAAGGTTCAGCCAGCCAACAAGCCTCCTGGTCGGTTATGTAGTGGCAAACATTGCTTTCCTCCGGCGCTTGAGTCTGAAGTAATCAAGGTGCGCACGATAAGAGTCGAAATCTCATCCGTTCATTCTGGCATTGTGATCTTCTTCGTTCTCGAGTACACTTACAAACGAGGTTCAAGGCGTATAGGGGAGAAGTCCGCACTGACAATTCAGTATCATGCCTCCACATAGCCTTGGAATTTTCTTTGCGCATGAATCACAACGTGGCCCTACGCACCTTTGGACCTGACCGGCATATCGGGTAGATAGGTAGGAGAAGTGAAAATTGTGCGCAGGAAAGGGGGCGTCTACACTAAGCCATCTTGTTCGATACTCGTAGGATTTTGTCTCGAGGCCTGTCAAGGCTAGTTGAAATATGACCGATAATTTGTCCTTCTAATGAATTTCTGTGCTTGCATGCATTCGCTCTCGCTTGACTAGGTCTGGCGGCTGGTTGTGTAGGCCGTATGGCGGGCAGAGGGTTGTGGTTAGAGGTAGAATGATATTGACCTTGAGGTTAGTCGTTTGAGGCTATTCGTTTGAGGCTGAACATCTTGGGGAAAATTCTAGTATCTGCTTGTGATCCAGTACCCAGCCATTACTGCGAGGCAACTCTCATGCGAACCATCCCCATCGCCTGCGACTGGTCATTCCCATTAGAGTCTATAAGACAATAATAATACTTATCACAACATCTACCCCCCTTTCACTATTCTCATATACTGTACTGTTTCAAAGCGGTTGCTCGATGATATGTAGCAAGATTCAAAGTCGGACATCACAATTTGACCCAATCACGCTCGTCTTTATGCTGCTTGTGAGTCTTGATCATCGATATCCACGAGTATTTCAATGCTTCAAAATAAGGCTGGCCGGTGGATTGAAACAAGAGCCTGGCCATCGGACTTGTTCCTTGGACCACTTTGTGTACTAATCGCAGCATTTACCTTACCCATGTGGCGGTAGATGAATGAAGCTATTCCCATTGTAGACGGCGATGTCAGTTGATGCTCGACCTCGGCAAAGCAAAGACGGCCATTCTGCAATTGGCTAGCTCGTGCTTGTGATTGAGTCACGCCTCAACTTTGGTCCTTCGGATGGATTCAGCCTACAGCTCGGCTTGTATCGTACTTTGCTTGTCTTACACAGTATCTCATGAGGCTCTGTTCAAAAGGCAGTAGGTTTGTTATCGGGACAAGACGGCAAGTCCTCGATCTAGTATACTGTCTATGCCTTAGCAGTTACATTATCTACCTCCTCTTCTTCCATGTGAAGCATCGTATTACCAACGGCTTGTGTGTCTCAAGTATAGACTCATCAGTACATCATTGCTCACACAAGCCAGCAGGCAGAACCGATTCAGAGATCATCGCCTAACCGAAACGAGTATGTCTAATACGCCCTTGCTTTGTGTGAGACGTAAAGCTGTTCCCGTTGAAGCACAGACAGAGACGCAGCATCGATAGTGGGGGAGAGACAAGATGCGCTTATTTGGGCTGACCCAGAAAAAAAAAAAAAAAAAAAAAAAGTTCGAGCCATCGGAAGCCGCCGAGAGAGAAGGCGCGAAGAGAGATTGTGTGTGTGATGGACTTATTTTGCGCCTCCTCCTCTTTCTCTTTCTGTTCCTTTCCTTTTCCTCTTCTCTTCCTCTTGGGCATTCTGCGTATCGTGTCGAGCTCCCGTGGTCGCCGGCCTCGTCAACCGCATCTCTTCGATTCATCATCCTTATACCATTTCAAAGCCTCAAGCCATTTCCTTACAGCTATTCCTTCGTGATACCCCTCGTTAATAACTAAAACAACACGAGAAAAAAAAAGTCTACATTCAAAATCCGTCACAATGGTTGAGAAGCTCTACGTTACCTACAACGACGTACGCCGCATCTTCTACACGCGACAACACCTCCGTCCAGTCAGTCAGTCACTAACATGAGCAAAATCAGGTCCACAAGCTGTGCCAGCAGGCCGCGACCAAGATCCTCGATGAATTCAAGCCGCAGCTCATAATCGCCATCGGCGGCGGCGGCTACGTGCCCGCGCGCATCCTGCGCTCGTTCCTCAAGCGCCCCGGCTCGCCCAACATCCCCATCCAGGCCATCGGCCTCTCGCTGTACGAGTCCCTGGGCGGCGACAGCCAGGTCGAGGAGATTGGCACAAAGGTCACCCGCACCCAGTGGCTCGACCTCAGCGCCCTCGGCGAGATGGAGAACCTGGTCGGCAAGCGCGTCCTCATTGTCGACGAGGTCGACGACACCCGGACGACGCTCGAGTACGCCGTCAAGGAGCTTGAGAAGGACGTCGAGCTTGCGCGCCAGAGGCTGGGTCCCGATGCGCCCAAGGCCGAGTTTAGCATCTTCGTTCTTCACGTATGTTCTTTTCTAAAACCTTTTCTCTTGGGGAGCGTCGATTGGCTAACTTTGTGTGTCTAGAACAAGGACAAGCCCAAGAAGGGCCAGCTGCCTGAGGACATGATCAAGAACCGCTACCTGGCAGCCGTCACCTGCGGCGATGAATGGATCAACTACCCCTGGGAGGCCATTGACATTGACGAGCACGACCGCCTTGCCGCCGAGAAGAAGAAGTTGTAGTCCTATGCACCTTTGTCATTTAAGCCTGCGAATCAGTAAAATGTAGAAATAGAAGAAAAAACGATGATGAAATGAAATGATAACAAGCCAATAGACCAAGAAGTCATTGATATCGTCTCGCTCCGTTCTATGTCTGCTCTCTGCCGTCTACCCATTGTAATGGTACATGATGGAATCTATATCGGATGCATCACCCGAGGAGCTGCTTGACTCTGGCAGACCGCTGCTGCTCCCAAACTCCACGTAGATGTCTGTCCTTTGACTGCTCAACCGCCCAGTGTCCCTTCTTTCTGGTGCCGCTCCTTCAACCGCTTCTCCTGCTTCATGAATTCGCGGATCCCAACCGGGACCTTCTTCAAGGCTTCCTCTTCCCACAAATCTTTCGAAATGTTTGCCGTCCAAGCCGTCTCCGACCCGCCTCCATCAGCATCCATAGTGCGGCTCCCAGCCCTCAGCCTCGCATTCGCCTCAGCCTTTCGAGCCGTCCACTCCTCGAGGTCCTCCCGGTAGCGATCCCACACGCAGTTGACGCATCCACTCATGCAGCAGTTGTCGGGCTCTTCCGGGCGAGGGGGTATCAGGACGCCGGCGACGTACGTGGATTTCGCCTTCTTCTGGGCGAGGCGGTCGGCTTCTTCGGCGGGACCGAGGAGGCGAGAGCCGAAAATCACGCGGGCTCTTGATTCGGGCGATGTCTGCGGCGGCTTTTGCGTGAGAAATGTCTTTGATGAGGAGGTGCTTGATTCTTGCGGTTTCTTTTTGTCGGTTGGGCTGGAGCTGGCTGTCTTCTTTGGTGGTTTAGGAAGTGTATAGGCGGTAGGGTCGTCGTGTATCGTTTCGTAATAGGATCCAAGGGGTGTTTTTTGCGGCCATGGCTCCTCTTGAGATGTTGTTGTGGTCGATCTGGTGAGGCTGGCGAAACATCGTCGACAGCAGTTCGCCTGCGGCCGAGCTGTGCTGCGCACGAGGCCCAGTCGCGCTATGGCAGTTCTTGATAGTGGCATTGTGATTATGCTTTAGCTGCTTCGAAGACTCATGGCGCCAAAGAATGCGATGCGATGCAATGCGATGCGCAAGAGCGATTTATGATATAGGTGCAGAGAAGCGCGGAAGGAGATCGGATGAAGCGAGGAACTGGCCCGGCCTTCGCACTTCGGCTTCGCAAAGAAGCTTTTGTGGGGTGGCAAGTCGGACGTCATACGGCGAAACCGGCAACCCAGAGATTTACTACATAAAAGAGCTCAGCTGCACGTGATGGTTCTTGATTTCAAGCTCAATCTCAGCGGTTAGAGTGGAAGATGTGGATGGGTGGATATTCAGATCGATTTAGAAGTGTCCAGTAGGGAATTTACACCTGATGCTATCAATTTACCGCCATTGAAGCGGTTATTGGGAGCCCTCCAAGCTTGTTCCCGTCTTCCACTGTCCGAATATTGCGCCGCATCCAAGCGCTACCGCCTACCGCTTTGGTCCAAGCCCGCCTTGTTTAGCTGCAGCTTGCTGTGACGCGCTCCGTCCGGCCCCAAAACACCAAAAACACCATCCCGCATCGTCAAGCTGTCCATCCCAGCAGCCGCCATCTCTGTACAATTTGTCTGTTTTATTGTTTTGTTCTTTTCCCACATGTTCTTATCGTTGCAGCATAGTCCTTTCTCTGTCTGAATGGTATCTCCGTACAAAGCTCCCTGACTCTTCCACAATGGACGGGCCCGCGTCAAAGAGACGCCGGGTCTCGCCTCGCACTTCTTCCATGAACGTTGGCAGCTCCAGCAGCGACGACGCGATATTGTCCTCTCAGCACTCACCGAGTCGCCCTCCCAAGCCCGCGCAGACCAAGGCCGGCAAAGCGCGCAGCCAGCCGCAGACGCTAGACGAAGAACAAATTGCGCCGCCAACAACCGACGAACCAGCACGAAAAGCTGTCGGCGAAGCTGCCGTCGCGCCTACAGCAGCAGCGAATGCGTCAGCGCAAGAGGAGGATGAGGCTGCGCAGAGCCCTGGGTCACTACCATCGTCGGAACAAGCTGAGGGGAGCTCGGTTGGATTGCCCATCAGATCGCCGTTCAAGCCGAGGCCACGACCGTTACCCCCACCCGCGCCCGAAGGAGACGACGAGGCAGACTCTTTTCTGGGTAGAAGACAGCGGAGATCGCCAAATAGCGGGCGGCCTATTTCCTTCCCGGAACCCGAGCTGCCGCCCTCTGTCCCCGATCCCGCCTCCTTCAAGCCCCCGAAAGGCATACACAGCAGTCCGTCGCGATGGAGAGACAAACCAAGGCCGAAAAAGAGCTCACCTCTCAAGCCATCTGCGAGCCAACCGCCCGGAAAGCCCGGTAGCAAACCCGCTCTGCCGATGCACAGCTTTGAGCTTCCTCCAGGGGAGACCGACAGCGCCTCAGGAGAGCGTCTTCTGCACGACAAGGCCCACCCGGCTCGGCAAGTCAGCGCGTTTGATCCGAATGGAGCCAAGAAGAAGGAACTAGAGGCTCTTGACGAAGAGATTGCAAAGTTGAAGCGGGATCTGCAGATAGTAAGCAAAGAGAATGATCGGCTACGGCTGATGCAGTCTTCCGGCCGTATCCTGAGCTTCGCAGACGAGGAAGAGGTGTTTGACGTGGTGCGACGGCATCTCATTGAATCCGAGGCGAAACCCCTGCCACCACCATCGCAACAGCTGTTGAAAGCGGCATGGAATCCTTCAGCTTTGTTGCCGTTTGGAAGGACAATGCCGGTTGTCGCCACGACACAAGACCAGGTCAACGTTGCGGACATCAAATCTCACCATCCCGTCAAGATGACGGCGGAGGAAGAACTGCCCTATCTACAACTGTTTAGCCCATTCGAGGTCACGTCCACCATGGCCGTTTTGCATGCAGATGGGGAGCAGCCTCTGCGACAGCGACGTGTCATGACTTTCCGGTCGAAAGACGCGCCCGGGCTCTTCACTTCCAAGGTTGAGATGATGGTCAATGCCACCAATTCGAGCATCATGGAACTCCAAATACAATCCCTAGAACCCGCAGCAAGGGCCGAGCTCGGACCATTCCTCACCAGGATATGCGAGGGCGACTGCAACAGGAGCATGCAGCGCAACATAGGGATATTGTCATGGGCCATGGGGGAATGGTACCAGGCGGCAGTTCACAGAGCGCAGCTCTGGTCCAGACTGGACCGGGAACTGGCTTCCAAGGGCGAGTTCTTGCAGGCCGTTGCCGAGGCGCGGAGGAAAAAGCCGCTGCGAAGGACGGTCGAGGAGATGGAGGATGAAGCGGAGAAGCAGCCGGCACCCGCCTTGTCCTTTACCAAGGCTAAGCTGGTTCATTTCATGGGCCAGCAAGCCTTTGAGTTTAACATACCGTCCAAGACACGGTCGGAGGCGACGTCGTCTGTTCGGCTGGAGTGGAAGATTGATTTTGATTGGATCGGGGAGGCACAAAACAAGTTGACCGTCATGATTGGTGTTCCGGGAAAGTGTAAGAATGCTTGACATGGCCCCTTTTGCCTCGGACCGAGATGCTAACGAAATATCTGCGTAGGGCGCAAGGCTGATCAGCGTGGCGTGCTGGGGAAGCTCCCAAAGCTGTTTGAGGATCTCGTAGAGGGAGGGCAGGACCCGTCTCTCGCTGTCAAAACGATTGTAGCATTGCTTGTAGGATAACGGTGACAGGGGTGACGAAATATCAAGGGAGGCTCTCGGGTGGCCTCGGCGAACCATGTATCGCTCCAGGTGCAAAATAAGCGCCTGACTTGGAGTCGTGATCGATCATCAATAGCAAGGATACAAGCGCAGATGTGGACAAATGACACACAAAGACACGTGTATTGATCCCAAAGTGATATTGCACACCCATTTATTTTACATATATCTTTTGTACCTCTCCCAATTGCGCCACGTATATATCATACACGCCTTGAAATCTAGTCCACATCGACACCCAGCTTCCTCAGATCGACTTTGGCCATTTCAATCTCCGCCATCAGCTCCTTGTGCGCATCAGGAACATCGTTGAACGTGAAGACGCCCCAGCCGAGGCGGAAGAGGAGGAACGCGCCGAAGGAGATGAGGGCCCAGAAGGGAAGCTATGGGATTTCGTTTAGCGTGTGATCAGTCTTGCCGCATCGCTTCGCCGAGGGGCGCCGGATAGGTTTATCTGGGAAAGAGGGTTCAGACGTACGACTGGGACGATTTCTTGTTGGACGAGGGGAGGGAGAGGGATGAGCTCTAGGAAGAGAGCAAAGTAGAGCTGTGATTGATTATTGAGCAACGATTAGCGAAACGGTTCAATCTTGTTTATGCGATCTTGGCTGGCGGCCACGACATGACATGATATGAGGAGAGGGATAGATGGATTTTGCGTACGGAAGAGACCAAGAGGCCAATGGAAATCGTCTGTTGCGCGCGCGTCATCCTGACAGAATTGCTCGCGAGATCGCAATAAGGAGAGGACGTATGTAAATGGCTTGAACTAGAGAAAAGGAGCGTGAGGTTTGCGTGTCGCAAAACGGGGGCGTTGAAGTTGAAAGGTTGGAGTCGGTTGGAGGTTGTCGCGATCTTTAACCAGCCAGGTGGCAGCCCCAGCAGCTTTGAGCCCGGGTCATTATTAGGGGAGAGGCTGCGGCAACGCGTTTGCGTCTGCATTGGGAAGGGTGACTAAGCAAAGAGGGACGGGAGCTGTGGACTGGGAAGCTGCGATGATGGATGTTCTCCACTTTTGTTTGGTTGTGTGGTCTTGCTTGAGCTTTAGGATCTGAACTTGAACTTCTTTTCGTCATCATGGCATTGAAGTGGCAGACATTGTCTGTCTTTCTTCTCCGCCTTGGGCCCGGGCTTGAGCTTTTTCTCCGTGGAATGATACTCTCTGGATCGATACTCGCATTCACGGAACGATGCCGCTCTTGATGCTCTACTGATGATGATATGGCCCACGCACTAATCCAACAGCTCAGCCAGAAGCCGGGTTGCCCTTCACTCAACACCTCAACTGCAGAGATGCCTCCATCCAGATCAATCATCTCGCAGCCCAGACTCATCAATTCTCGCCCAGATGAACACGAGTCAAGGGAAGCTCTCACATACCGCACACTTTGCATCCGCCAACCCACTCGCCCGTGCTACAAGCACCACGACGCTCCCCGCAGAGTGACCCTGGTCTTCAGCTTTCCTCTCGCAGGCGTGGCGTCCTCTTCGGTGATGGCCAGCATCCGTAGCAGGTTCCATCCGAGATGAGATTGGCGCTCGGCAGTGGGTTTGCCTGCAAGCTGGCGGCTGGCAGACGGGCAATTGGCCTCTCCGGCCGTCCTAATCGCCGGTCCGTCCACTCAGGGCCCGGGCGCTAATGCAGGCCTTTGCGATGTGCCGGCCGGTTGGTGATGCTCTGCTCTGCCAGTTGCTGGTTTGTGGTGGTGCTGCTGCTACTGCTGCTGCTGCTCCTCCTCCTCTGTCTTGTACAAGTACGCGTGCTTGTGCGAGAGAAGCTGCAGCAGCAGGATAGCACTGCTGTCCGGTGCCAACCTGCGCGGCCATTGCATCAATAAGGCAAGGAGCTGCTCCCTTGTGAGACAGCTCGATTCCCGATACGGAGGACAGACCAAATGACGGCAGCCGGCGGCGGGGAATGTCTCGCCCTGCAGCTCACGATTCGCTGGGCAAATTGACCTGCCGCAGAGGCAAGCTCATTTCGACTTGTGATGCTTGCTCCTGAGATCAGCTTGGAGAGCTAGCGGCTGCTGCATGGGTGAGTTGGCACCGCGAGCAAGCAGTGAGCACGTAGCATTTGCTATCGTGATTGCGGTAGAGCGAGGCCGAGCAGTGAATGTCTCACTACAGATCCAGGTATCCCGACCACCCAATGCGACGCTTCATCGGAGGGGGACGTCGGCATCATTACGTTAGTGCATGTTTGTCCATGTATTACGTCCATTGACTTACAGATATTCGCCTGTGGATGACGCCTCCCCGACTTTTCTCCTCTCTTCATCTTCATCCGCATCCTCGCATCCTCACATCCTCTGCTCCTCCTCGTCACCCTACTTTGACGTCTCGCTGCTTCTTAGATACGCGCTATTATATCTGAAGAGTTCAGCATCATGACGACCCCGATCCCAAAGCCACCCGGCGTCCCTCTGCTCGGCAACATCTTCGACGTGAAGCCCAGCAACACATGGGACTCATTACGCAAGCTCGCAGACAAGTACGGCGAGATCTTTCAGATCAAAGTCCTGGGCCAAACCATCGTGTTCGTTGCCGGCGCAGCCCTGGCCGAGGAGCTTTGCGACGAGAAGCGGTTCCGCAAGTATGTCGGCGGGCCCATTGTCGAGATTCGCGCAGCAGTCCACGATGCCCTCTTCACTGCATATGACGACGAGCCAAGCTGGGGCATCGCTCACCGAATCATCTACCCCAAGCTCAACCCCGACGCCATGGAAGGCCACTTTGGAGAAATGCGAGATCTGGCCACGGAACTGTTCAATACCTGGAGAGGCCTCGGTGACAAGAATACCATCTCTCCCGTGGAGCAGCTCAACAGACTGAACCTCGAGGCCACCACCTATGTCTTGTTTGGCAAGCGGCTCAACACCCTCATCGGCCCTCCCTGTCCGGAGATTCAGGCAATGGAAGATTCGACTTCCGAGGCGATGAAGCGCCCTACCCGCCCGGGCATGCTCAACTGGCTAGTGTATGGCCGCAAGTTCAAGTCGTCCATCAAAATCATGCGAGACTATGCCGCAGACGTGGTCAAGTACCGCCAGGAGAACCCGACAGACCGGCAGGATCTACTGGCCGCTTTGATGAACACGCCCGACCCGGAGACAGGCAAGAAATTGACTGACTCGCAAGTCATTGACGAGATTGTCACAATGCCCATTGGCAGCAGCACGGCACCCTGCCTGCTGGCGTGGGCAATCTATTTCCTTCAGAAGAACCCGGAGACGATCGTCAGGGCACGCGAAGAGCTGGACCGGGTCATCGGCGATGGTGAATTCGAGCTGGACCATGTTAGGCATCTAGAGTACGTTCAGGGCATTGTGCGTGAGTCGCTCCGTCTGTCCTCAGCGGCGCCAGGCTTCAACATTGAACCACGGCCAAAGGAGGGCGACAAGAGCCCCGTGCTGCTGGGCGGAGGCAAGTACCAGGTCGCTCACAACCAAGCCATGATCATTGTTCTGCACGGCGTGAACCGGGATCCAGCCGTGTTCGACGATCCGCTGGCCTTCAAGCCCGAGCGCATGGTCGGCGAGGCCTTTGAGAGCCTGCCCGCGGCGGTCAAGAAATGGTTTGGCAATGGCAAGAGGGTGTGTGTCGGCAGACACTACGCTCTGCAGTGGAGCTTGGTAGTGCTGGCCAAGATGATTCGGGAGTTTGATTTCGAGCTGGCGGATCCAGAGTATAAGCCGGAGCTGGATGGATGGTTCAACATTCGGCCGATTGACTTTTACGTCAAGGTGAAGCCAAGGGCGACCTAGGTCGAGAGAGAAGCGTCTGGACACTGACTTGTTTATTTCAATGGGGATATCTCGGTATATAACGAGGGTAATAGGTTGGTTTCGGCCTACGATGGAATACCACTTTGCTTTGACTGATATATAGATCTTGTGCTCCAATCTCCTTCGCCGTCTTCAGGTCGACACACCTTTGCCTCCTCGCACGGGAATCGCAGTGAACGGATCCTCCCCCTTTCTCAGCACCGTGATCAGCATCTGCAGCCTCCCATCCACCCTCTCGTCCAACTTGGCGCACGCCTCCTCCGGAGTCATCCTGTCCCCCTGGCACATGCCCTCCACAAAGTCGACAATCTTCTTGCGCACGCCGACGTAGTTGCTGGCATACTTGATGTCGCCCACGCTCCCCGTGCGCCAACACGTGCCGTACTCCTTTTCCAGGCTCTCGATGCAGCGGAACGGCTTGCCGGCGACGACGCCGCCGCTGACCTTGTACTCGTTCCAGACGGAGAGGACGGTGCGGCCCATGCGGCGGAAGGTGAATTCGCCGGCGTACTGGGGGCCCGAGTTGATGCGCTTGAGGGTGGTGCGACGGGGGGTTGAGTAGCGTGGTTTGGAGGGGGGTGATTTCGATGCTGATACCGATGCTGATGTTGATGCCGATGGGGTTTCTTGTGGTAGCGATGTTGTTTCTGGTGGTATTTGTGGTGACGATGACAATGCTGTTGCTGATGTTGTTCTCGGTCTTCCCGCTCTTCTCGGCCTCAACGAGAGTGCTGACGACGGTGGTGATGACGAAGAAGATGCCGTTCTCCTTGATGCTGCTGCAGAAAAAGGCAATCTTTCTGTCGATCTATCCCTCCGCACAACCCTGGACACAGGCGAAGACGAACCCTCCGGCGCCCAAGACGCGCTCGACGCTACACTCGGAGACGAGCATTCAGACGAGCCCGACGGCGAGCAAGGCCTGTACTCGGCATCTTCATCTTCATCCTCATCTGAACCCATGTCGACACGTGCCAGCTGCGCACGACGACTCTTTGACCTCGGTGGCGACGCAATGCCATGCTGCCGACGAAGCAGTGCCCTAAGCCGCGGTGCGCCGTCGAGTATCTTGAGGGCATCGTCATTCTCATCATCATCGTCGTCGTCGTCCTCGTTGTTGTGAGCCCCTTTTCCACCGGCACTGGCACTGTCCTGTTGAGCAAATTCTTCTTCCGCGGGAGATGATGGTCTTGGGATAGTTGGTTTGATCGCCCTGTTGGCTCTTTGCCGCAGGGGCAAGGATGATGGTGTTTTCGTGCCAGGCCTCCTTCTGACTACTTTTAGCCCGGTGCTTCGTAGGGGCTCTCTTTCGCCGATGGGGGTTGGAGGCACGTCCATGTTAAGATGGCTCGTTATCGCGACAGCCTCGTCCGCACCGCCTCCTTCTCCTTCATCTCCAACTCCACCTACACCTTGACCCTCACAAACAACATTCGACCCATCATCGCCCTCACAAACACCATCCATCCCATCAATCCTCCTCCCCACCCCCTCCTCCTCCTCCTCCTCCTCCTCCTCCTCCTCCTCCTCCTCCTCGCCTCCTCCAACCCCCTCCCACAACCTCTCCACCACACTCCTCAACAACCCCTCATGCTCATCCAACCTCTCCCTCACCCTCTCAAGCCCATCTCCCCTCTCCAACCTCCCCATCAAGAACCTCATCTCCGCCCTCAAATCGTTCACGCTCGAAGCATAATGCTCGTGCATATTCACCATCACAGTCATGACCTCCTCAGGTACACAGTCCAGCCACTCCGATCCCCCGCCAACCACCTTGCCCTTTCCCTTTTCCTTTTCTCTTCCAAGCTTCTTGATTCCGCTCGGACTGCTTCTTCTTCTTCCAAGTGTAGAAGGAATCGGGTTTCTGGCCGGTCCGCTGCGCAGACGAGGGCATGGGGGGCGGGATGCGGCCCCTCTGGGGACTCGTTTCGGTGCCGGACGAGGGGAGCCGGTCTGAAAGGAGGACGGATCCGGTCGGTTTCTGCGAGTCGCGTCTGAGGCAATGGGAGCGTTTGGGGAGCATTGGAGATGTGCTTTGGTGAGCTGGTGAGTCGCCTGCTCCTGTGGTTGGTCCATGGTGCAGTGTCCCATTTCGTGCATGCTGTTCACTGATGTCACGGATCGAAATAGAAGCGTGACCGGTTGCGCGTGCCAAGCTCTTTAGAGATATATCCAGATTGCTGCCAACAGAAGGAACAGCACCTATTTATCACTCATTGCACGGCATCTGCTCATTGTGATTGTGGAAATGTGCTTTGATTGCTTCCTATCTACAGCCGGAATTGAGGAAGAACAAAGACCTGGGCGCGACTCGTCATCACGGACCTCTCGCAGGCCCTCGCCGCCCCTGTTCTCCTTGTTGCATTCCAGTCTCAATGGCCATGCCCTTTATTCTATCCACCAGTTCTATGGTATAATGGTCATTCATCTCGTCCACATCGTTGGGTGCCGCACTGTTCAGCCTGGTCGAGTGCAACCAGTCCCCCTCCCCGCTCAAAAGAGTATGCCGAAACGTGAAAGAAAAGGGGGAGGCGAAGGAGTCAGAGAAGAGCTCCGAATCAATCTTCACACTCCCCGTGTCTATACGAGTTAAAAACAAAGTAAGTTGTAAAAAAGCAAGAAAATGCAATCGCTCTCATGGTATATGCGCATGCTTGGTATCTCATCTCTCGTGCAGACCCACACGAGAACCTGAAAGACAAGGAAGAAAAAAAAAAGAAAGTAAAAGCAATCGGGTATATAACGCCGAGTAAATGTGATGCGCCGGAATGCAAATGAAGAAATGATCCAAGATGGGGTATCGGAAGATGGAAATGATCAAACGGCAACGCTCTTGCGATGGATGCGGATGGAGAACCGGCTCTTGCGCGACGAAGGGGTGGTGCAGGCAGATACACACTTCTCCTCGGGCTCGTCCTCCAGGTCTAGCCTGTAACGACGAACACTGCCGGTGTCATCGTCAAAGGCAACGTGCCTGTTCTTGCCTGCAAAGCAATCAGGAAGAAGGTTCTTTCGGATCCAGCCCTTGACACCCTTGCCTGCAGCGTCAATGGCGGCATACTCCAGTCGACGAGTTCGGTCACTGGTCCAGTAATGTGTTGTCTGTGGCGGCAAGAAGACATTATGGGCTTCCTGGCTTGTTTCCCTGACTTCGGCAAGTTCAGGGGCCTGGAACGGGTAGTAGGCCGGTTGAAAAGCGGTATCGACAGTCCGAGGTTGGTACGAGATGGATGTTTGAGTAGTTGCGGGCCGACGAATCGTGGGGCGGATGCGGGCTCGCAGAGACTGAGCTGATGCGGTGCCATACTTGGACATTCCCGACACACGCCGTGAAGGCTTAGGCCGAATGTAGGTGGCCGACGTACGTGGCGAGGAGGCATGCGACTCGTAACCAGAATCCTTTCGCTGAACCCTGACGATGGTGGGGGACTGCTCTCTCGGGGACCTGGAAGATCGAACGGGCTGGCGTCCGCGTGAGGTTGGACAAGGCGAAGACAGAGGGTCTACCCAGCTGCGGTGGGAGGTTAGGGATGTGCGTCGTGAGGAAGCCATGTTGGTAGGGATTCGACACGGTTGCGTCCGGCGCAGTGTAAGTGATAAGTATGTTGGGCGGCACCCATACAAGTGACCAAGAGAAGTTGGTAATGACGAAGTTGTCACGGCTGCCAGCTTGAAGACGCCAAGGTATCAAAAGATGCAGTATTTTGGAGGTTGGATGTCGACTCGAGCCAGATAGGAAGACGAAGTATTTATCTGCAAGGCAGGAGGAGGGTCACCACGAAGTCATGTACTCGTATAATATACGCTGGTGAGATTACGAGCGGCTCGAAATATCAAAAAGACGAAAATGATGTGTGGTCTGGGTTACCGGCCGCAAGGAACCACACAGGATGACTGTCACGCAAGAGTTATAAAACACAGCTCTCGCGGAGGCGCCCGGTTCTCTCGAATCGATGAGGGCGACAAGCGGGATTGCGACTGGCGACGGCAGAAGCCTCGATTGGTCCGGTCTATGGCGTCCGATGCAGGGCCCACGGCAGGCGGGGACAAGAGAAGAAAAAATAAAAAGCAAGGGGCATTCAGTAGGGATCCGCTGCTGGTGAGCCGATCCTTGCCCGAGTGTATGCAGGGCCGGGAGTGGTTGAGGCCGGCTGTGGAGTTTGGAACCGACGGGGTCGAATCACCAGTCAGCGGTGAGCAGCAGCCTGCACAACGACGGCAGCAGGGGTCGGTTGGCGATGACGAGATGCCGACTGATTTGACGGGCGACTATCTATCTTTTGCCATGTACTGCCTGTGGGCGTCAACGTATCTCGCTCCCTTTTGTTTTCTCTTGCCCTCTTCTCCCTTGGCGGAAACAGCAGCGGTGGACCACAGCCGTGTACGCCTGCAGTGGCTGGGGCTGAAGAAATAGCTGATGAGAAGCGAGCAAAAGTTCTGTTGAGTCAACCCAGAATGTCGTCGAGAAGGCGTCGATCTGCTTGTCGAGAGAGCAACCAGTCTCGTAATAAGTGTGGTCAGGGGCGCTCTTTGCAGAGACGGCGTCGCGTGGCTAATCGATTGGACCCAAAATCCAATGTCTAGGATGGTTTGGCGGTTGGCAAGGGCCCATCGCCAAGCTGCGGAAGCTGAGGTCCAGTCCGTTAAAATGGGTGCCAAGTGGAGAGCTGCTCAGGCTCCTCTCGCTTCTTGGTCTGTCTTGAACGCTTAAACGACCAACAGAGTGGGTTGACGACGAGGGCTGGCAAGGGGCTACAAGGGCGCTATTGCAGAGCCAAGTTCGAGCAAGGGCCTTCTGCAGAGCACTCGAACCTGCTTCGCCAATGGGGGGAGGGACGATAGGTGGATGATATAACACTCGCAGGTCGTTCTTGGTGCGGACCAGGTAAAGTAGGTATGATGATGCACGTATCTGCAAGAGGAGGTCGAGCTGTCGAATGCAAGAATCACAGCCGAGGGATTATCAGTGAAAGACGTCGAAGCCGTGCATGTGCCCGCCAGTGCAAACAGCGTACCAGTACCTGTCATGTGCGCAGATCAGCATCGCGAAGGTCGTCATGACATCTCCTGTGTCCAAGTTTAGTCCGTACAACTACATACCATTTGGTCTGCCCAAAACCCGGCTTGTGTACATGTCACCCGTGCCAACTAATCACGGCACAGTCTTGCGCTGTTGCGGCAGCTTTTGAGCAGCTTTTCGGGCGTACTGTACGAGGGACGAGAGCGCTCAAAACTGCCGCTGCCTGTCCTTGGTACCTTGCTTGCTGCAGGCCAGGTGGAGGCGCTGCAACACCATACCAGGATGCAGACGCACTGATAGGCTGCAGCCTTCTCTTACAGGTAGGGACTCGCACATATGCACAAGCAGTGTTTGCAGCATTTGCAAAGCTTGTCGGTAGCGTCGAGAGGGGGGTCATGCGCAGCACAAGCAGGGCAAGTCAAGACAGAATGTGATCGGCTACAGCGTGGTGGTTGGACGACGGCATCCGATGTCGCTGGAGATGACGCCTTGCCAGCGTCGCCATTGGACGCGGGTAAAAAGAAGGTTGCGGGATGGCACTTGGCTTCTGGTGATCATCAGGCTGCTTGTCTTCTAGCCCAACGTGGCGGCTTCTGTAGCCGTAGCCGATGGTGGCCACGAGCACGAGGGAATCGAGCAAGACGAGGGAACAAGACCACCACCACTATCCCCGGGCAAGAAGAGGGGCGACTCGATCGGGACAAAGTTCGGCTCTTGGAGGTGTGTTGAAACATGGAAGCGTCTGGATTCGTTCTGTGCTCTGTTTCGGCATTGCGCATGTTGTCTGTTGGGCAGCGCTGGTGCGAGGCCTCGAGTCTCGATAGCAAGCGTTAGAGTGTTCGGGATGCAATGGACGTGCCAGCGCTGTCTTCTCAGCCGTGCAAGCATCATGAGGCAGAGGCGCCTCAGCTGAGAATGCTAGACTGTGCACGGAGCAGCCGTTAGTACGCACTTGTCTTGTACTTTGAGTTTGAAGCTCGAGAATCACACGCATCACGCACAATTACAGTAAGCAGGCGGACGAGACAAAGAACCAGACACGAGCAGCAGATCAGATGGCGTTCAGCATTTTCACATGCAATGGGAAGCTGGGACAGTCACAGTTCCTTCCCAGATGGTCTCAGGCACAGCATAAGGTACATATTACTGCTCTTGCCATTGGCGGAGCAGGTGCAACAGCAGGTGCAACGGCTGCACTTGCACAAGCGACAGCCTGGCACCAAAAGCCAAGCGAGAGGGCAAGCAGGACAGCCCTCGTGACTGCCACGGCAGAAAGCGGTGAAACTGAGACAAGCAGCAGCCACGCCCAACCGGGATGGTCTGAGCCACGATGGTGCCTTCCTCGCTCACTCACACGCTCCTGCTTTGTTGTTTGTCTCCCCTCATTGTCTCCAGGCCGCATTCTGGGGAAGGCACGACATGCTTGTGTATAAAATTGCATGTGAAAATGCAAGTGCAGATACCTACCTTGGTACCTGTGCTAAGGTAGTATTTGCATGTGCCTGAACTTCAAGGTTTGTCCTTATTCGGGCTTCTCCGTACGGGGCAGAACGTGAAAGATGGGGTTTGACGAAAGACTGACCACATGCAGTATTTTCCGCGAACAACTTCAACCTGAGCTCACGGGCTCACTCGTCATGAACGTCTTTGTTCCTTGGCTACTGAGTCAGTGGTCCCAGTTCTGGCCCTGGTAGAGCTTCTGCCAAGCTGCCAACCGCGTGCGCTCCCTACAAGCAAGCCGCAGTGCCTACCAGGCAATGTATCGTCGCGGCTAATCATGGTGGCAGAGTACTTACTCCTCATGCTGCGACCTGGATGACTTGCCTTGCCTAAAGGCGCTTCCACCCTGGCCTTGCTCTAACCTTGCATCCTCCAGCCCTTGAACCAGGACATGGGACAAGGCCAGCAAAGTGCAGCCGGAGCAGGAGCAGGGTTGCCTCAGCGTCCCATCATGCAAGGCACGAGCGCAACGCCAGCTTCCCTGTGGCCTTGGCCATTGGCATCCGCTGGCAATTTCGTCAAGCAAGATCCCCGGCTCCAGGGCCCAATTTCCTCCTATCCAGAACATTCGGGCGACCTTCTAGACGAAATTCAATCGAGCGGAAAGGAGCCAGAGAATTGGGACGGTCAATCGCAATCGCAATCTTCTCCTTGCCCAGCAGATGAGATGGCGTGCCGCTTCGGGGGTTGCTCGTTCGCTACCAAGCTCCAATAGACAGTCCCGGTCACGGCCAGACGGCGACATGGACAAGCATCGCGTATCCTGCCTAGACGAGTGCTAGCACCATGCACAATCAATCGCAGACTCGGCTTCTGTCCCGATTGTTCCGTAAGAGGCCTCTGAGGAGCTTGCGGCCCGGCAATAGCCTACTGGACTTGCCGTCGTCATATTTCTGCTACGAACGCTGCGTACAATCTGTACGGGCCTACGGAGTGCAGTTGTCCTCTTCGAAACAATGGTATTGGATCCGCGCGGCCCGGCGGCTCACGCCGCTTGCGCTGCTGGCCAACTGCTTTCCCCAGATTCCTTTGGCTCCAATGGAAAGCGGCTGCCAAGACTAACTCATTGGCGCCTTTAAGCGCCTTGGACATCTTTTCGAAGCATTCTAGACGCCTGTGTTCGGTTTCTGGACAGGTTCGGCGCCAATCCGGTTACTCGTGCCTTCGGACAAGGGGGAGCAAAAACCACTTGCTGTGCTTCCCTGTCAGATCCCCATGGCAGTCGTCCAAGGGGGCGTCATTTCGGCAGGTTCTGATTCTGTTGAGCCCCTCTTCAAGTCGTGCAGAATTCGATGCCTGTCATTATCTGCGGGTCTCTTGACTCCTTCATTTTTTATTTTTTTTTCGCGGGGGATGGGAGAAAGGGGGTTTCCACGGAGGATCATCCGAGGATCGAGATCTACTCTGCATGGCCTGCCGCTCTCGAGGTCCTACGATGCTGATGGAAGCCCGAGTATGGTGAAGTACGTCAAAACATCGTTTACTGTGGTCGACTCCCATCAAAGAGCAAGCAATGGGAACCATCATGATGCTTGCCAAATGCTTCAAATGACACTCCAGAGACGACAGCATCCATCGAGACAGAGAAATCATGGGTTTTTGTTGACCTCTCTTGATATCTGGTCCCGTCGAGACAAAGTCTATTTCCGACCTTTCAATGGAAAGCTTCGCCTGAGACTTCCAGTGGCAGACGAACCACAAACCTCGAGCTGTCCAAGCTCCTTATGGTCGAGGCTGGACTCTCACGACTTCGATTCCGTCATTACCTTTCACATTGGTGACAAACGCTGCATATATATACGCAAGGAGCTTCTACTCACCGCCACCATAATTTCAAGAGTTAGAATTTCCGTTTCTCGATCCTCCCTCACGGGGAAGGGAAGAAGTTGCTTGGTCACTCGGCGGGCCGCAGCTCGATCTCAACAACATTTCGGATGTCCCAAGACACGATGGAATGGAAGCAAATGGCACCACGACGCTTTGTGAAATGCTATTCCCCATTTCGCCAGAACAGGGAGATTTCATGATCCAAAGCAAGCTAAATTTGGGCAAATAGTCTCTCGCTCGCTGGACACTCTCCGGCTGATGTCGCCTGTGAAGCCAACCTCGAGCCGGGCAGCAACGGTATGGAAGCAGCCTCGCATTCCCCAGACTTTGCCTGTCGGTTATCATCAATTTGGCATTGATGCCGTCAGCCGTTGCTCTCCTCGGAGCATCCCTTGTGTTGTCTTAGAAACGTCAATATCAAGGAATGGATCGTCATAGGGAGTGTCTCAACGCAGAGACTGCGAGCCCGAGGAAATGGTTGCAGCGGGATATTGTCACTATAGACATTGTATCCCTTGAACCTCACACAACGCATTTCAGTAGGATATAAAATACAAGTCAAGATCCAGGCCGACTTGCTCATCTCATCAAGCCAGATCCAGGCCGACTTGCTCATCTCATCAAGCCAGATCCATATCTCTCAGCCTTTACATCTCCATCGTCCACTTTCATCCCTCAGCCGTCAAGATGCGATTCCAGCTCCTCTCCGTCTTCGCCGCCGCTCTGACGTTCCAGAGCGCTTATGGCATGTCCGCCACTCAGCAAGGCCAGGCCATGCAGCAGAGCGAGCAGAGCAAGCAGGTCCACCAGCTCGAGCAGCTTGCCCAAGACATTCAGACTCAGCAGGCGGCCGAGATTCGCCAGCTGGACACTGGCGCTGCTGCCCTCAACGCCACTGCCATCACGTCAACGCTGAACAGCGTCAGCGACGCGTTCGCCGTCACTGGAAACTCCGTCAGCAACATCACTGCCAACACTCTTGGTCAGCAGTTTCCCGTAAGCTAACTGTTGCGGTCGTGTGAAGGAGCAGAGCAATTACTGATGGAATGAGTCTGCAGATCATCGTCAACAGCCTTAGCACCCTGGCTGGTAGCCTCGTTACCAACATTGCCAGCCTCATCACCACCCCCGTGACATCGACCTTTAACCAGACCGACCAGCTCGACGTCTACAACGCTTTCGCCAACGTGCGTATCTCCTGACTTGACAGGTCCAAAAGCAAAGCAGTCAAAGAATCAACTGACAGTCATATACAGTTCACCAAAGCCAACGACCAGCTCATCAAGACTTTTCTCGGCCCCAGCGGCATTGCTACCAACTCCCTCCTCCGCGTCCCCATCGGCACCGTCCTCAACCTGATTGAGAGGAGCGTTGTCAACCTGGCCGGTGCCGTGGTCGCCCGTATCCCAGCTTACGCTCAGCAGGCCCAAAGCCAGCTGAGCACCATCCACGCCGATCTGGGTCTGACCATCAAGGCCGCAGCCTAAGGTACTCTCGTCTCCTTTTTCTCCAAAGTTGGGGAACAACCTAAGGATGAATGTTATGATGGAAGACTTGAATTGAATGGTCAGGAGCAGAGACGCCCCGAGTGAGGCGGGGGAGAAGAGATATTATTATAGGACTTTGCCAGCAGATCTCCTTTGTCATTATTCGAGAAAGGGTCATGCTTCGTATGAATGAACCATTACTGCAAAAAAAAGTATGGATCGATGAGACAATCATACAAAAAAAGAAATTGCCCACTATCAGAGTCGAACTGATCACCTTGTCATGTCAAGTAGTTTACTAGTGACACGCTATACCGCTTAGCCAAGCGGGCTCTCGGATGGCAAACGGGATTGCTAAACGACAATATACAGGTTGCGATATATCCACATGAGAACTGGATCTTTTTCCCTGCTACTACCTACCACCTGCTGCTCGAAGGACTGAATGAGCTACTACCAATTCTTCCTTCAATGCCCGTATAAGCAACAGGGACTGAACATCACCATCTAGGGCGGTGAGTTCCCAATGGTAGGTAGATCATGAATCAGAGTAGGCCTCCCAGAAAGACACAGACAGGTAAGACAGTCGATACAATTTACCTTGCTTGAAGACTTTCTAAGACTCTCATTACGGGTTGATGAAGACAATTCTTGAGCTTTGGCCCGTACAATCAATGGCATGACTAATAGCTGTTTTCTCTTGTTTGACAGAATCGCCAGTATTCCGCTTCTCATGTGCGCACATTTTCGCGCCACGCGCAAGCATATGTTAGTAAACGGCATTGCGTTTGGATATGTCCGTGATGCGAGCGAAGAGTCTCAGGTGGGCTCGTTCAACAAGGCTCTGTTGGTGAAGTAGGGTAGGCGAACAATAAGGGCACACAGCTGCCTCTACCTTGGGTGATTTGCCCAGAAAATATTGCAGGTGGACTTTAATGGCTAAGCTTGATGTATTCGGGATCGCACACTGGAGAGATGAAGGGTTGGACTGGCGAACCCGGGCCAAAGACTACCCTGTAATAAACGAGCAAAAGTCTAGCAATGCATCCTGATTTCAACGACACTTGAGAGGATTCCGGTTCAAGCTATTCCGTGCTGAGCCCAAAGTAGAAATATGAGAATTTGACTGTGGCATTTTCGAGCAATTCAGCCAGGATAGATAGGCAAACAGGTCGTCTAGAAGAAAAGAGTTCATGCGCCGCATATGCCAACGGCGAATTACAATCTACTACACGACTTGTTCTTTTACAAGGTACGGCAATGTGAACTCTACAAGTGGCGCAAGGTATCACTCTAACTCATGCATGGTGCTGGCGCTCCCTCATACTCTTAGACAATCTGTTTACAGATGCCGTCTGTCCTCGTCTCCTTAGTCGCAAGTCTTCACTGTACCACATGTAAGAAGGGGCACGGCCGAGGTGGGCAAGCCTGCTTCATGTAGTCCGACCGACCGTTCGTTGCTCGTCGCCGTCGATTGGGTCATTTTGATATAATTCTAGTGGATAGTCTGATCAGAAAAGAAAGCATAAACGGGAAATATGAAGAGTGCAGGGCGGCGCTCGTCAAGAGCAGACTCAGGTGGTGTGCAACGGTACTCTTCACGATATCGACATGTGTTTTGTCTTGTTTCGTGATGGCCGGGTCGAGTGCTCGAGGAGGGTAGGTCACTCCAAATTGCACTGCATGCGCTACGTGCAGTGGTTTCTCGAGGAAACAGCGCTCTGCAACCACGAAATCGATCGTAGAGAGTAACCACTGAAAGGGCGTGTGACGACTCGGTGTTCACCTTGTAAGGCGGCATGTCAGGGCCCGCGAGTAGGTAAGTCGTGCGATGATACTCGAAATCCTGCGCACGTCCGATCCGCACTTCCAGTGGCCGGCTGTCTTCGGCACAGTGCCATCTCTGTTTGTCAGTCGCAATTGGCATACGAGTACATACTGGTAAGCTTAATCACATAGTGACATCGGATCATCTCTTAACGTGGAGCCGCTCCCTCTCCGCTTCTGAGGATCTGAAGATTTCCCCAGACAGCTGATCGCTCGGCATCTCGACGTGGAAAACTGCTGATGAGTCGGCAGTCTCGGAGACAGGCGGAGGCCATCATGACCCGCTCGAACGAGTATAGGCGCCATTGGGGAAAAACTGACAGGACAGGTATGGGCAACGGTCGAAACACGGCTGAGCGGAAGAGCTGATCGACTCTCGACTAGACTCATCTAACTCGAGAACGGAAAGCTGCCTCTGCTCTCACTCGTGACTCAAGGCTCGAATCCCCGCGGAACTAGTATCTGATCTATTGCAGCGGATATTTTGCTCCCGCTCCTCTCTCAATATCGAAAGCGGTATACTAACAGGGGCGAGTTCGAGTGGGGGGGCGAGGAATGCGGTAGGACAGAAGGTCGCGTGGGTGCAGCCAACGAACCATAGACGGGACGAATGCCAGAATCCATGTCGACTGCCTCGTTGCTGTGCTCTTCTATGTATGTTTTCTGCGCCTCGGGCTCCGTACTCTGCGCTGCGGGCTCCGTACTCCATGCAACCGTGTGCGTCCCTCAACCGCGGAAGGTGATAAGAGGCGAATATTGAACTTGATGGCATAATTCGAGCAAGAGATGACTTGGACTCACTGCCTGGCTTTCACACACTATCGAGCCTCCACGATGCCATGTCGTTCTCTGACGCAAACAACACGCTGCTCTCAGTCGATTCCATTCACCAGGAATCACCAGGAATTCTGAGATCATCGCATTGCTGAGGCAATTGAGTGGCGAAAGCTGCATGGAGGTGCTGGTGCTGGTTTTATTCGCAGCCAAGTTGCAGCACCGGCTATTGACAACGATGGCGAGGAGCCGAGACAGCCACAGCCGGCGGCTGCGGCCGAAGCGAACGGTTGGCCTCTCCCTGAGCCTCCATTGGATAGGCCTCGTCATGGCTGACCATTGACGTTCTCAGGCTATATTCTCTTGCTGGCCTCGCATTCAGGACCCCGGTTGGCGTTGGTTCATGGGGCGATGTGACATGGCACATGCAGCTTCGCCAATATTATCCAGCTTGTCAGAATGAGTCCCTCGAGCATGTCGACGCTTGAGAATTTTATATTAAGCATCAACAGCTGGGGACCTATCCGTCCGAGGTCGCATCCTGCGATGGGTTCATCACAAGTTGATAGCCGGCAGGTACCGGCAGATAGCGCGCGCAGCCACGCGTGGTGTGCCGACTACCGCAGGGTACACGGCGCGTGGACAGGGTTGCCATGCAAACCCCGCATTCGCGTGTCGAGGAAATTGCCCATTAGGAAGCTATTGCGGCCATTAGCAGGACGGGCGATGCATGGCCGGGTGGATGGGAAAAAGGGAAAAGGGAAAGGCGAGGAGGGAATTGGGGAAAGGGAAAAGAAGGGGTGGGAAAGCACCTTGTGATGGATGATTTGAACGAGTTGCTGCGGCCAGACTGGACATGGTTCGTGAGGGTGTTGGGGCTTTGGCGGGCTGGTTCCAGTCTCGAACGCGAATCGCCTGAGCGCAGCGCCTGGGCTCCGTCTGCGTCCGTGTGGGCAGCGCGATGAAGCGTAGCATTGCATCCAGTCCCAGCCCATCCCCGACCCCATGCTCGTTTCCCCAGGCTTTTCAGAAGATGCTGATGAGGGGAAGGGAGGCTAGTGGTAGCCGCGGAGGTTTTCATTTCCTACAGTATTACCTGCACAATACTATCGAACGGAAGGAACTCGCAGCCTTGCCTTAGCTAATCGGCCGAACCCCATGCGGAGAAACGGCTCCTCCTGCTCCCCCAGAGAAAAAAAAAGTGGAGGGGCCAAACAGACAACAAAAATGCAAGCCTCTGCCCACTTTTCCTCCCTGTATTTGACCGTTGATAAATCCCCGTCTCGCCTCGAGCCTCCGGAAGACGCGACTCTGCCTGCGTTTCTCCGATCCCAAGGCAACGGGCACAGGCACCGGCACAGGCCCTTTAGCGATCGGCAGCCCCCAGAGCCATGGCCACAGCGGCCGCGGCAGCAGCTGGCGGCGCGGCGGCGGTTGCTGCGGGTGCAGACACAGGTGCGTTCAGTCCCGTCGCAGTCGCAGTCGCTCACGTTCCCTCTGCCAGCCGCGTGGGTGGCACCGGACTGGAACCATCGAGTGCAGCCCTAGAGTGGCCCCCTAACTAACGCTGCCGTGGCTCCTCGGCCACAGGCGCTGCAGGCTCTACACATGCAGGCCCTCCAGGCCCTCCAGGCTCCCGGACAGGCTCCATGGCAATGGGCTCAGCAGCGCCGGCGGGCTCTGTAGCTGCAGGCGTCGGCGCTGCGGCCACTGCAGGCGGCCCTTCAGCTGCTGGCGCTGGCGCTGCCCACGCGCTCACCACCTCGCCCGAGTCTGCCTCAGCCTCCCAGCCCGGCTCGCCAGCCGCCTCAACGACGCCGCCGCAGAACTCGCTCGTGTCGGCTGCAACCTCATTCCACCCCCATCCCAGAGGCCGTCTGGTGAGCAGAGCCTGCGACCGCTGCCGCCGGCGCAAGGCCAAGGTCAGTCTAGTCTGTTCGCTGCTCTTGCATCTTGTTTGTCATTGCTCCCCATGCCCCTCCTCCTCGTCCTCTCCGTCTCTTGATCCCTGGTCCCTGCTCTTCATATGTCCTTACTGCCCGTGTCTCCCCTCCCGTTCCTGTTCCCCTCCTCCCGTCGTCTTCTTCACTTGCGTCTGTTATGCGTACAGACCATACATACACCACATCAGCATACATGACAAGCGTTGTGTTGCGTTGCGTTGTGTGTATTGTATTGTGTTCATAACTCGTTCATACTGCAGTCTCACCCCAACCCCGATCTTGTCTCTGATGCTGCGCTACTCCTCCGTCTTACACCTGGATACTCTCTCCTTGCCACCACTGACAAATGCTCTCCCTCGCCCAAAGTGTGAGTACCTCAGCGCCGTCGATAGCTGCACGCACTGTCGCGATGCCCACGTGCAGTGCACTTTCGACCTGCCACTGGCCCGACGCGGTCCCAAAGCGAGGAAGAAGAGTGACCAGCCCGGCCAGCCGCCTCCTGAACCGAGCTCGCTCTCCACCGCGGCTCGACCCGGCCAGATGCCGCCGCCGCTGACCTTCTCCGGCCCCGCAGTAGCCGCGCTGCAGCCCTTCGCCTCGTCGTCGCTGTCGCCCGACGCTGCCTGGGAGCCCGTCGAGCCCCTGAGCATCGACAACGGCCTGCCCCGGCAGCCGCTGGGCGACCTGCCCGGCCTCTCCACCATCCAGAACATCTCGACGCGCCAGCGATGGATACACCTGGCCAACGCCATGACGCTGCGCAACACGACGCTAGAGCGCGTCTCGAAGCGATGCATCGACCTCTTCTTCGACTACCTCTACCCCCTCACCCCCCTGGTGTACGAGCCGGCCCTCCGGGACGTCCTCGCATACATCTTCTCCCAGCCCTTGCCTGGCGTGAACCAACCATCGCCTCTGTCGCAGCTCACGCCAGACCCGACCACCGGCACCACCCCCCTCAGCGCTGCCGAGTCGTGGGCCGGCTTTGGCCAGCCCAGCGGCTCGCGAACCGTCGGCAGCAGGCTGGCTCCCTGGGCCGACTCGACCTTCACCCTGGTCACGGCCGTCTGCGCAGAGGCAGCATTCATGCTACCCAAGGACATTTTCCCCGAAGGAGAATCCGTCTCTGAGATCTTGCTGGAAGCCTCACGAGACTGCCTGCATCAGCACCTCGAGGCCGACCTGGAGAATCCGACGGCCAACTCGATTGCCATCCGGTACTTCCACTCCAACTGCCTCCACGCTGCGGGTAAGCCCAAGTACTCGTGGCACATATTTGGCGAGGCCATTCGCCTAGCGCAGGTCATGCAGCTGCACGAGGAGGCTGCCCTCGAGGGGCTCGTCCCCATCGAGGCAGAGTTCCGCCGCCGCTGCTTCTGGATCCTGTACTTGGGCGACAAGTCCGCCGCTATACTCAACAATCGACCCATCACCATCCATAAGTACTGCTTCGACTCCGGCATCACCACGCTATACCCGTCGGGCATTGAAGACGAGTTCCTGAACACGGCGTCCGAGCCACCCCGAAAGAGCTTCATTTCTGGCTTCAACGCAAACGTGCGGCTGTGGCAGTCCGCGGCTGATTTGCTGCTGGAAATCCGCGTGCTGCAAGACCAGATGATGCAGCACTTCCGGGGGTCCATGCCCCCCAACCATGTGCTGCCCTCCGCGGACAGGCAGCACCTCGATTCTCTCTATGTTCGCTTCATCACCTGCTTGGACGACCTCCCGCCGTACCTCCAGTCGTGCACGCTGGCCATGGCAGCAATGGCCGAGGGCAACGGTTCTGCCGAGTCCAAGCAGTACGTGATACAGTGCATAAACCTGCAGGTGACGTTTCACTGTCTGCGCATGGTGATTACGCAGAAGTTTGAAGATCTCTCTTATTTTGCTCCTGGCGTTGAGCAGGCTGATCTCAGAAAGTCGGAGATTGTACGAGACATGCTGAGGGTGATGAACGAGGCGCCCTTTTGGGGCCTCCAGGCCAATGGCGAGCCCAACGTGAGTTGTTTCTTTTTCTCTCCTCTTTTCTGCGCACCCCTTTGTCAGGTCCCCCCCTTCTTTATATCCATGCGGATATTTATATAATCAAGCTTCGGCACTTGTTGTTGCTAACCTGTCCCGTTTGTTATCTGGATGCTGTAGGTTGAAAAGATTCGCCTTGTCGGAGCTAGTTTGCTGGCCATCATCCATCGCAACCAGGATTCACCCTTGGCTACGCGAGCTCGGAGCGACTTTTCCGTGCTCTTGGATATTCTCACGCGGTTGGACTCCAAGGCATCAGACCAGTTGAGGAATACGTCTAATACCGTTGTTGGCTAAATGCGTGTTTGGAAAAATATTGTTGAAGATGATGTAAATATGGCAAGGATCTCGTTACTTCCCCTTGAGCGTTGCTGGGTATCCCCCCCTCCTTTTTTTTTCTGTCCTTTTTTTCCAGCAGGGGGACAAAAGGCGTTTTCCTTTTCCCAGTCAGGGGTGTCCGATTTAGCATTTGAGTGTACATCTTCCCTACCTTACTCAATGAGCGTATGGAGATCTCCCGTCATTCCGGATATTCATCCCGTTGGTGTATATATCCGTGGTTGGGCTTTCAAGGAAAGGGTTGCAATGCAGTGACGCCTTTGCGAAAGACAAAAAATAAGCGAAGGATGAAGTCTAAAAAGGATACGAACAGGGTGAGCTTGAGACTGAGACAATCGGGGAATTGGCGGAGAAACACTGGACGTAACGCTGCGAGATTCCCCGTTTTCTGCTCATTGCGTTACCTACCTACTTTACTGTGATCTTCGTGTGTATAAATGAAGTGTGTATAAATGAATGAGTGTTGGTATATTGCCTTTCTTAAGGAAAGTCATATGTGTGTATGTATAGCATGACAAAAAGCATATATACATGTAAAATGTGAGGCTTTGCTTGTGGCCTCTTTTTTCCCCTTGCGTTTGGTAGTGAATGGCTTGATGTATGTAGCATTGCATTTCGAAACAATGAGGCTAAGCTTGGAATTTGGTACCGCTGATGACTTGCTGGCTTTGCGTGCTTACGTGCTTGCCTGACTTCTGCGAACAGACAGGGACACGCTGACAGACAGACAAACAAACAAGAAAAAAAAAAAAAAAAAAAAGACGAAAGGGAGAGAACACAACATGAGATAAATAAAGACAGAACTCAACAAAGAGGGGTCAGGGGCAAGGAGCAAGGGGTAATAGGACGAGTCGGGGAGGCATGAGAGAAAATGCGAGGTATAGAGTGAGGAAGAGGGAGTGAAAGTGGTTGTGTGTGAGAGAGAGAGGAAGAGGAATGAGAGAGGAAGATGCATAGAGGCTGAATGCAAGGTGGCTACCTTTTTTTCTTTATGCCGACACTTTAACCCTCTGCCGGTCCGCAAACATGTCCTTGAGGACCAGGGCGGACTTCTTGGGCGTGCGCTTGAGGGTAGTGTAGTCTGTGAATGTGACGCCGAATCTGGGTCCGTAGCCATCTGACCATTCTAGTTTGTTGGAAGAATGTAAGGTTAGTTTTGAGGTTGTATTAAGGGAAAAGAGGGGGCGTTGGGTATGAAGAACGCTTTGCCAGAGGGAGGGAGAGAGAGAGAGCGTATGGATGACTTACCCAAGTTATCGAGCAACGCCCACGCAAAGTAGCCCTTGACGACGACACCGTCCTGGGTAATGGCCTTGGAGATGGAGTCCAAGTGCGAGTCAAAGTAGCGGATGCGGAAGGGGTCGTTGACGGCCTCCTCGCACGTCATCTTGTCCTCTCCGGGGCACGGGCATCCGTTCTCGGTGATGTAGATGGGCTTGCCGTACAGGCCGTACACCCGGGCGAGATGCTTCCGGAACATGTCCGGGCAGGAGCGCAGCCAGGCGAGGCCGCTCTCTTCGCCGACGGGGCTGCCGTCTTTGTTCTCCTGGTGCTCGTGGATGCCGCCGAGATAGTCCGTCTCGGGAACGGGGCCGTCCAGGTGGCGCGCGAACTGGGAGGTGTAGTAGTTCATGCCGTAGAAGTCGGTCTCTCCGGCGTTGAGGATGGCAAAGTCAGCGGGAGTGAGGGCCGGAAGCCTGTCGCCCAGCTGTCTCTTCATACTCTCTGGATAGTCCTTCTTTAAGCTATCAGGCAAGAGGGGGTCAGTTACAGCCGTTTACCTAGCCTTGAATTGGCACAACTCACAAGATGGGATTGGCGAACCACCCAATGTGGAATTCCATCCGTCGCTCAGCAGCCTCCTTGTCCCTGGGCTCACTGCTGTCCCAGGGCTCATAGTAGTCGCCGTTGAGCGAGATGCCGATCTGGCCCCCTTGCGAGGGGCGAAAGTCGCTGCTGTAGACGGCCACGGCGCGAGCATGGCTCATGATTTGGGCCTTTCCGGCGAGCCACGGCTCAGTGGCAGTGTCGCCCTCGGTGGAGTGCTTGTTTATGCTGCTCCTGCCCGGGGCGTTGCTGCCGGTGGCATATCCCTGAGCGTGAATTAGTATATAATTCGCAACCACTCTGATGAGTGAGATGAAGAGCGGGTGCCGGAGGAGTAGTGGCATTGCTAAACGACTCACATAGATGGCCTGGATCCACGGCTCGTTGATGGTGATCCAGTTCTTGACTCGGTCTCCAAAACGTTCAAAGCACAACCTCGCATACCGCTCAAAGTCCAGCTGGACCTCTTCCACGTTGAGCCAGCCTCCATAGCGATCGTGAAGCGCCTGAGGCAGGTCCCAGTGGTACAGAGTCACCCAGGGCGTGATACCCCGCCTCAGCAGGGCATCAATCAGCTTGCTGTAAAACTCAATCCCCTCCTCGTTGACGGGATCCAGCCTGCCGCCGAGGGGGATGATGCGCGACCAAGACAAGGAGAAGCGATAGGCCTTTGCACCATACTTGGTCAAGAGGTCAAAGTCCTCGTCGTAGCGGTGATAGTGATCGCAGGCAACATCACCGTTGGCGCCGTTGGTGCGCGAGGGCTCCAGGTGGCAGTACGTGTCCCAGATGGACGGCCCGCGGCCGCCTTCCTTGACGGCCCCTTCGATCTGGTAGGCGGCCGTGGCGAAGCCCCATTCGAAGTCGTTGGGAAGAGCTAGCGACTCGGGCATTTTGGGCTATCTGCTTTGGTTTTTTTCTTGCTGCTGCTGCTGCTGCTTCTTGTGACCTGGCTGATCCTTCTCCTTTTCTCGTCAATCTGACTGAGTGTGTCGGAGGTGCGTACAGAGTACGAAAGTATGTGTCCTGCCTCGCCCACGGACGGTAGGAATCAGGGATAATAGCTCAACTCAGGCTAATCAGGCACAGGTGACCAGAGCCCGTTATCGAAACGGACCGACCTCGATGAGGCTCATCGTCGTGCCAGGGGGAACGGCTTTATGTATACCCACACGTGAGCCCGGCCATGCCTTGGTTCTCGCCTCTCGCTGCTGTCTCTCCGCCTGCTCTCCTCCGCTCAGAGCCGTGTGGAGCCCATTACTCCGTCGAGAACGGTTCGAGTCGTGGGGATTGTACGTAAGGAGGAGTCGACAAGTTCCTGGATCTTCGTCCATCGTCTGTGGTCCCGCTCATCCCTCACCTGCCTGTTCCCTCCCAGACATCCGGACCGCCATCTTGTTGTGCCTACCTTACCTTATCTCGAGGTCCATCATTTCCCCAGATGCAGCAGATTCGCCCCCAGGGTCCCCGATACCCCGTGCCCGCGAAGACGGAGGTGCCCCGATGGGGAAATAAGGGAATAAGGACGGGCGTTGTGCGCCATCGAGAAGCCGGCGAGGATCCGTGATTGGCTGCGCGTGCTTAGCCGGCGTCTGTCGAATTATCCGCCCTTCTTCGAGGCCTCGCAGCTAGCGCTGGCCGTCGCTCCACGGACGCTGATTTCTCCGATTCGCCGGCCGAGATCAAAATTCGATCGGGTGCCCCCCCGTGGGGAAGAGACAAACCCTGGGTGCCTGGCTGCGCGCTTACTTAATCTCTCTTGCATGCTTAGCCTGGTCTCAATCTCTATTTGACCCGTCGATCGTCTTGATCCGTGATGCCTTCGAGACGGTCGAGGCATGCGATGGAATGATGGATTCATGCTGTTGTTGAGCGTTGGAACAATGGCGACCGTCCACCGCTGGCCGTGGCTGCTCGCCCTGACCGAGCATGGATTGCCCAGTGACTAAGCAAACGCCGTGCCGGCGCAATTTTTTTGCGCTCGGTGAACCTTCTCTTGCGCGCGTGGCGTGACGACTCGACGCAGCAGATGAGCTGAAGCTGGGCTCCCGAGTGCGCCCAAACTCTGGCCTCTACAACTCCTTGCAAGAGACGACTCCGATGATGTACGATGGCTCCCTCCGCGGCGCGCACAGCTGACGGGATTCCAATGCCAATTGAGCTGGCGCGAATACCCCCGTTTTGGCGGCGCAAGAATGGCATCCTGCTGTATTTTCTGCTCACATCTTCGCTGCTCGCCAGCGCCGCGCTTGGGATCGACGGGGTGAGTCTTGTTTACGAACGGTCTTCCATTGGGATGATCAAGCTAACGGCGGGAAATCGTCGCAGTCAATGACCAATGGCATGCAAGTGCTCCCGACGTGGCAGGACCAGTTCGGGCACCCCCAAGGCGCAGCCCTGGGCTTCTTCGGCGCATCGAGTGCCGTCGGCGGCGTGATCCCCTTTATATTTCTCGGCGGGATCAGCGACAGATGCGGGCGCCGCGTCCCGACTGCCCTCGGCTCGATCGTCATCATCGCCGGCGTCCTGATTGAATTCTTCGCCACCTCCCTTGCCATGTATATCGGAGGCAAGATTGTGCTTGGGGTTGGGTCCTCGCTAATTCAGATGGGCGCGCCAGTTCTGGTGACGGAGCTAAGCCATCCCAAGGAGCGAGTGCAAATCACCACTTTCTACAATACGTCCATCGTGCTGGGATACGTGATTGGCGCATGGGCGACATATGGGTGCTTTCGCATCCCCGGATCGTGGTCGTGGAAGCTCCCGACGCTTATCCAAATCATTCCCTCGGCGTATCAGCTCAGCCTAATCTTCTTCTGCCCCGAATCGCCTCGGTGGCTCATAGCCACGGGTCGGATGAGAGAAGCGCGCGCGATTCTGGTCAAATATCATGGCGAATGCGATCCCAATTCCGAAACCGTCAACTTCGAGTGTATCGAGATTCGGCAGGTCCTCGCAAAGGAAGCGGGACAGAACATGACTTGGGTGGACTTCTTCTCCTCGATACCAAACTTGAAGAGGATATCCCTCTGCTTTGCCACCGCCGTCTTCAGCCAAAGCTCGGGTAACCTGCTCGTGTCAAACTATCTCACGCAGATTCTCAAAGATACCGGCGTCAATTCCGAAAAGGACATAACATTGGTCAACGGGATGGTGACGCTCTGGCAGTACATCGTGGCGCTCTCCGTCACTGCCTGCGTCAACAAGTTCAGGCGGCGCACCTTCTTCCTCATAGGCTCCGGAGGCGTTACGCTCACTTTTATCGCCTGGACGATTGGGGCCCAGCAATATCTCGAGCACGGTTCTCTCGCCGCTGGCCGGCTAGTCCTCGCATGCATCTTTATCTTCCAGGCCTTTTACACAATGGCCTGGACCAACCTGGTGGTGACATATCCCCTGGAGCTGGTCTCGTATCAGATGCGAGCCAAGACGTGGGCCTTTGTCCTGCTCACAGTGCAGGTGGCCACCATCTTTGGCAACTATGTGAATCCAATTGCGCTGCAGAACATTGGGTGGAAGTTTTACATTTACTATTGCATCTGGGTGGCGTTCATATTCGTCATTGTATATTTCTTCTTCGTCGAGACCTCGGGGCCGACGCTGGAGGAGCTAGCGTATCTCTTTGACGGGAAAGAGAAGAAGAAGCAACTCACGGTTGAAATACAACAACGGGACGACGAGGAGCTTCGCACGCAAACCGAATCCCTAGGGGCGAAGTCGGTTTCCGGTTCATCTGTATAAAAAGAAACGACAAGGTGGGAGATGCGTGGATTGAGGATTAGCGAGATTCATGTTTATAGACTGGGCATATAGAATGGGCATGGCGTTGGTTTTGAATTCGGACAAATGGACATAGAATAGATACCTCGGTCAGTCAACCTGGTAAATACACTTCCGGAATACCTCACCCCATACTAATGGAAGCACAACAGAAGCATCCAATGCATGCTGGTGGACTTATTAGGTAACTCTCCCCGGAGCTTGTTTCGTCTCGCTAACAGGGGTTTCAACAGGCAGCAGCTGATCAACCCCCTTCCCGCATCTCCACCAGGAGGGGGAAAAAAAGGTGAAGAAAAGGCTCTTGGGCTAGAGACAAAGCGAGTAAGGTGGAAATAGAACGATTCGACCACGTTCAGGAACAAGAAAATGGCTCAAACCTGGCAGGATCCGGCGGCTCATGGGCTGCGTGAACAATGAGAAGATGCAAGTCTCCCAAGATGGAAAGCCGGACCGCAATCCGCTTGAATGGGATTGACTCGCTGGTTGGTGGCTGATCGGGCCGGATGCCGTGACGGACTCCCCAAAATGTGACGCTATTCCAGGTGCCAAAGCGTTCGGGGCTAGAACCGGCACTTTGTAGTAGCAGCAAATTTTTTCCATGGACGGGGGTCGCATCTCTCTGTGTTTGTGTGCCTATGGCGCGGGATGGTTGGTGATATTTTCTCCGTGTGCTTCATCTGCCGTTGAGCTAACGAATGTAGGGCGGGAGATGAAGTGGAGATGGAATTTGCGAGAGAGGTGTGGATGATATCATGGTTGTTTTCAGCTACGAGTGCCATGATTCAGGGATCGGGCCTTTGGGGGAGGAGTTGAGGAGATGGGGGAGGGGATTTTGTACGGGGTATGGGGTACGGAGTACTGCATCACCTACCTTGTTCTTCGTGGGCCATCTGAGGAAGAGGAGCAACAACAACGACATCTCGCGTATGACGAGATATTTCGAGGTTGCTGCGAATGATACTGTGCCGTCTTCTAGAAGCAAGCGGCGTCTAGGCTAGGCTTGAGAGGGTGGCATTGCAGATAGGAGCTCCTTCATGATGGTGTGGTCCGGCTTCTTGTTGGCTCGCTATAATGCCGAGCTACAACTACTCCATTATCAAATCAGATCCTCCCAAGGCTTCGAATCCCTGCGACTTCGGCCAGGATGACGAGGACTAAGATAATTCGCCGGCAGCAGGTCCGCCTGTGAAGAAGATTCAAATCGAGGATTGGTGAAGATGGGGACTTGTACTTGGAGTGACATTCTGCCCTTGTCCCCCATCCTTGATGCAAGGAGGGAAACCTTGATGTGGGCGTACGCGTGGTTGTCCGACCCCTCCAACTCGATCAACATGGGGAGAGGCTTTTTTTTTTTTTTTTTTTTTTTTTTTTTTTTTTNGTTTTTTTTTTTTTTTTTTTTTTTTTTTTGCCCTCCACGTTCTCCATTCCGATGGGCACGAACGGTTGGGGGAGGAGGAAAAGCCTCCGAGCATTATGCTCACCGGCCCATGGGGTCACCCGTCATGGTGGTATTCTATGGATGAAAGCGGAGGCAATGTGGGACGTGTAAGTGGCCTTGATTGCGCCGATGGTACGATGGTACGGTACGAGTATACCGTAGAGGGCATGTTCAAGGGAGGATATATATATATCCAGACGCGGCGTGTGAGGGCCATGTCATGGGATTAAGCGGTTTGTGCTCCCTTGGACTGCATATCGGGGATCTGGTCCTCACAGTCTTGTCTCACTTCTCGCTTCTCTCTTCTCACCTAGCACACTCGAAGCTGTACATGGTCTGACAACAAACTACAACAACAACAACAGCAACAATAACAACAACACCATCACCATGTCCGACGACGGCAAGGAAATGACAGAGACCAAGTCTCACATAGAACTCTCATCCCCCGACACCGCCTCCGTCGACGCCCTCATCGCCTCCATGGAGGACCAGCTCGCAGCCGCGGGCGGTCTCGACACGGGCTTCTTCCAGGTGCAGTTCAGCGACCCCCGGCACTTTACCTGGCTGCTCGTCGCCTTCGCCAGCATGGGCGGCCTGCTCTCGGGTCTGGACCAGAGCCTGATTTCGGGCGCGAACCTGTTCCTGCCAAAGGATTTGCACTTGAGCGCCAGGCAGAACAGCTTGGTGAATGCGGGCATGCCGCTGGGGGCTGTCGGGGGCGCGTTGTTGCTGTCGCCGGCGAATGAGTATGGGGGGAGGAAGTGGGCGATTCTTCTGTCGATTCTGCTGTATACGCTTGGTGCTGCGCTGGAAGCAGGGTCTATCAACTTTGGTGATTCTCGTCTATATACGTGTAATCGTGCTGTGAACCAGGTGTGCTAACATGCTGCTTCTAGGGATGATTGTCTCTGGCCGTGTTATTCTGGGCCTTGGTGTCGGTCTGGAGGGCGGCACGGTTCCGGTCTATGTCGCTGAAACGGTCGAGCGTCGCATTCGAGGCAATCTCGTCTCACTGTATCAGTTCAACATTGCTCTGGGAGAAGTTCTCGGATATGCCGTGGCAGCCATCTTCCTCAAGGTCCCCGGCAACTGGCGCTACATCTTGGGCTCATCGCTGCTCTTCTCCACGATCATGTTTGCTGGGTAAGTTGCACCTCAATTGGAAGTGATACTTGTCTAGGATCATACTGATAACCTTCTTTCCAAAAAGGATGCTGTTTCTGCCAGAGAGCCCCCGGTGGCTCATGCACAAGAAGAGAACACTGGACTCGTACAAAGTCTGGAAGCGCATCCGCGGCACAGAAGCCCCAGAGTCCCGCGAGGAGTTTTACGTCATGGCTACCTCCGTGCAGCATGAGAGCGTTGCAGTCACCGAAGGGGCCAAGAACCAGCGTTTCCCCTGGATGGACTTTTTCACGTAAGTGGTGACAACTGCGTCTTCCTACGTGCTCCATCGCTAACACGAAAGAAAGCGTTCCTCGTGCCCGCCGAGCTCTCGTCTATGCCAACATCATGATTCTCCTCGGACAGTTGACGGGCGTAAACGCCATCATGTACTACATGTCGGTGCTGATGAGCCAGATTGGCTTCGACGATGAGAAAGCCACGTACATGTCTCTTGTTGGAGGCGGATCCCTGCTCATCGGCACGATTCCTGCCATTTTCCTCATGGAAACCTGTGGCAGACGGTTCTGGGCCATTACCATGCTTCCCGGGTTCTTTATTGGCCTGATCCTGATTGGAGTGGCTTACTTGATTCCGCTCGACACCAACCTGCCCGCAGCAGAGGGTCTGTATCTTAGCGGACTCGTCATCTATATGATGTTCTTTGGGTCCTATGCCTGTTTGACATGGGGTAAGTCAAGATCAAGTATCTGGCGCTTTGGTATAATCACTTGCTTACCGACACCCTTTCAGTCGTCCCATCAGAGGTATATCCCACCTACCTCCGCAGCTACGGCATGACCACCTCGGACGCCCTCCTCTTCCTCGCCTCCTTCATCGTCACGTACAACTTCACCGCCATGGAATCCGCCATGACGCGCACCGGCCTGACGCTCGGCTTCTACGGCGGCATCGCCTTTGTCGGCGAGATTTACCAGATCTTCTTCATGCCCGAGACCAAGGACAAGACGCTCGAGGAGATTGACGCCGTGTTTTCGCGGCCGACGGGGGAGATTGTGCGGGAGAATTGGGCTGGTGTGAGGGAGACGGTGGCGGATCTGTGTAGTGGGCGGTTCAAGAAGGTGTTTGAGGGGCAGATGCAGAGGAGGAAGAGCCTTTCTGAGCCCATTGCTTGAATGGTGGACCAGCTGCGGGCTTTTGTATGATGTTAGACATTGTGTGCTTGAGATGATGTCAAATCCAAAGGCTGGGATATGAATTGAGCTATTCAACCTCATCTTGTCTGGATAAATGCTATCGTGTAAGTGATGGAGCCCATGTCGATGTCTAGGTGGACAGTGAATCGTTTTTTTATAGCAATACCGTCCATGTTTCAATTGACGTCACAGTCAATTCGGCTATATGAACATCTCAACTCCACCACAAGTTGATCAAGTAACCGAGAATCAACACCATGACTGTCCTGAGAAGGTCTGACGATGCACGTCCTGCTTTGAATCAATATTATATACAACTTGGTTCCCGCTACGTTTAAGAGCTTTCTGAATCAAGCGGCTACCTCATAGCATTAGCCTACAGACTCACGCCATGTCTCGCCTCCTCAACCGCCAGCTATGGCGGCCAACTGCCTCTTATACGAGAATATGCCACACCATGGCGTCTAGGGACAGAAGCTTCTCATCCACAGCTCACCGCCGCATCATGGACACAACCGGCTTCACCGAAACCCAGCTCACCGTCCGCGAAGCAGTCAGCCAGATATGCTCCCGCTTCCCCAACACCTACTGGCAGCGCCTCGACCAAGAAGAGCAGGACCCCGCGGACTTCCACGCGGCCCTCGCCCGCGACGGCTGGCTGGGCATCGCCCTCCCGGAACCCCTCGGCGGCTCCGGCCTGGGCATCTCCGAGGCCACCGTCATGATGCAGGCGATTGCCGAGTCCGGGGCCGGCATGGCGGGCGCGCAGGCCGTCCACGCAAACGTCTACGCGACGCAGCCGCTGGCCAAGTTCGGCACGGAGGAGCAGCTGCGGGAGACGATCCCGGGCATCATCTCGGGCCGGTGGCGGACGTGCTTTGGGGTCACGGAGCCCAACGCCGGGCTGGACACGCTGCGGCTGGCGACGACGGCGAGGCGCGAGGGCGACGAGTATGTCGTTTCGGGGCAGAAGATTTGGACGACGTGCGGGCAGGTGGCGTCCAAGATGATGTTGCTGGCGAGGACGGCGGCGTATGCGGAGGCGGAGAGGCCGAGTCAGGGGCTGAGCTTGTTCTGCATCGATCTGGATCGAACGCAGCCGGGGTTGGCGATGCGCAAGATTCGCAAGATGGGCGGCAGGGCTGTGGATGCCAATGAGGTCTTCTTTGACGGCTATCGCATTCCCTCTAGCACGCTCGTCGGAGAAGAGGGCAGAGGCTTCGAGATTGTCCTGCACGGCATGAACGCCGAGCGATGTCTGCTAGCCGGCGAGGCTCTGGGCCTGGGGTACGCGGCCCTCGCCAAAGCAGCATCCTATGCCCGCGAGAGGATCGTCTTCCAGCGGCCCATCGGCATGAACCAGGGCGTGGCGCATCCCCTGGCCGACGCCTACATGCACCTCGAGGCGGCCAAGCTGGCGACGTACCACGCGGCGAGGCTCTACGACGCCAGCAAGACGGACGTCGGCATCACGCAAAAGGCCGTCGGCGTGGCGGCCAACAGCGCAAAGTATCTCGCTGCCGAGGCGGCCTTTTCGGCGTGCGAGAGGGCCGTCCTGACGCATGGGGGGATGGGATATGCGGCTGAGTACGACGTCGAGAGGTGGTTCAGGGAGTGTCTGGTGCCGCGGATTGCGCCGGTGAGCAGGGAGATGATTTTGAACTACGTGGGGGAGAAGGCGTTGGGCTTGCCAAAGAGTTACTGAGTTGAAGGTGACATCAGATGCTTGGGGTGGTGGGATTGAGTGTAAGGATTGTGGTGTTGTGGATGAGTCGGTGGCTTCATGTGACAAGTGAGTCTGTGGATGATGAGACTGTAGATGCACCCGAGTTGCTAAGCACACGACTGCCGGGTGCATCAATGCGGACCTGCATCCATCGATCTTTTTAATACTGAATGACGAACGGGAAGAAATCAATGCAAAGTACTCGTCAACAGAAGGGCGTCCTTCATGTCACGATCCATGCCGTAGCAAACATGAAGCCGGAGGCAAGGCGCAAAAGCCCCCACCACATCTTCCGTAGTCCGAACCGGAGCCTTTCTGTCCGTCATCTCAACATCAACACCAATCTCAGCGCCAGAATCAAGTCATTCAAATCAAACCCACGAGGCTTGAGTCCCGCCTCGCCACAATCAATGAAGTCGTCCAAAACAGCATCGCCAGCTCCAGGCGAAGGCGACGGCAAAAAGTCGCGGGCCAAGCACGCCTGTCGCGAGTGCAACACGCGCCGAGTCCGCTGCGATGTCATGGAGAAGCAGCCGTGCTCCAACTGCCGTGCCGCCGGGGCGAGCTGCCAGGTTCTGCCGTCGCGGAGGGGGAGGTATGAATTCATTTGAGGATGGTGGTAGACTTTACTAAACATCATCAGATACCCGCGCAGGTCTCGTCGGCTGCTGCAGCAGGTGCGCAGCGAGAGCGTCACGCAGGCGTCGAGCGACACCGGCCAGCCCACGCCTCTCGACACTCCCTCTCACCCCAATGCAGCGCCCTCTCAAAGCACTCAGCAGCTGGCCTCTGACACCCAAAGCCAAGTGGCGGAACACCAGCCAGGCCATCTGCCACCCAGCTCTTCCCCGTCGTCTCCCACGCCCACAGCCACGCCCGGCACCCGCTTCTTCGGCGAGTCCAGCTTCCTCACCCTCGTTCCCGGCGAAGACGAGGGCGCCTCTGCGCAGTCCAACGCCGCAGGCGACAACGGCAGAAACAACCAGAAGCCGCGGTTCACGTTCCCCATGCCGCCGACGCCCCAGTCAGCCTCGCAAACGGCCCAGGGCGGCACCCACGGCCTCAGCACCGGCCTGATGCGCTACCTCGCCGACGAAGGCGCCCTGACGCTGCCCGACCTCGAGAGCTGCCTGCCCGCGCTGCAGGCGTACTTTGCCTGGTTCCATCCCAGCTACCCTATCCTCGACCGGGCGCAGATTGCCCGCCGCCTGGCCTCGGCCACGTCCTTTGCCGGCGTCGACATGTCGCGGATGCTGCTGCAGGCCATGCTCCTCATCGGGGCGACGTACTGCGACGCGGCCACGATCCGGGCCATGGGGTTCCAGGACCGGTCGCAGGCCAAGACGGCGTTTTACACGCGCGCGCGCCTGCTGTTCCACGCCGACTGGGAGAAGGACGAGACGGTGCTGATCCAGTCGCTGTTTCTGATGAGCTTCTGGAGGGGGGCGCCGGCGGATGTGCGCGATGTGCGGTATTGGTTGGGCGTGGTGATTACGCTTGCAGAGTCGTACGGCTTGCATCGCTCGTGAGTTTTCTTCCCTCGTCTTTGAAATCATATGGTGCGGTGATGTTGACCTGCGCTGCTCAAGGTCACGATCCATGTCAAAGGATTCGTATACAGCTTGCATGAGACGACGGATATGGTGGTCCATCTATGTAAGTGCTCTCTCTCTCTGCTTGATGCAATTACCTGCCCAGTGCTTTATGGATCCGAGCTCATGCTTATCGAAATGCAGGTAAGAGAGAGACAAGCATCTGCATCTCTGGGTCTTCCCAGCAGAATTAGAGACCAAGACTGCGACATTGAACCTCTCACTCCGATGGACCTGGAGTCGGAAGTTGGCCCCGTCGACTCCTCCTTTGGCTCGTGCCAGCCAGAGCACGTCACATATGCAATCAAGATGGTGGAAATTGCCAAGCTACGTAAGAATACCAACAAGCCCATGCATCTTCTTCATCCCTGACATGTGCTTTTCTGTACATTGACACTTGCTTGACCAGTCGGCAGAATCATCGACCTCCACTTCGTTCCCGGCCACGCCTCCTCATCCTCAACCTCCCCAGACACTGTCCACGACCTCAACGCATCTCTCGAAGCCTGGATGGCCAGCCTCCCCGAAGACATGAAGTACTCGCCGGATCACGGCACAGATTCCGTCTGGGCGTGTCTCCTCCACCTCGCATACAAGTAAGCGTCAAGCCCCTTTCATGCTCTGCTAATGTACAGAGAAGAACGATTCTCACTTGCCATGTCCCTTGACTAATTACAACACCAAACTCGAAAATTCGAACGAATACATAAAGCCACCTCAAGATTTTGATACACAGGAACAGCTTCCTCCGCCTCGAATCTACGACGCCCGGGTCCCAGGTCGTGATCAAGGCCGCGTGTCGCATCAGCCGCATTGCCGAAGACATGTCCACCCAGGGGACCCTCCGTTACGGACAAATGCATCTGTAGGTTCTCCTTGTTCTCCTCCTTCGCTTGTTCAAGAGTCTTCTTACACGAAGCAGCATCACGAGCATCTTCTCCGCCCTATGCATCCACACCATCACCATCCGCCGCGGCTCAGGCCTCACCAGACGCCTCGCCGAACACCGCGCCGAAACGTGTCTCCTCTGCCTGAAGGAGGTTCAAAAGTACTGGCGCATCAACATCAACGTCCTCGACTTCTTCCTACAGTATCTGGACCGCTCCATCGCCGCGAGATTGCACGGCATGCAGTCCGACGCTCCGCCTCCCCCCAGCCGAGGCGCCGGGAGAGAGGCCAAAGCAAACGACGCGAAATCCATTACCGTAGCTGACGCAGCCCCCTCGGACGCAAATCCAAGCTCCATGCCGTATCCTCGTGTCGAGTTTGAGGCTGCAGCAGCAGCAGCAGCACCACCACCAACACTGGACCTCTCCATTCCAAATCTCGGGCCGGGGCACTATCTGGCGCAGGAGGAGTTTCGGGAGCAGTATCTCGGCCTCGTCAGCCAGGGTGACGACGTGCTGGGCGATTGGGACTTGTTCCTGCAGGGCGAGGATTTCTCACAGACGGGCAGCGGGTTCAACGTTTTAGAAAGGTCATTGTAAGTTTTTTTTTTTATGAATGAAGATTATGACATTCATCTTCCAATTAAATGTACTACAACGCTACTCTCAAATATACAGGCCGTAGAATCCAAATAAAAGATTTCACCATACTCGTCCCTAGCTACCAACCAGAGGCATTTCATTCCAACATACAACATACAACATGAAAACCAAACAGAAAAAAACACATTACAAAAACCACCTAAACTCAGGGGCGCTAGGACCGTCCCTCAGACGCGAAGTAGGAATGTCGCGAGGATCAATCTTGACGCCCGAGCGACGATCACGCCTCTTGTTGTCCCAAATCATAAACGTGCCCATGCACAGCGTAATCAGCGCGCCCGCAGCGCCAAAGCACGCCGTGGTGATGAGCGCAGGCTCGTATCGGGGCGCGTCCTGCGCGCGGAAGATGTTGCTCGACACGAGGCCCATGACGTTGGCCAGGGGCACGCCAACAGAGGTGAGCGTGATGCGGCGGCCCTCGTGGGCAATGTTGTTGTTGTACCAGGTGGAGAGCAGGACAGACGGCGCCGAGGTGCCCCAGCACATCATGAAGGTGGCGAAGTAGGCGACGTGCAGCTGCTTGGTGACGTCGTCGATGGCGGCGTAGATGATGAAGCCGGTGAAGGTGAAGACGTAGCCGAGGACGATGAAGGGAAACCGCAGGCGGGTGTAGTCGGAGCAGAAGGCGAGGACGAGCAGCATGACGGCGCCGGTGACGTTTGGGGCGACGGTGTAGAGGTTCGTCTTGACGGTCGAGTACTGCAGGCGGGAGATGATCTGGGGCAAGAAGAGCGAGACGGACTGGATGGGGACGCCGAGGCAGACCTCGATGAGGAGGAAGCCGTAGGCCCAGGGGTATGTGAAGATCTTGAGGGCGTCGCGGAAGTTGAACTTTTCGGCCACGTCGGACGAGGAATCGACCTGGATGCGGTGGAAGGCCAGGGAGCGCTCGTCCTCGGTGAGGAAGCGGGCCTCGGAGGCGCTGCGCGGGAGGTACCAGTAGGCGAAGATGGCGAAGAGGAAGGTGACGCCGCCCTCGATGATGAAGAGGTATCGCCAGACGAAGATCTTGCTGCTCTGGATGTGGAAGACGCCAAAGGCCAGGAGGCCCGAGAAGGCGTTTGCAATGTTGGACGCGGCGTAGAAGACGGCCAGGCGGCGGGCGAGCTCGCCGCGGCGGTAGAAGGTGGTCAGGTAGTAGATGACGGTCGGGAAGAAGGCGGACTCGGCCATGCCGAGGAACCAGCGGACGGCGAAGATGCCGCTGAAGTTTTGGGTGGCGGCGGTGCAGAGCGTCATGGCGCCAAAGGTGAGCATCATGAGCGGCAGGGCGCGCGAGGCGCCGAATTTCTTGGCCAGCATGGCAAAGGGGGGCGCGAAGACGACGTAGGGGACGAAGAAGATGGAGACGACGAGGTTGTACTGGTTGGACTTGAAGTGGAGGTCTGCCCCTTTGTGTATTAGACGTTGCTTCATGAGTAGGGTTGTTGGATAGGGGGGCTTGCATACCGTCGCTGAGGCCTTTTGTTTGAGCGTTGCCCAGGTTTCCCTTGTCGAGGGCGTTGAAGAGGTCTGTATATCCATCCGGTCGTCAGATGCTGACTCTCTTCGCAGACGAGGATACTTACACATGATGGCCAGCACAGGCAGGATGCGAATGTCAAACTTGAAGCACAGCGCTCGCTCGGCGGCATGATCGACGACGCGCGCCGTCTCCTCGATGGAGCCCTCCTTCTGGCTCTCGATCTGGTCGAGGTTCTCGTGGGTGCCCATGTCCTTGGACACGCCGCTGTCGACGTTTGGAGCAGCCATGGCGACGACCTGTGTGTTTTTCCCTCTCCAGCAAGTGACGTGAAATGAGGACTATAGTGGGAAGAAGGAAGGTTGAAAGTGAAGCAGAGGAAAAGGGGGGGGAACGAGGCCGAGGCGGGTGGACGAGGTTGGGGGGATGCCAGCCGGAAGCCTTCTTATAAGTAGGTGAGACGAGAGCTGTCTAGCTCAATGCACACCGACCTGCCAGGCTAAGTCAAGGGTTCGTATCGTATCGGTAGGCACACCCAGAGCAGATGTAGCTGACGGGCAGTCAGAATGATTATAGCAATGTCGACGACAGCTCCAGGATGTCCGAAAAGAGACGGCTTTCCCTGGTAGATGGGACACGAGGCAAGCAGGGGTGTTGACAGGAGGGATGACGGCGCCCTTTTATGACGGGAGAATGCAACTCTATATGCCAAGACGAAGCAATTGTAGCTGGTTAGTTACAAGGCCTCTCACTTCGTGTACAGATAGGTAGATTGATAGGCGATCCGTCCAGCCGGGCTTCAGCGGTGGAGATGGAAGAAGGGGAAACAAACGGCCCATTCCAGCCGCGTGGATGGATGACCTATTCTCTGCATATGCCTCTAGAGAGAGAGAGAGAGAGAGAGAGAGAGAGAGAGAGAGAGAATCTCAAGTGACCCCCCTTCACAGGCCCCCCAACCAAACAGACGGGATTCTCGAACAACAAGACTTACAATGGTGGTAGACGTCCCGTCGAACTAGCCCACAGACCATCAACAAGGCCCGGAGACGTGGGAAAGATTGGGGTCCCCCGTCGAAAGTATCTTGCAGCTCTGAACAGAACCCCAAGCCGAGGATTGCGTCGCGCGTCTGTGTGAGAGTGTGTACTCGTCACAAAAGCAGCCAGCAAGAGCCAGACGAGGCACAACAGCCAGACAAGACACAACAGCCGGGATCCCTTGTATCCACCAACCCCCCAAATCTCTTATCTCTTGTCTTGCTCACTCTCGCTCTTGTTCCCCTTCTTTAGATCCACGCCAACGCAGGGTCAATGATGCGCAGCAAAGAAAAAAAAAAAAAAGAAAAAAGATGGCTATCTCTAATCTATCCATCTTGGTTTTTCCCAGATAAGTAAACATACGACGACGCACATCTTCTGAATCCTGCATCATCAATGACTCGCGACAAAAGACAAGAAACAGAACGAAACATCCAGCGAACGCCGCCCCTCCCCCAGAAAATGGCCCTTCTCTCTCTCTCCGCCAAATCCTCTCCGTGGGGAAGAGAGACGCAAGCCTAGAGCCCAAAACCTGGAGAAACGGCCAGCTTACCCCACACTTTCGTGTCTCTCTTGTCTGTCCTTTGGTTCCCTGAGTCAAGTGCGTGTGAGCGAGTGCAGTGCGGTGCAGTGCTTGACTAATAGACACACACGCAAAGGCCGGGAAAGGGAGGGGGGTCCAAGCGCAACAGGCAAAAGAACAAACATGATCCCCAGCATCCCCGAACGATCCATTCCCGGACTTTTAGGTCGGTGGGGAAGAAGGGGAGCTATCCGAAGAGGACCAGGGCGGTTGGTTGATTAGAAGAAGGCAAGCTGGTGGGCATGGGAAAAGACCGCTTGAGTGGGAGTCAAAGGTGAGGCTATGTTGCAGTTGCGCCGTGTATCCGGTTCGATGGGGCTTCGATTCCCCTTCAACTGGAGTCGATTGTGTATCTGCTTCGCCTGGACATGCGGGTTGCTATCGCCTTCACGATGGCTTATCTTGTGCAATCAGTGGAGCTTCCATGGGGGGTCGTGATACTCTTCTCTCTCTCTCTCTCTCTCTCTCTCTCTCGCTTCTTGTCTCTATCATCTTCAACCCCCCTCTCGCCGCCACAAGATGCCCAATTCTCGGCCAAATACAACCCACCTGACCGCCATTCAGTGGGGGAACAAAAAACCATGAATCTTCCAAGTTCAGCGCCCGACATTCCGTATTCTTCAGATAGCTATGGACAGGCACGGATTAACAGACAAACAGCATATCGCCCTAGACGGGGGTCAACCAACAGCGGGCTCCCAGCCATCGGAAACTCCCTACACTTTCGTCCTAGTGAACCGAGTCCCGATCGTTGGCGTGACGCTCGGGCCATGGACGGTATCAGCTGCTAGTTGGGGGTCAAGGAGGGAGGNCCCAGAACAGTGCGGCGAGCAGCTTATACTTGGTCCATAAGGGTACGGAAAGGCTTCGAGCTGGGTGAGCTTTAGCTTCTGGCCCCCTTCTCTCTCTCTGAGCGTTGTGCTATCAGTGAGTTTGAGCTCATGGCTCTTCTTTACTTGGTCACTGCTAGCTAGAAGATTTGGACATGAACAGTATGAGCACATGTTCAAAGTCTGAAAAGGGCTTGTACGAGCAAGCAACTTCTTAGTCTTGTCCTCCACTCTCAGGCGGGGGGGAAGTTTTTATCCTACAATCGTCTCTCTCCCGCTGCTGACCAGCTTGAACCGAACTCCGCTCCAGCATTGAAGCAAGCCAAGCTACGTCAACTTGACAGATTCCGTACATTACTCATGAGATCCATAGCAGCTCGAGTGACAAACAGTTTTAGATTAGCAGCAGCAGCAGCAGCAGCAGTAGTAAGACATCCCTAGGTAGCGGAATTCAAAGTGGGAATTGTGAGGGGGGCCAATAGTTTGAAACCCGTGAATATGAATGAACTTCTGCCTCCTCCGCACGTGGACCTACCTAGTCCCAAGTCCTACCTTTTCTTCCTCCTCTTCTCTTTCAACTTCGTCTCGCTCTGCAACTTCCTTCTCTCATCAAACACCACCAACCCACCCAAAATGTCCGCAAAAGAAGCCGTCCTCACCTCCAACGCGCCCAAGCCCCTCCCCGGCATCTACAGCCAGGCCATCAAGGCCAACGGCATGGTCTTTGTCTCGGGCGCCGTGCCCATGGACCCCGTCACCATGCAGCTCATTGACGGCGACATCCAGGCTCACACGGTAAGCTGTCCTCCGGGTTTCTCCAACACAACATGGACGCAGACGTATGAGCAAGAGCTGATTGTCCTCCACCAAAAAAGCACCAATGCATCAAGAACCTGTCCGCCATCCTCGAGGCCGCCGGCTCCAGCCTCGAAAAGGTCGTCAAGGTCAACGTCTTCTTGGCCGACATGGGCGACTTTGCCAAGATGAACGAGGTGTACAGCACGTACTGGGGCGACGTCAAGCCCTGCCGGACGTGAGTTTCTCTTCTCTTTCCCGAGTATTACAATCTGGCAAATCTTGTTTTGCTTCCCACCATTCACTCTCTTTTCAATTACCTGGTCCTCTCCTGTTACCCCTCCATGTTGGAAAAAAAAACACGCCCCGCCATCGGATGCAGATGCAACATTGTGGTGGGGGTCCATGAGGGCGCAGAGAGGCTGTGTCACGTATAAGGCCTTTTTGACGTGTAGTTTTCAAAGGACAACTACGGAGCATTGGCTGTGTCATTGAACAAGGACGAGAGAGACTGACTATGTGGTTTGAACAGATGCGTGGCTGTCAAGACGCTTCCCCTGAACACCGACGTCGAGATTGAGTGCACTGCCGTCCTGTGAATGGGAAAGAAAACGGAAAATGTAAATAACAAAATGAGGCACAACGGGAATGGAAAAATGAATCATAGACCAAATGAAGATGGACTTTTGACGTCCCGTATGTTAGATCCCCTTTCTTCAGCGATATGCTGTGTGTAACCGAGTGATGCAAATGTGTGCTACAACCTCACAACTTCATGTGTCGAATTCCGTGTAAGTGGACAACGTCAATTAAAACACCAATGCAATTTCACTCGAGCCAATTCCCTGTTGAAATAAAACATCACATCATTCCATTGATTCCCGCATGTGCGCCTCGTAAATGTATCTCAAATGCAAATCCAAGCACCCATCCATCACGCAACATCAGCCAACGACTTCTCAACCTCCATCATCTCCCTCATGCCCTCCGCAATCGCCTTCACCTTGACCTCGTCCGGCCTCGGCAGCGGCCTCCTCGCCCACCCGCCGTACCCGTAAAAGGCCTGCAGCGCCGCCTTGACGCCCACGACGCCCGTCTGGATCGCGACCCAGTCGCCCGCCGCCAGCACGGCCTGCAGCGCCGCCGCCTCCTCCTTCGCCTTGACGTCGTCGCCGCCCGCTGCCTCGGCAAGCCGCCACAGCTTCGCGTTGGCCCGCGGCGACACGTTGGCCAGCCCGCCGATGACGCCCGCCGCGCCGCTCGCGTGCGCCGAGAGCGTAAAGTCCGCGCTGCCCGCGAAGCAGAGGAAGCCATCGCCCGACTTGCGCACCGCGGCCGCCACGCGGCCCAGCTTGCCCGTGTTGCCGCACGTGAACTTGCACCCGGCGATGTTGGCGTGGCGGCTCAGCCGGACCAGCACGTCCGAGTTGATGTCGATGCCGGGAGTGGCGCCGGGGTAGTTGTAGATGATGACGGGCACCGGCGAGGCGTCCGCCACGGCCTGGAAGAAGCCCTCGACCGTCGCCGCGTCAAACAGGCCCGCGTAGTAGCTCGGCGGCAGCACCAGCGCGTAGTCGCCCCCGTTGGCCGCCGCCTGGCGGCACAGGCTGACGGCCTCGACGACGGACTGCGCGCCGCAGCCGACGATGAGCGGCATGGACGCGAAGCCGGCGGCGTCGAGGGCGGCGCGGGTCGCCGCGGTGATGGAGTTGCGCTCCTCGTGCAGCAGGTGGACGGCCTCGCCGTTGGAGCCCTGGACGGCCAGGCCCGCGACGCCGGCTTTTGCCAGGCGGACGGCGTGCCGCGAGGTGGTCTTGACGTCCAGCTCGTCCGTCTCGGGGTCGAAGAAGGCCACTGTCGGGACGTAGATGCCGCGGGTCAGGGGGCGCGAGGGGCGCTGGCCGGGGGCGGCGGCCTCGGTGTAGGCTGAGGGGGACATGATGTTGTTGATTCTTTTGTGCTTTTCTCTCGATATAGAGGGGAGAGGGGAGAGTGATGGTATGACAGAAGGGTTGTGATTATGATACCACAGGGTAGAGCAAGACTGTCAAGCCTCAATGTCAAAAGAGAATGACACAACAGAATGTCTCGCAGAGCAAACCCACCAACAAGCACACGAAAGTCTTTGAAACCTCAAGAATGAGTAAACAAGAAGAAGAAGAGAAAGAAGAAAAGAGAGGAAAGAGGGAAAGGGTAAAAGGGAACCAGATGGCACGCCGGTACACTTACATTAGCAGGTCAGGTCTGGTCAGCCTCGCCTCCATGTCCCCCCATGGCTGTGCTACCTCCTTATTGCCGAGACGTCTACAAGTCGAGCAAACCGCTACTATAGAATGCCCAATGTCGTGCTCCACGGGCCAAAAGAAACAATCAGCCAGCCCCAAAAGGCGGCGCAGAGGAAAAGATCGGAGGACAGGATGAAGGAGAGGAGCGGTACCCCCACGCTCCCCCATAGTTTCTGATCCATGGCAGAACGATCTGCTGATGCATGTGCAAGTACGGAGCACTAGTACTACTTATGTACTTTGTACTGTACTTTGTTCAGAAGGGGATAATAGAGGAGGCAAGGGAAAAGAAGTCACCCCGAGCTTGGTCCTAACATTCGCCGTCTTGCCCCCTCCCCCCCCCCTTGACTAGTCCCGCGCAAGAGACTACATATGCTCTTTGATTCTATGTATGCCGCCTTTACAGCGTAGCTTCTTACCTTAATTTCTCCCCTCACCTTGTACATATTCTGGGCAAGTTCCCTCTCGAACCAAAAAAGCGGAAGCGCCACAATGGAGCTTCTTCCCCGTCTTTTGGGGGGGGGGAGGGAGAGCGCGAAGCAAGTGTGGGGGAACCAGCCCGAACTCCACCGAGTTTGTCCCATGTCGTGATGTCTCTGAAATCCGGACCTGCAGCTTGCAGAAATGACTCGAGCAAGTCAGATGATGGACGGAATTCATCGAGTCCTCTCCTCAAGAATCAGATTCATACTATTATGCTTGTTCAGTGTTATGCTCGCAAGCTCTGTAGTTACAGACCAGAGTAAACCTCCTTATAAGCAATTTCGGCTGCTGAGCTCTCGACGACTCCATGCTGTTCTCCAGTAGACTTGACAATAGGTAACACATCAATATCGATCGATATAGCATCACGAGCCCATATCAAGCTCACAGATAGATAACTAACCAAGCCTAACCAAGTAATCCAACCACAACTCACCAACCTCGCAGCCCCAACACTACACACATCCATTCATCCAGCATCACCATCGTCACCACCCCCTAGCCTTGACCCAAACATCAACAACCTCATCCTCCCTCCCCTCCAAATCCTCGTCCACGACAAAATACCACCCAAAATGACTGCTCGTAATGCACGCATGGTTCGGCCACAGCCTCACCCTCTGTCCCGCCTCGAACCCATCCCCCTGAGGCCCCAGCAGCCCACGGCCACTGCTCGTCCTCCTCTTCCCCCCAGCCCACGTCAAGATCCCATGCTCCTGCGCAAACCTCCCCACCGTCCAGCCCTCGAAATCCTCCACATCCCCCTCCGGCATCCTCGCCCCGGGCCCCCTCCTCCCCCACGGCGTCACCACCGCCATCCCGTCGTACGCCTTGCAAAACTCCCGACCCAGCGCCAGCCCGCCCGCCCCGACGAGCGCCTCGTCCGTGCCGTTGGTCCCCCGCCCGGGATACACCCCGTGCACCTCGGCCACCACCGTCAGCGCAATGTCGCGCCACGACAGCCTCGACGCCGCCGTGCTGTGCGCCGCCAGCTGCTGCAGGTCCAGCGTCGGGTACACGCCCGCGTGGATCTCGACCGCGTGGCCCTTGTCCTTGGCCGCGCCCAGCAGCGCCGCCAGCTCCGTCGCCGCCTGTCGAAGCTCCGGCGGTCCGGCATCACCTTGGCCGTCCGAGGCCTCTCCGGCAATCACCAAGTTCTGCACCGCCAGCGCCGTGGGGGACGCTCCCGCAGAGACGACCAGCGTCGGCAGCCTGACGCCCTTGTCCTTTGCCCTGCCCACCAGCCTCTCCGCGCCGCTGAGCATGGCCTCAATCTCCGCCTCGAGCATCCTCACCGCCGCAACCCGGCTGTCTCCCCCGTACGAATGCCCGGCATGCGAGTACAAGCCCGAGAGCACCACGCGTCCCGCCTCGTGCGCCTCGAGCGCCGCCTCGGCCACCTCGACGAACCGCTCGCTGCTCTCGACCACTCCGGCGCGCTTCCCGCCCATGTCGATCTTGATGTGCGCCAGCGGCTTCACGCCCGACGCCCTTTGCAGCTCCGCCGCGGCGGCTAACTGCGCCGGGTCGTCGAGGAGCACCGAGATGCTGCCCTCGCCGAGGACCTTGGCAATGGCCGCAAGTCGGGGCACCGCGCCTTTGGAGATGGGCAGGCCATAGAGGACCTGTGTAAGACGAATCAGCCGTTTGACTCATCGCCCAATCTTCCAGTTGATTTCTTTGTAAGTGGGATGAGATAAGGAGGAACACTCACGTTAACTTGTCTCCCCTTGCCCTTATACTCCTCCAACAAAGGCAAAACAAACTCTGCCTCTGAAAGCGTCGAAACAATCAAATTCGCCGGCCTGCCCACGTCCTCGCCAACTTGCAGCCTCGTCAACTCGATAGTCTGTATTTCATCCCATCAGCATCATCATCATCATCATCAGCTTCCCATGATTTCCCCCCCTCTCGCACATCTTGCCCGTACAGAACGTGCTATATGTTAGGTAGAGGAGACGTATGAGTTGCAAAAAAAAACTCACCTTGTGCGTCTTCACATGCGCCCTCCACCCCAACCCCAACCTCCCAACCGCCTCCAGCATCCTCGCGCAGTTGCGCCTCGCCGCGGCGACATTCAGCACCGCCGCCGGCGTCGGCACCTCATGGAGCGACTTGCCCACAAAGGCCTGGGCCAGCGCCTCCTTGGGCGAGGGCGGGTAGAAGGTGAGCGATGACATTCTCTCTTTTTTTTCCTCTTCTCTTATTCCCCCCCTCAGTTGTGCTTCTTCAAGTCAAGAGTGAAGCTGTTTGTTTTGTCAATGATCAAAGCTCAGATAGATACTTGGTCAATGGTCTGAGAAACACTGTTGAATAAAAGAAATCGTGCCGCAGCTTGTTGCGACATCGGATAGCTGCGCTTCACCTCGACCCAAAATCTCTCCTCAACCCACGCTGCCCCTCATTCTCCAGCTACTATCCTAGACTGAGGTGTTGCTTACACGCCGAGATAAGTTCCAGGGTTGCTCCCCCACGGAGAAAAGGTGGCGCTCCTTTTCCACCAAGACAGTGGGAGAACCGTCCCGTAATCGGTGGGGGACTGTATCTCACAGAGACAGACTCACACGCAGACTTGGGTATGCGCTCGACAGGACGCATGATCGCTTTGTGAACTTACACAATGCTTTTTCAAAACCTACACAATGTCTTTGTACAGCGTATTGCAATAGACTCGGTTCAAGATAGTCTCCGCCTTGTGCCTACACCACTCCTGACTCCTTTAGTATGCAACTAATGACTTCTCTCATGCACCTACCCATCAAGAAACAAAACATGACACAATTCCCCTCCCAGCCGAGTCGCCAATCAGTCACGTATCAGGCGATGCAAGAGAGCACGACCTCATGTTGGAGACGCATCAGGATGACCAGCTTGATGAGATACCCACTCACTCAGTTCAATATCATGCCCTGGCCCTCCAACAACGCGACTGGTCCCGTGCAGGCTCTGTTGACGCTCCATCCGTGCCACCAGCAGGTCGAACATGTTTTCACCCGAGGCAGGCTGCCACGCGCGGCGGCCCGAAAGGAAGACGTGGTGCATTTCTTCCAGCGTGTATCCCTTGGTCTCGTGAGCGACGCAGGAGAGGTATATACATGCCATCCAGTTCACTAGAGATCAATGAGCTGGGCCGCAGGAGGGTCCTATCCCATCAACAAATCACTTACAAACACCGAATACGAGAAAAGTCCAGCCCCTATCAGTCTTCAGGTTAGCATATATGATGCCACGTTGCCACGGTACGGTAGACAAGAAAAGGAGGCAAAAGGAAAGAGAAATGGGAACGTCAAAGACCATGCCTACCCGGCAGCCCGCACTGTCAAGCCTCGACATGTCAGCCATTGTTCTCTCACAACAGCATCCCTCGAATCACTTGCCTAGGCTCGGCAACCCCCAGGCCATGCCAACATTGCACATCCAGAACACGGCCATGCAGAGACCAAATCCTCTCGTCCGAAGCCAACCCGGGAATATCTCTGCAGGGTACACCCAGGTGATCGGGCCCCAAGACATCGCGTACGCGACGATAAACAGATGGCACAGGATAATCATGCCAAGTGACCAAGCGCCGTGATAGCTCTTGATGGCCCAGGGGACATACGTCTCATCACGCCCATTGTCATCTCTGGCCTCCTTGTTGGACGCGATCCGCCTTGATTGGCAAAGTCCTGTCTACAAGTAAGCCAGCATTCTTCGTGTCCCATGGCGGAGGAGCCAAATGCAAATAGTCACCCATCCAGAAAAGACAAGCTGCCATCCATAGGCAGCCAAACTTCATCACCAACCGCCGGCCCCACGAGTCCAGCCAACGAATTGCCGGCAGAGTGAAGAGGATGTTGACAAGATACAGAAGCACAACAAGAAGATCCATCGATACAAGCCCGGTTCCAGCCGTGGGAAGCATAATCTGGTCTGGAAACTGTCAGATGCGCTCGGCGACACCACGGTGTATATTCGACGAGTCGTCGGGGGCAGACAGACATAGGACCAGTTGCACGCCACATAGCTGACTCCACGCGGTGACCAGCATGCCCAGCACGAGTCGTGCACGCACCCTCCAGCTAAGCAGCTCTCGACACGGGTGCGGCACTTGCGGTTGGTTCAGGACGTCGCCCTCCAGCTCGTGAACATGCGCCAGGACGCGGGCATTCTGTCCATCTCCAGATGCGTGCAGGTCAGCAAGCAGACTCTTTGCCTCTGGCCAGCGACCCGCTGTGGCAAGCTGACGCGGGCTCGGGGGCAGAAAGTCGCAAAGGAGCAGCAGCACAAAGCCAGGCAACATCTGCGTAGCGTACGAGCACCGAAGACGATTGACGAATCTGGTACGGATCTCGGGATCGGGCTCTGATGCGCTGTATCCCATGCCGCCCGATTTAAGCGACACACCGGCCAACTGGCTCGCGAGTTGCCATAGGAAGCCGATGGCGATACCCAGGGATAGGATGCTGCCGTGGTAGAGACGCTCCTTGCGTCAGCATAACGTCGACGGCAACAACCACCAACAGCATCGATGCGTAGTGCGTACCTGGCAAACCTGCCTCGACTCGACCGTCCCGCAATCTCAGCCTGTCCCAACTCTCAGCAACCAGAGTCTTCAGAGTCAGGACCAAGGAAGCTGGAGTCTCGAATCGTGTTACCAGATACGGCGGCACAACGGCGCTGATGAAGCCAGCCGCAATCCCGCAAATCAGTCTCCCAAAGCCCACCAGCCTGATGCTCGGCGCAAGCACATGCATCAGCATGCCCAGGTTCCAAAAAAGGGTTGCATATGCCGTCACCAGCCGCGGCTGTGCCATGTCAACGAACGTCCACGACAAGAGGGCTCCCATCACGGAGCCGGTGGGCATGATGGCGGTCATGAGCTCTCGCGTGAAGGGCTTGAGATGGCCCCAGTCGTCGGAGAAGGCCATGACATCGAGCTTGCCGGACATTGACGACAGGTTGAGGCCGATGATGATGCCGCCTACGTGCGTTGGCTCCTCTTGTCAGAAAAGAAGAAGAAGAAGGGCGGTGATGCAGATGACGATCAGTCAGTAAATTGGAGATGCGTTGGGACAACTCACTCAAGGCCCCAAGAACCGATATACACGGCCCTGATCGGTATGTTCCTAGCGGTTAGAGCAGAGGCCAAACATGATCATAATGGGACCGGCACGAAGCAGATCAAATGATGAAGAGATTAAATTACGGGTATCCAGATAAATCGCACGAGGAGAAGAAGCTGCTGACAGATGACCGTGAAGGACAAGAAAAAGGATCGGTGACGATGTCTGTGTATTTCCCTTGAAGAATATGAAACGCACGTGATAAAGCTCTTCTCGCCGTCCCGACCTTAGTTGAGGCAGTCTCAACTCGGCACAAGAAAAGAACGACCCAGGCCATTCCAAGCCGTTGCCCGAGAGGATACCAAAAGAATTGAACAATTGCTCGCTGCTGCCGCCAATGCCGTTCAACATACCAGGATAGGTATGCCATGTCCAACGATCGACCCTCCTCTCCACAGCTCTGCATATAGCAGCGCTGCAGTGAGAAAAAGAAGCGACCAGCATCACGATTTCCATCGGCTCACCATCAACTCCGGCCGCAAAAGCTGCGCTAAAGCCGTCATCGATGACAGCCATAGAGAAGAAGGGCGTGAATGCTCATCAATCAAGTCTCTGCGTCGTAGTCAGCGTCGCCTCTCGCAAATCTGCATGTCACTGTGCGATGCGTTAGTCAACAGCGTGGTTGATATATCGATCTATTCCGCTGAATAGCGCAAAGAGATAGTCTCAAGTAAATCCTGAGGGTGAATTAGCTGGCAACCTCCAACTCCCCTGACCGAAGTCCGTCCTGAAAGAAAGAGCAAAGTATTCCGTGTGAAACACATCTTCTCACCACAGGCTCTAGTTCCCAAGCATGTTACAGAAAGATGGCCGGGGGGAAAAAAAAACAAAGAAAAAGAAAGGCAAGAAAGCAAGAAACAAAAACAAACAACAAAGTCTTTGGTCCTCCGCCCATTCCCACCCCAATTAGTATGGAGGCATTATTCAGACATGCCTCCATGATAGCCAATGCGCACATTCGTAACAAAGGGTATCCGAAAAACGCCAAATGCTTCATTAGTCGTCATCAAAAGGGGCGCCCGCAAAGGATGGCAGCTAGTGGCGGCGACCTCGGGTTTGCCGATCGTGGACGAGTTGAAGATAGGCTCGTTGCTTTCTGAAAGACGAGTAATCGCCTGCGAAAAGAGCCTCGAGGATGTTACCGCTGGAAGGATCTGCGGCAAGATCAAACATGCGATTTTGCATAGTCCTGAGCGCATCAACGAAGCAACGCTGAACGACGGCCATGTTGGACGAAGAGCCGGCAATGTCATTGGCAGGGTTGTTGGGGTCGATGATGGAGAGGCGTTCTGTGTTTCTGTAGACGAAAGAGGAGACCGACTTCTGCAAAAGGGGATTAGCAAAGGGGTGGGCACGGGCGCCATGCCGCTGCCAGGAGGAGCCTTACCTTGGGAATATAGCCGACGGGGTCGACGAGGGAGATTGCATTCGTCCTGTAGCTGAAGTCGCGGCCGTACAGCTTGAGAAACTCGAGAAACATCTCGCCGAGATGGTGCTCCGGGATGAGCGAGCCGCTCTGGACCTCGGGCATGAGCTGAAGCATGCTGACGACCAGGCAGATGACGGTGAAGCCGCCCAGGCCTCCGTTGACGGGCTCGTTCAGGCCGCGCATGAGCAGGAAATGCTTGATGATGGTGACGAGCGCAGGCATTGCTGGATATTCCTTCTTCCAGCGCTGAAACGTCTCAACCGCCCTGACTCCGCCGAGGTTCTCAAAGGACACGTCCACTCGCAGCCCCGTAGCCTTGTCGACAAACTTGACCAGTGGGATCCGGGCGTGGGCAATAACCTCGATCGAATCGTAATTGGCAATGCGCTGGGACGTCAGGAGCTTGCGAAACTTGTACAGCCAGTTCTTGGCGCTGAGATACGTGGCATCGCCGCCCTTGATGAAGCTTTCGGAACACACCACCACGTCCATGTCGGCGGTGGGCAGGTAGAGGCCCGAGACGAAGGAGCCAAACGGGAAAAGCTGGGCGTTGGCGAAGTTTCGGCCATCTCTCTTCAAGGCCAGTCGCAGGTTGTCCACCAGCTTGGCTCGAATCTTCTCCTCAAAGTCACGGGGCTTGACAAACCAGTAGAAGTCCATAATTTCCTTGTGCAACCTGATGCTGTGTGATTAGCATGCGCCATGCGTCACGGCCTCCCCGGCCGAGAAAACAAGAACGAGAGGGGAAACCGACGACTGCTTACCGGAGAGCCATATCCGTGGTCGCAGAATGGTCGGTGGTTACCCATGGGCAACGCTCCTCGCCGTCCTTTGCTCTCCACTCGGGGACGATGTTGCCTCTGGATGGCCCCATGTTGCCCTTGTTCAGCTTGTAATCGGGGGGTTCAATGATCTCGTCGTCATAAGTTCGCTTGCGAGAGCCTAGAGGACCAGGGTCTTGAGAGCCTTGAGGGGCGACAGGCTTGGGCGGGAGAGAGTGCGTATTTATACCTGCAGCCAAAGGCCTGCTGCTGCTCGAGGCAGATGTTTGGGGAGGAGGCGGCGGCGGCGGCGGCGGTGTTGGTGGTAGTTTGCCCAAAACTTTACTGCTGGCAAGCTCAACCCTTTCAGGCGGCGGCGCGGGTGGCTTGGGTGCCACAGCAGCTTTGTTTTCGTCCTTGCTCTTCTGGCTCTGGGCGGCGTCGTTGTCGTCGTCGCTGAAGTCAAAAGAGAGGAAGTCCTCAGCCTCCGTTGGGGCGGCCGGCTTGGCTGCGTTCTCTTCCAACCTCGCCTTGCGGATAAGCTTCACCACGTCTCGCTTCTTGCGGGTGCTTTCGTCCGGGCAGGGAAGCGCCGTGTACGGATCTGGGTTGGACCACTTGGGAGCTGCGTCGCCGGACTCGTCGGCCGCAGCGGTGCGCGTCCTCTTCTTCGCAGGTTCCTCCGTCTCCGACTGGGACGAAATGTCCATGTCCCGCTCGTCGTCGTCCGAGAGCTCGTCCAGGTCACGGTACTTGGCGCCCTCGCCGTTATAGAGACTCTCTTCGGGCAGGTTAGTGGCATTGCCCGCTATCAGGGCGCGCTCCGAGTGATGGGGCGGGGGCTGCCAGCGCGGCCTTCCCCCCCTTCGGGGGCCGCCATCTCCCCTCCCTCCCCGGGCGTCTCGTCGCGGGCCCCGGGGGTACGACGGCTGGCCGGCAGGTGCGGAGTTGGCGATGCCAGCTGGCTTCTGGACGCGAAAGGTAAAGTCACCCTGGGGGACATTTGGGCGGTACGAATCGCCGCCGCCTGCGCGGTCGTCGCCGTACGGCCGAGGGCGCGCCTCCGGTCGCCGGTCACCCTGCCTGTCCCCATTTCGCCTGTTATAGGAGTCGTTATAGGGCCTGTCGCGCGGCTGGGAGAATCGCGGCGGTGAGCGTCGGGGGGCATGGCGATTCCTGCCATTGCCGTAGCTGTTCTGCGAGCGGTCCTCGTTCCGCCGCTGTGGCTTGTTGCGCACCATGCTTGCGCGCCGCTGTTCGTCTGTTCAGGGCAGCAGCAGTTGAGGCGTTTTGAAGCCGACGGAAGCCACACAACGGGATGGAGATGCGGAAGGCTGCGCTCCTTGACCCAACAAAGAGGCGTTGGGGAGGTATTGACGCGATATGAAGTCGGGCTGCCCAGGTTAAAATGTGGTTGCACCTTATCGCTTATCGGTCGTAGATTTTCGCAACAAAGACGCCCGCTACTTGCATATGATCCACATCAGATTCCACAACTTGAGTATAACGAGGCTTATAAAGCCTCGGGGTCCTACGAAATGCTTCATCTCACACAACCCACGAGTTCAAGTGCTAGGACTGAATTTATTACTCTCATAACAGCTGTCAGTTGATGTTGTCGAGCTTCTGAGGCTGTATGATTATGAACGCTTTGCATTGCCAATCACACTCAGGACCGGGTTGAGGACTCTGTTCATAAGCTCTACTACCTACCCAGTATGCTCTAGGGCTGGCCTATACCTACCTTACTGTTGTAGTAAAATGTTGAAATAATCCAGCAGAAGACTAGAGAACTCAAAGAGAAAGTGTATCTATTTTCGTCTACTCAGAAGAGCCGTGTAAGCGAGACAGAATAGCTGCCCAGTCCTGCTTCTTTGCCCACTCTTCCCATGTTGTCATGGGGCAGTTAATGCCAGCCTAGAATCACCGTCAATATAAGCACCTAATTCTAGACAGAACATGGTGAGGAATCAAAGAGACGAACCTTTCTGATATCCTCTGCTTGCAAGAGCTTCATCCCACCGTCATAGCCAGGATTGGACGTATACAGAAACATGTCTGTGACTTCTCCTCCTAACTGTGGCTCCCCACAGGCTGCAATCATCTCATCGGGGGAAACCTGTCTGTAACTCGCCGGAATGCCAGTGATCCTGCTCCATGTCTCGATAGTCTCGGGCCACGTGCAGTTTGTCCCTGCGGCCATGTAAGACTTTCCGGGAGGCATCTGCCAGACGGCATATGTGAATGATCCCATGTCGTCGACTGGAGCAAGCTGGGGGACTACTTTTGTAGGGTCTGTGGGAAATGCCATTTCGATTCGTCCGTCAGGGAGCTTGAATCTTTGTTAGATGGAAATCGTAAAAAGTAGCACCGGAGTCTTGAGACTCAGGAAATGAGGAAGACAAGACGAGAGTACACATCGTCAAACAACTTACTCTACCAAAGTACGAATTGGGCAGAATATTAAAGCTCGTGTAGAAAAACCCCGTATGAATGCACGACATCTTGGCCGCCAGCTCAGGATACCGCTCCTCGACATACGCCGGGAAGACGTCCGCCTTGGAGTCATAGTGAAACAGCTCCTTGAACTTGCCGCCGCTGCACTTGCCCGCGTGGCTCAGCGTAGAAACGAGGAACCCGTTCGCATCGAGCGAACCCACAACCTTGGCGGCGGCATCGGTAATGTTCTTGCCATGGCGATACTCGGTCTCGTAGGCAAACCGACGGTACGAGATGCCCTTGGCCTCGGCCTGCTTGCGGCACTCTGGGTGGAAAAAGGGCTCCCAGTAGTCGGTGACGCTGAAGATGACGTTTGCTCCGGCAAAGGCTCGGTCGAGGCTGGCTGGATCTTCGAGGTTGGCCTGGACCACCTCGGCGCCGCGAGAGGCGAGCTCCTGGGCGGCGGGAGAGACGGGGTTGCGCGTGAGGCCTCGGACGCGGAACCCGGCTGCGAGGAATCGACGGGCCACGGAGCCGCCCTGGTTGCCGGTGGCTCCAACGACGCAGATTAGCTTGTCTCCTTGGGAGCCCATTGTTTGCTGTGAGTTGAGGTTGAAGTGGCGAGCTGCAAGTCCGACTGGTGAAGAGTTGCTCTCGGAGGCTTTGTCGTCTGGTGTTGAATCTTCAGAGGCGCTCAATCTAGAACTTGACGCGCCCCACTGCAGAGACGGAGTAAATAGAAAGGGAACAAGTCAAAAAGATGGGAATCCATTCACACGACAAAAGGAACTCGCGGGGCCCAGCATGCTTGGGTCAGTATCCAGGCCCGTAGCCCCTCACCAGCTTCCCCAGTCCAAACCCCTTGCGACGGTCAAACAGCATTCAATAGTCGCCACAGCAGCAGACACTAGGTTTCTACAAGGCAAAGCAGTCGAAGCGTCATCAACTGCAACAACAGGAAATATGACACCAGCAAATGATGGTGCTGTTCGAACCTCTCGAGTAATCAATCACACAGTAGGCTCGGACAACTGGACAAAAGGGGAATTAGAACGACGTAGGCCTTGAGAGGAACGCAGTGGCAGACCATACGTTACAAGAGCGAACAAAGGAAAAGCCATTGGAGCCCCCGGAAGCACTGTTGCTAGCCTATGATGTCTGGCGAGTAATACCAAGCAACAGAAGCCGGTGCGTAGCTGCATGCATGAACCTACTACTACTACTAGACTATGGGGCTATTTCACAGAGGCCGAATCGGTCTCAAATCTCGCATGGTCCCCGTCCCAGTACCATGGACCAGTTCTTCCCCAAGCGACGGCTAAACAGACCACATGCAGAAAAAAGCGAGCCGGATCAGGGGGGAGCGGCCGCTGAAGAAATCGTGTGGAGACGGCCGAGATGAAGTTGCATGGCTCAGTCAGCCTATCACGAGCGTCGATCACGGTCCTGGCAGCCCACTTGCATTCTTTGGTCGGCGAACCAAAAGTCTTGCGAGAGTGGCGTGATGCGACGGCGAGGAGAGAGAGAGGACGATGAGCCTTTGCTTGGAGGGAGGGCTTGTGGTTGCTTTTGCGTGGCCCGGGGGTTCATTGACGATGAGTCTGGCCCCATCTAGTACGTGTACGTGTATGTAAATGCTCGTCTTGATGGACCGGAACAGAACCCCGTAATGACTCGCAGACACAAGGGCTGACGCGTGTCGTGCAAGAGGGAGGACTGGCCGGATATACGGGATGCACCGGGTCCGTCCGGAGACTCGTCCCTGTAGCAATGGGTGAATCAGTCGAGAACATCAAACCGATGGAACGAAGAGGGCACGCGAGATGAACCCTCTGTAGCAATGTATGTCGTTTGAAAGCCACATGCTGGGCACAGCAAAGACCAGTTCAACCCGCAACAATAACATCAATGGAAACCCGCCTGTGAGCACGGCAAACACACGATCGCCATCAATCACCTCATGGCCGGATATACAAAAAAGCCCATCAGATCCTTTTTCAAGCAGATGCGCTGGCTGCTAGCTCGTATATGTTCTAGTCCTCCCGAGGCCGAAAGGGCCCGGAGCTGTAAGCTTCGCCCTCCCGCAAGCGGGCCCCCGCCCCCAACCTTTTGACTCTTTTACTCCGTCCAGGCACGCTCGTGCCCACGGGGATTGAAATTTATCATCACTTCCTCGGCCGCATGAAGGTGAGATGAGAGGGAAATTGAGTCTGCGAGATCGGTAGGCAAACCCAGATCCATCAGCACCGGGTCGGGAATCGCGAGAGTCGTGGGGGAGGGAACGCTGTACGAAACCCGCGACTGAACTCGAACGAAACGACAGAGTTCAAGGGCACAGTCAACGAAGCCAAGTGCCACAGCTCCGCAAGCGAAGAGATACCATATGGCATCGCCCGTGGCATGGGGCAAGTCCCCGTCCACTTCACCCAGGGACAAGTCGCAGTCGGCGTCCGCGTCCGGGTCGCCGCGGCATTCGCCGTCCCAGTCTGCCGGGGCCGCGACTCCGCTGGCCGGGCTGGTGGCTGGCGATGCGGACAATCCTGTGCCTGTCCAAGTTGATGTGAGTATCTTGTCACGAGAGATTTGAGATTCCACCAGCGATCTGTCGACGTCTTCATGTATACATGGAGGTGTGGTGAGAGCGTTGGTGTAGCAGTGGACTGTCATGGAGGATGGGGTAGACCGAAGATGGGAGACGGAGCGTGAACCCCAAGAGAGCAGGATGCCTCACGAGATTCCATCATCATCATCACCATCAACACAGTCCTTCTTACTGAAACCCGGGCCCCCCAGACCGATGCGTATCCCGACGACGCGGCAGACGCCGACTCGACATACGGCTCCGACCAGGACTCGGCCTACACGGGCTCCATCACGTCGTCCATCTACAACTACCAGTACGAAAACGGCCGCCGCTACCACGCCTACCGCGAGGGCCAGTACGTGCTGCCCAACGACACGCAGGAGCAGGAACGCCTCGACCTGCAGCACCACATCTGGCGCCTCCTCATCGGCGGCCGCCTCTACACGGCGCCCCTGCCGCCGCCCGACAGCGACGACGCCGCGCTGCGCATCCTCGACCTCGGCACCGGCACGGGCATCTGGGCCATTGACATGGCCGACGAGTTCCCCGCGGCGTCCGTCTTCGGCGTCGACCTGTCGCCCATCCAGCCCGAGTGGGTGCCCAACAACTGCCGCTTCCACGTCGACGACTACGAGGACCAGTGGACGTATCAGGAGGACGAGAAGTTTGACTACATCCACGGCCGCGCGCTCAGCGGCACGTCGGCGGACTGGCCGCGCTTCTATCGGCAGGCCATGCGCAATCTCAAGCCGGGGGGCTGGCTCGAGATGCAGGAGTACGATGCGTGGATCTTTAGCGACGACGACAGCTGCGATCGCGCGCCGTGGACGATGGAGTGGGTGGACAAGCTGGACGCCGCGAGCAGGCTGTACGGGAAGCAGATTAACGTGGCGAGGTTCCAGAAGCAGTGGATTATCGATGCCGGGTTTGAGGATGTCGAGGAGAGGGTGTACAGGGTGCGTCTACATGCTTTACCTCCCAGTCGCAGAAGCGCCCTCCGTCAGGGGAAGAGAACAACATTATAAGAGCTAACACCAGTCTATCATACGCAGATACCCATTGGCCCATGGGCAAAGGACCCCACGCTCAAGGAGCTGGGCAAGTTTGAGCTGACGCACATGCAAATGTCGGTCGACTCGCACACGCCCGCGCTCTTCACCCGGGTGCTCAACTACTCCAAGGACCAGGCGGATGTGCTGATGGAGGGCGTCAAGCGGGAGTTTCGGAGCCGCGACCTGCGGCTGATTACCTCGTACCGGTTCATCATTGGGAGGAAGCCTTTGGATGCGTAGGGGGGGCTGAGGGTTGTACTCTGTATGAGGCGAGGGATTGATTGATGACGAGGCCTGATGGGTCATGTGTATAAAGATTGTTGGTTTGGTCTTTTTTTGGTCATTTGGTTTTATTGTTAAGCGTATGGGTAGGGACTGCGAACACGGCTTCCCAACGTTATTTTTGGTATTTAGGGGATCAAGGATCATTGCAATCGAACAATGAGTACGAACGAGGGCGCATGAGCTGAAACATGGGCAGTGAAGCTGTACAACTACAATTACACGTCACATATCATCTACATACAGTCGACGCAGCCCTCCAACTTCTGATACATTCGAGGTCTCAGGTACCCCAGGTGCCGAGCTCGTAAACGCACGTCCATACAAGCCTACAAATGAATTGCATGTAAACACCCAAATATGTTTGATCCGTCACTCCTCAGCAGCATCAAGTCCCAGCCGCAGAAAGCAAGGGTTGCAGACAGAGTTGCCTCGTCTCTCTATTGGTGAGATGAGAAGAGGTCATCTGCAGAAAAACTTTGCATTAGCCCGTCAGCATGCGCGAGGCGGCCTTGGGGAAATGCTGGCTGGCTTGGGGCGGGTGATTGGGCTGAGTCCGGGTTTTGGAATGAGAATGGGTGCTGTTTTACGACTACATCTATGTATTTGGCAGCAGATTGATGGAATGATGCTGGAGTTTACGAGAGTGGTTGCGACATGAGTTGAAGTCAATGTTGATACAGCAACAACTTTGAAACCGAGGCACACATGTCACTCACACATGTTCAAAGCACAGAGAACGACACACACAATCACGCAGAAACTCGCACTGAATACCGACACACAAACACAGCAGAGCACAGCCCTCCCCCCCCGTGGCGTCCACGAGGCTGCGCCCAGCTGAGAGAGCACGAATGCACCACCTCATGCACCAACCAGTTATCAAGCGTGCATTTACAGCTTAACCTACATCTACCGACCTCCCAAACACAGCCCAAGTCAACCAGTCTTCGCTCACCGGATCCCCCCGTCTACGCCTCGTAGGGCTCAGTTTGCGGCTGACCAGAGACGGAATCCCCGCGGCTACTATCCGTCAAGCTTCGATTTTAGTGCCAGGTGCCCTTTTCTTCCCCAACTTGGTTCAAACCACATGCAGTCTTTGACTCGCCCAGAGCTTACAGGACAGACACCTTAGAAGCAAAGAATCCAGAAATAGCTTGTCCTCGCACTTAAACTTTTTTTTTTTTTTTTTTTTTCCTTCTAATCAGTATCCGTCATTCAGCTTCGAACCAGGACCAAGATGAAGTCCACCGGGGCCTCGCAGCGCGCAGCAGAAGTCACCAGCGCCATGCTCAGCGTGCCAGGCTACGCGGACGACACGATGCTCTTCATGATGCGGTACGGCTCAACGGCACGAGTATGTCATTACCCTTTTTTTCTCTCTCTTTTCTCTCTTTCTATCCCATGTCATCACCATGATTCTTTCCCTTATTTCTCTTTTTGTTTACTCTTTCTTTTTGTTGCCATGACCATAATCTCACCTGGTTCCACCGCAAGTAAGACGGGGGAAAGACACCCGGGCTGGATGGTGATTTGACTGATGATGATCATCCCATCAAACATCGTCAATTACCCCCGAGGCATCAAGCGATGCCGTCGTCCTTCCCCCATAACCCCTCAATGCCGTTGCAACTCCGTAACAACATCCCCCCATAAAAAAAAAAGGAGACGCTCCGCAAAATCGACTGGGATGAATTCCAAGTCCGCCTGTCGGCTCTCAACGCGCACTGGTTCGCCAGCAGGAAAAGCAGCGGCGCCGCTGCTGCCCTCGATGGCGAGACTTGTTGTGCGGCAGATGAAGATGGCACTGCTGATTCCGGCGCTGGGACCGAAGCAGAGGCAACTACTAGTACACGCAAAGAGGCCAGCAGCAGCAGCAGCAGCAGCAGCAGCAAGGCCGCCGAGCTCAGGGCCCGGACGCTGGAGCTCGTCCAGGACTTTCCGCCGCTGGTGCGCGATTTTGACAAGTTTGTCGAGTGTACGAGGATCATGGCGATGCGGTATGGCAGAGGGCCTCGGTAAAAGCAGCAGTTTACAGAGCGATTTTAGATCATGTGCCAACAGGGGAGGACAATTGCAATCATTTCACACGCCCCTTGTTCTTAGGTACCATCATATACCCATCCATCACAAGTGATCAAATTTCGATTTTCACTCAAACCGTAGCCAAAACAGAGGATGCACCGACAGGCAACGCGCAGTCACAATCTCTTCGCTTCACACAAATCAGACACTCGTGTTTTAGGGAATTGCCTTTTGCATTGGAAATTACTATTATCTGAGGTGAACGAAAATTCTCGGCGGATCCAAAGAAAAAAAGCTCCCAACCACCTTTGCACAGGGAATCAGAGAGAGGACTCTCCTCCCTTGCTCATCCTCCCCCTCCCAGAGCAATGACTGAAAAACAGTCCTGTCAGACAGAAAGTTCGTTATCACATCTTGCCAGCGCATCACACAATAAGATCCAGAAACAAAGAAGTCTGTAGAAAAAGTGGAAGAGAGAAAAGCACATAATTATTTCCGTATCCAATAGAACGATAAAAAAAAAAAGGGTAGAAACGCCATCTTTCCCGTTGGCGAAAACACCTCTAGATGATGTTCGCACTTGATGCAGAGAAGTAGCAAAAAAATAAAAGTGTAGATCGAAAAAAGAGAAAGTCGAGGGGAAAAGAGCAAAATGCACCAAAAAAGTTTGCCGCGCCAGATTCCCTCCCTTTCCCGCCGAAGCCAGTCCGTTTGGTATAATTGAAAGTCGAAAAAAGAGAAGACCCCCGAAAGGGCCTCAACGGAAGACCCGGTTCATGGTGTTGCGGTCCCGGACAGTCCGGCTCCGGGAAGGGAAAAGAAAAGAGGAAATCTGGGTTGGGAATTGATTGTTCATCCTGAAAGAAAAAGCGATAAGGTATATCCTTTATCCCATTTGCTGTGGTCGAAATAAAGACAGTACCGCTCCCTCCCCCAAGACTTCTAATGCCGGCAAACTAAATTGACCTTTTCCCCCCTTCCAATCCCCATCCAGTCCAGTCCAGTCCAGTCCCATGGTATTATTCTTCTTTTCCTCCGGTTGATTCCCCCCCAAAAGTCGTAAGAGCTTCACAAGACGCCTAGCATCTTGGGCAAGGCATCCGGAAGAAGCCCCCCAATTTCAGGGAGAAAGAAAAAGGTGTCGAATAAGTTGAAGGCGCTTAGAGGCTGGCGGCGAGGACGGCGGCGGCACCGACACCGAGGAAGATGTTCTGGGACAGGGAGTTGGCACCGCTGGTAGGGGCGGTGGTGGGAGCACCGGTGTGGGTGACGCTGGTGCCGTTGGTGGGAGAGGCAGAGCCGCCGGTCTGGGCCATGGCGGAGGCAGCGAAGATAGCGACAACAGCGGCGGCACGCATTTTGAAGGTTGTGGTTTTGTTTGGTGGTTTGAGAGGTTTGGTGTGAGAGTGAGAGTTGAAGTTGGAGAGTTTGAACGAATGTAGACTTCAGTTGGATTGTGCGTGGGTTGATGGGAAGAGAAAAAAAGAAGAAGAGAAAGAGGCTCCAGCTGACGACGAACGTCGGGCTCGCTTTATATCTCGGGGCTGATGGGGATTCGGACGGCAGGAACAAGATGGGGGACGGGGGCGGATGGGATGATAGAGAGAGGCCCATGCCATGGCGGCGAGAGCAGCGAGGGAAAAGGAGCCCACCCACCCACCAAGCTCATGCAAACGCGCACGCCCCTGTCTATCGTGCCCATCCTGAGCCCACCGCACCCCTGACGAGGCGCCGGGGGGGGGGGGGGGGGGCACCAAGGGTCAGGGATTGGCCGCCCACTGGGCATGGCGTTCAGAAGAGGCTCCATGACTTGTTCCCAGCAGATCACCGCCTTAGTCATTGTTGCTGCTTGCTGCTAAGAGTACTGCTGTTGCTGCTGCTGTTGCTGCTGCTGCTGCTGCTGTGCTGGAGGCTGGTTATCGCGTCATGTCGCCACTTTGCCCGTTGCGGCTGTGAGGTGGTGTGTGTGCTACCCGGGCTGGTACTGTCGTCACTGTCACTCTGCCTGACTTGACGACTCGGATATACACTCGACAGCAAAGACACGGCAAGGTAGCGTCTACCTGGGCCGGTACTGTACAGTACTCGTGCATTCCGCAACAGACCAACGAGCATTGCTGTCCGTGTGAGTCGTTTGCTGGGGCTGTGGATTAGCAGCGTGGTGGCAGAAACAAGCATGGGTCCCTATTATTTTTCCCTCTCTACAGTATTGCCTCGTTGCCACTTGCGAATTGATTCAGTGTATGTTACAAGCGACGGCACCGAGCACGAGGTGCAACGACTTGTACAGATTACATGCTCATCGACACTGGCTGGATATTACTTGTGCATGCAGCATAGCCTCCCCCCAATGTCATACCGCATCCAACGAATCGATATATATAGAACAAAGGGCAGATTACAGTACTGCAACCGCAACGGCTTGTGCCAGCACCTGAGCCCGCCTTCGTCGACCACCTACCGCTAGCGGCATGTATGGTAAGCACTTTTAATTACCGGACGGGCAGATGCTGTAGCACTACTCATTCGATTGATTCAAGTTCCAGGTCAAACCTGGCAGAAGAACATTGTCGGGAGCCGGAGGTTGATGCGTATGTACTTCGGAGCGCAAGTGCCCGTGCCGCCCATGCGCAGCACCGAGCGCTACCAAAGTATGTAGAACTCGTGAAGTCTTACGCAAGCCTCTTTGAGCTCGACGCCGACCGGAAGCCCCGACCAGTTTCTGTTTGCCTTTTCCGTCACTGTGTTGAATGTGCGTTGCAGTAATTTTGGACGAAAGCAAGAAAGCAATCTCATGCTTTTGCGATGGTAACATTGCATACCTGGATGCTCTTCTTGTTGTTGTGCCGGCCCCGGTTGAATGGATTCCTTTTGCGGCGGGCATTCCAATGCTACCTCTACGCACCATCTCCCAAGAAACGTATCGTATCTTTTTGCGCTCGTATCGAGCTGGAAGGTCACTGAAGCTGAAAGAAGGAATCGACACCTACTTTAGGTAGTCGGGAAGGGGGGGGAGGGGCGTGAATCGACTGGAAGCCAGAAGAAAACGGAAAATGCCCAGACATTTTGATTGTTTCTCTGCTGCATGTCGCATAAGGTAAGGTAGATTTGGCCTGGCACTCCACGCGGCGGGGATGGAGATGCGATGGCCAGGAACAAAGCACGGGAGAGGCAAAATTCAAATTTCTTTTTAGAGTTGAGACAAAACACCACAACAACACAAGGGCCAGACCGTCGTAGACCTGCAACCCGAGCGTGCTGTGCAAGCAACCCATCCGGATTTTCTCGTCTGCCTGCTGCATGATGGCCGAGGGCAGCCAACGAGACGGAACCGGATTGGGCGTGTCATGTTGCCAATGCTGTTTTTGCTTCTTTTTTGTGCGATAACAGCGCCTGCAACGAAAATAAGAAAACTGGAATCACGGACGTGGAAAAAAAAAAAGATGGCAATACAACAGCAGCAAAGCGTCGCACAAACCAAGGTACCCGCGCCGTACAGGCTACATCCATCAACAACTGCAGGGCATTGGAAGACCAACCACACCACAAAGGTAGCCTTATCTCTTGGTCTTCTGCTTTCGTTCTGGCGCTATCTATGGGTGTGGACAATCTTCGTCGACCTGCTTGCTTATCCGGCCCCTGGCTCAGCTCCGTCTAGTCCCGTTCAACTCACATCCAGCTTGCATCGACCTTACCATCGCAGCCGCCTTCAACGCCAGCAGCACCGAGAAATCAGCCCCGTCTCTTCCACCGCTTTCATCCAGTATGTACAGTAATGGATGGTTCAGGCGTTGTCGACATCGCCAGATATTAAGCAACAACACAACAACACAACAACCCACATCCACAAACCAACAGCTGGCCAAAAGCCACCCGTCCGCCCTGCCTCCCTTAAAGTCAAGCCACTTCAGACTTTCCGATGGTCAAACCAGAGCTTCACCGCAGTGCCCACAAACCCCAGCCTCCCCTCTTCCCACATCATATCTCTGTTTCCCGCGGTCGCTTTTTTTTTTCTTTCTGGTGTTATTTTTTTTATGGGGAGGGTGTGGCATACGCGTCATCAGGCAGACAGATTTGAGAAACGAGCCACAGCTTTGGCCCCGAAGCGAAGGAGACGGCGTCTAGATAGCCCAGATAGCCACTCCAAAATAAGTGGTAGCACTCGAACTCTACATACGTATAATCTGTACTTGTACAAAGAGTGAAAAGGCCCCATTCACAAAAGCAAAATAGAAGAGAAAAAAACTTGGAACAGCCAGGACGGAAAAAGAAACAAAGAGGGAATAAAGGGTCAAAAAGCGGGCGGCTGGAGTGGGCCAGCACATTCCACAGCTTCTCTCTGTCTGTCCGTCTTGTCTGTCTGTCTGTGTCTGTCTGTCTCTTCTGGTCACCGATACATATGGATCATGCTCGTGGCTGGTGCGTTGATAACGATTGGACCCTGGCAATGGCGTGACGGGCGAGAGACTTGCCCAATGCTCCCATGATGCTTGTTTTTCGTTTTCCTTTGCCTTCTGCTCTGCTCCGTCGAGGTATCACAGACGTGCAAGTACATCATACGTCCGAAGCACGGCATCAACCAGCAAGGTGCTCTCGCGTCGCTCGTCACATCGTTTACGGCGGCATTGCAACCCCGTTGTGCAGCATTGTAACATGTCGTCTACAGGTTTCTGGCGCGCCTCGACTCGTATCATGATGTCGCTTTGACGGGATGTGACGCTTGAATCATGACTTGTCTTGTTTTCTTTCCCTGTCTTTTGCTCTTTCTTCTGTCCCTCCACCGTCACTTGTCTGTCTCGTACCCTTTCCCGCACCCGTTCTTGGCCCTGCTGTCCTCCCCGGCTTGCCGTTTGCTGCTACTATTAATTCCCACTGCTGAGCAGGGTTGGCAAGGCAAGGCAAGGCAAGGCAAGGTAACAAGGTACATGGTGCCCCGTATGCCCATCGTCATTCGCCCACTTCCCTCGAAACGCGCAGCTCCCCTTTCAAGGCCATTTCTCTTCCGTTCTCTTCTTTACTGCAAAAGCAGCACAGGGGAGAGGGGGCGTGTATCCATCAAAGAAAAGAAAGGAGAAGAGTTGAGGGCAAAGGCAAGCAAAAAAGACGCAAGATTAGCAGTGGAGCCAAGCTCCGTCCGGTGGATCGCCTCAAAACCGCCGTGCGTCTGCCGATCGGGGAATGGGATGGGATGCGAAAAGCTTGGCCCTGTTGCTTGTTCGTTACGCCTGTTGCTTTTTTTTCTTACTTTTGTTTTATTTTTGAGATCCCCTCACTCGGGTTTGCTGTCGCCTAGCCTTTTGGGAGCTGGGGATTTGTCTGATGGGGTTTGAGATGGGGTTTGAGATAATATGGGGGAGGACTTGGCGTGGTCTGATGCCCCCCCCAATGGCTACGGACAGGTAAAGACAGCATGGCGGACGAAAGATGACTGGGCCGTTGCTTTTTGTGTGACGCGGGCGGCAATGAGATGAGCTCGGGATGGATGCAGTACGCATTTTGGATCCAGGGATTCGCCCGTTATTGCCCCTGAAGGCCGGTAGATCTCTCGATGTTGCTACCGGTGGCACACCAAAGTATTCTATACATAACCTACCAGCTGTACTGTGCACGACCACCTTACTTGCAGTATACCTCTCACGTCGTGACATGTATGTAGCTGAGCATCCAATCAATAGCGACCAGCCAAAAGGAAAAAAGTGCAAAATCGCCGAAAGTGCCAATCTGCCATGAACCCGTCACCGTCACATAACAGCCAACAGCGAACGCGACTCAGCCAAACGCCCCGGCAATTGGTGAAACACTGCCGAACCCGGCTTCGACGGACAAAACGAAAAAAAAAAGACTGGAAATAAGGGGGTTGGTGGGATTGCAGATCGGCAGGGTAAACTGTATCGAAAACGTGCATCTTTTCTTTCATTTTTGCTGTCTTCGTGGCAGTGACATATCGACGGGGTCTAGGCGATTGAGTCTGCACAGTACTGTACAGTGACTGAATGAAGAGGGCATACGCAAGCAGAAGACGATCAAACGTTTTCTGATACGGAAGCGATAGAAGGACGGGGACTGCGCTGTGGGCAATTTCTCCGAGCGTATCACCGTCCGTTCCGCGCCACCCGGCAATGCAAGGTACGAAACACGTTGATCAAAGGCCAAGTGATGTCAAGGTCGGCTTTCTATTTTCAGGAACCAAAGCGGCGGCGTATCCTGTTTCTGTATGGACGAACAGTTATGAGTACTACTAGCCTCCGACGAGATCTGCGCGAGTTAAAAAAAAAAGGAGAGTGGCAAAGTTACATGTATGTACCTGCAGGCAGGCACATGAACGTTTTGCTGTAACAAGACTACCTATTACTAGGTAAAAGGCGCCCGCGTGTGTGCGTGACGCGTAAATTGCAGGGAAACGGAGATGAATGATGAGGCGGCGGGACGGATTTGCCTTTTCCTGGTGAGATTGCGGTTGATGGTGATCTATCGAAGTCAATGGGCTCGTATACCGAATAGGGCCCTTCAGCTGAAAGCAAGGAGGTCTGTGAGTTTGATTCGCTCGCCTCTTCCTCTCTCTCTCTCTCTCTCTCATGTTCCATCCTCACGAGCTGTTTTCGAACAACTTCCATCCCGGATCGAGATTCCCCCCATCCATGCCCGGCCTCTTCTGCTTCTCCATTCTCGCACATCGAATTCATCCACCAGCACCAGCACCAGCTCCAGCTCCAGCTCCAGCTCCATCTTTCCAGGCTCATGCTCAAACGGTCCCCATCACCAAAACGTCTCAGCCCTCCTCAGCCGCTAACCCAAGCTCGCCCTCACCTTCACCGTGACCGTCCACCGTCCACCGTCCGCCTCAGACCGGCAAAACCCACTGTGGAAACAAATCAATCGCACCAGACCAGACGCCCCCCCTTGGGACCCCCAAGCTGCAACGGCCACCAGCCGCCAATTCACCGTCCAACAAGATCCGTCGGTTTCGGCTTTCCTGAAATCGAACCTGAAAATCGCAAGCCCTCGGCCTATGGGATCATCAGCCTCCAAGCCACCCCTGGATCTTTCCTTGAGCTTGATGCAGGTACCATTACCGTTACCGTACAGGCACAGGCACAGACAATCCACGTTTTTCTGTCGACTTTGACCTGTAAGATTTTCTTTTTGCCACTTCATGCATTTGATTGAACCTTCAATAGCGTTCTTCCATGGATGTCTTCCGCCTCCCGTAGAAGCCGGCAGACGGTCTCCCCCCCAGGTCCCTACTTCTCCAGTTCTAATCTCGGTTGTCCATCTTGGCTTTTGTGGGTGCCCATGCGATGATGCTCCGTAATTTGCCCTTGTTCTTGTCTTGTTGCTTTCCATCCATTCAAGCATGGAAGCAATCCCATTCCCACAAGCTTCCAGGCCTCCACCAAAAAAAGTATTCCAAACGTTCGCCCCTTATGAGGTACAGTATACGTACGACAGGCAAGCTGGCAGGTGGGCTTACGGTCGTCATCCTACGATTTTAACGGTTTTGCCTGCTTTCTTTCTTTCTGCTTCTTCTCTCTGGGTTGTCCCATACTTGCTTTCTAGCCGAAAGACTCCTTGGAATCGGGAACAATTGCTCCAGTTTGTTTTTCGCTTCGCTTCGAAAAAGCACGACCAAGTCCACTTGTTCTCCGTTACGCTTCCACTTGCCTTGCTCCCCTTCTCCAAATGCCCTTTCGGCTTCGGCTTCCACGTTCTGGTCTGGGCAGCGGTGTGCAAAAATCTCTTGAGGGTACTCTAATCTTCATCTTTCTTTTTCCATCCGTCTTTCATCGCCATTGAAAAACGTCCCCAAAGTCTTTGCTGATCTACTGGGCCCCTAGGGGTAGCGATGCAGACGTGCATGCAGAGACGGGGGCCCCGATAGGAGACTTTCTTCCCTACGAGCTAGGTGCCCTCTGCCTGATGCTCCCATCTCTTACCGCCTCGTCCATCATCTGCCTCCCATGCATACACAAATTTACTCGCCATCGATCCCCTGACTGATCCATTGCCACCACCTGTTCAACAAACTCCTTTGAACCCACCGTCAAGCGAGCGAAAACAAAGCTGGCTCCAGCTCCAGCGCAAGGCTGTCACCGCCCAAGGCCACCAAGCGGTCAAACCTCCTCCAACGGAACGAACGAACGAACCCCCTTCCATCGAAATCTCAAAAACACCCACGCTTCTCCTCCTACCCTTGGTACACCAAGCGGTCAAGCCAAAACCACCCGCAATACCTCCAGCTTTTCTAAATTTTGGGCACACAATTGCCCCATATCTATGCCCGTCGATGCGGAGCCTGCTTGACCCCTTTTCCATCCCACCAAGCTTTGTCGCCCAAATACTAGTAACTGAAGGAAACGAACGAGATACACGCATCGTGGGCGAGATCCAAGATCTCGACACCAACGTGGAGGCCGGCCCTGGTGGCCCCGATGCAATCTCGCTACTACTCCTCCTCCGTAGAGTACCCTCGTGGCTTCGCAGTAGTTCGTAGTAGCAGTAGTGTCGCTTGTACACGAGTGCCTTTGTCTGCGATGATATACACCCTCAAGTTCGTGCAACGTGGAACGATGGGAGTTGAATGACCCAAATCCCTCTTTAGGTGGCCCATCTCATGGTGACTCGTCTGAGGCCATGGTTCGCCATCGTATTTACTGGGATATACAAGACTTGGATATTTGTCGGTCGTTTCGAGCCATCATGGTGGGTGCTGCTGTCAGACGACGTTCTATAAACTTCAAACTTTCGTTGTCCGCAGATCCCCCATCCTCGGGGCTTCACCTACGGATCAATAGATCAGGAGGGCGTGGGCAAACAAGCGTAGAATTTGTGTTGACAGACAGCCCATCTGCACACATCTCCGTCGCGGGAGATGGAATCATCTGCAGCTTTCTCCACATAACCTACACCAAGCATCAAGTCTCGGAGAAAGAACCAGCAGTATTATTACTATATGAGAAGCTCCTCCTCAAACAGCAGAAAAAGGGAAAAAAAAAAAAAAAAGCAGCACCAACGCCTAACAGAAACGCAATGGTCATGATTGCAGCTATACAATGCAAAACATCTATATATAAGTTCGTGACTTGAAATCCACCACGTCACTATGCCATATAGAGTGAGAGACAGAGAGAAAGCCTCTGTCCGTCAAGCGGACTTTTCCCCTCGAAGACGTCTCTGCGGGTGAGACTCTGAGGGCAACCAAACGCATGTTAAAAAAAAAAAAAAAAAAAAAGAGAACCTCCCTTCGCGTGGAGTAACCCTGGGCCAAATTCCATTCCCTTCATCGTGGGAGCTTGTGAAAACCGGATCGCAGGCCAGATAGCTTGGAGCTGATGCCAGATATCGTCTCAAATGTCTTCACGCCTTTTTTTCTGTGTTTTTGTGTTTTCTGTCTGTCGTGGCTGTTGTATGTAGACTGCCGAGGCCGATGGTTTAGTGAACACCATTCACCTCGCCGTTGGTAGCAGGAACATCCTCGGCCAGGCCAATGAGGACAGAGTACTGTCCACCAGCGCCGGCACCGATAATCTTCTTGTCTCTCGTGGCAGTGTTGTCGATGAGAGTCGGGACGTGGATGTCGTCGATGGTGCCCTGGCCGGTCTGGTAGTTGCTCGAAAAGCCCCAGGAGTAGGCCTTGCCGTCCTTGCTGACGGCAAAGCTGTTGTCGGTACCGGCGGCAACGGCAACAATGTCGGAGAGCTCTGGAGAGAGGGTTAGCATGCGTGCATAGCGGTCGTCGAGAGGGATAGGGAACACAACGTACTTTCGTGCTTGGTGGGCTTGACAAGGATTCGAGCAGCTCCTCGCTCGTCGCGAATGACAAACTCCTCGTCCACCTTGTCAATTTCCTCGAGCTCAAAGCCAACCTGGTAGCCATCGACACGGCCCCAGGTGAACAAATCTCCCTTCTCGGTGCAGGCCAGGGAGTGGTGAATGCCCCCCTCGATGCTCGTGACGGTGTGGTCGGCGAGGAAGCTGATCTTGACGGGCTTGAGGATGACGGCGTCGTCCTCGCCGGCGTTGCTCTCGACGCCAATCTCGCCAAAGTTGTTCAGGCCCCAGCCCCAGACGGCTCCGTCCTTGTCGATGGCGAAGCTGTGGTACGAGCCGCAGGCAATCTTGGCAATCTTGCCTCGGGGCAGGCCGACGCCCTGGGGGACGAGAGACGACATCTTGTTGCGCTCGATGATGCGGCGGCCGAGCTGGTTCTGCTGGCCGCATCCCCAGGCGACGACGTTGCCCTTGTGGTCGAGGGCGAGGACGTGGTTGGCGCCCGAGGCGAGAGCCTTGATGTTCTTCAGGCCGGCAATGAGCGCAGGCCGCGTCTGCACCCTGACGTTCTCCGTAAAGCCGAGGATGCCGTCGCTGGAGCGAAAGGTACCCCATCCATACACACGTCCGTCTTCCGTCAGCGCAAAGGAGGCGCTGTCGCTGGCAACGACCTGGACGAACTTGGTGCCGGGCGCAAAGCTGTCCTCGGAGAGGGCAATGGGCGTGCTTTCCTTGGGGTTGATGCCGGTGTCGTCCTCGTCTTCCGAGTCGGAGTCGTCAGCCTTCTCGGCGTCGCGAAGTCCGCCTTCCCAGGTCGTGTCGCGACCCAGAGCACCCTGGTCGTTGACGCCCCAGGTAAGGATCTTGTTGTCGCGGGTAAGGGCGACGGCGTGCATCCCGCCGCATGCAATCTGCACAACGCCGACGGTCTTGGCCGAGAGGTTTTCGTTGAGCCGAGGGCGCTTCACATCAATGGGCTTCTTGCCGTTGATGCGCTTGCTGCCCAGTCCAAGCTCGCCCGAGGTGCCCTCGCCAAAGACGTAAATGTCCAGGACCTGGGTGGGAGCGTCGTTGATCTTCTTGCCAATCTCGGGGTAGGCGGACTTCTTGACCTTGGAGACGGCGGCGGCGCGAGGCGGCTTTTCCGTCTTGCTCTTCTTGGGCTGGGGCTCCTCCACGACAACGTCCTGCTCGTTCTCGCTCTCCGTCTCGGAGGCCTTTCGCTTGTTGGTGGCGACGCCATTCGTCTCCGGCTTGTCGTCCTCCTCAGTCTTGTCGCCAACCTTGTCGTCAGCCTTGTCCTTATCGGCGGGTTTCGCGTCCAGCTTGGCCGGCTTCAGCTCCTTCTTGACGGCCTTGGCGGCTTTGGCTGTTGTCGCCTTGGAGGCGGCGGCGGTCTTGGAAGTCGCCTTTGCGCCAGCCTTGGTCGCGGCGGGCTTTTTGGCATCGGAAGCCGCCTTGGAGGCAGCGGCCTTTGCTGCTCTGGGAGGCATCGCGACGCGCTGTTGTCGTATATTGCTTGCTGGTGGTGGTGTTGGTTTTGCTTTGATAAGCGAAGGGGGCAGAAGAGGACGGGGGTCGCTGCTGGAAGCCGCGCGCAGTGATGGATGGATCCGGAAGCTTCAATTGCAGCGCCAGAAGCTGTTGCGAAGCTGCAGAAATAGGGAATTTCGGTGGTGATGAAGAGGCAAAGAAGCGCAAAGCTGCTCGATGGCCGGTGGGATCACAGTTACCTTGTCTTTATAGGAGCGGCTCACATCAATGGCAGGACGCGACAAAGGTGAGATTTTTTGCCCAGCAGCTGGTGGGTGGCACAGAGAAGTGGCCCCACACAAGGTAGGAACTCTCCCACAGCTCTTGCCCAAACGGATGACCGCCCTCGATTTGTCCGGCAGTAAAAATGGCCGCAGCCAATCAGCGGCGTGTCTGGCGTTCTCTCGCGGGCGGTGAATCGCAGCCGGACGTCAACAATTCAACCAGCAAGAGACACGATTGTGCTGACTTTTGAATGAGATTGCTTCAGAAGCTTCTCACTTTTTGCTCACGAGGGACTTACTCTGTGGGAGCCAATAGCACGCTCACTTTTTTCCGTTATTGTTGTTCTCTTTTTTCTTTCTTTCATCTCTGTGATGGTTGATGTGATTGATTGATTGTCTATTGCTACAAAAACACATGATTCGTACACCGCAGCATCCAGTGCCTCCCTCGCAGGGAACGTGGTGCCACCAAAAACGCCCTTCCCAGTGTCAGTGTGCCATGATGATGCGGCACAGCGACGACGACAACAACAACAATGGCACAGCCCAAGCCCGAAATGGGCAGCGTGCCCGCAGATAGGCGACGGCCGACCTGCCAATAGTATCCATGTCATGTGCAAGCACGAAGCGGGCAGTCATCCGTGCCTAATGTGTAAGATGCATGCAACCCCCATATATCGACGCAGCCAAATCAAGAACCAGCAGTAGTCCTGCATTCCGATGCCCGCCCTGAACGCCGCCCTTGACCCGAGTCTCGATGAATAAAAGTACATAAGAAAGAAAAAAAAAAAAAAAAAAAAAAGACAAAAAAGGCCACGCAGGGTGCTCAGAGTTGCTTCCAGCAGTGCTTCTAGCAGTGCACTCGCAGGTAGACGATGCTCTTATTTGGCGAAGTTGGTAAAGTCGATCTCGTTGGCAGGGTTGTAGCCGCCATCCGCAGCCTTTTCGCAGGTACACGCAGCTTCACACGGCCCAAAGTCAGCACACGGCTCATTCATCCACCCAGCCTCCCCTCGAGAAGGCTACAAATACAGAACAAAGCATGTCACTCACTGGCAGGTCGCGCACCGCACTGGCAGGTCGAGCCTGAAACGGGCGCGTTCTCGGTCGCGGCCCGGTCGCAGGTGCACTGGCCGGCGGGACGAGCGCGGCACGAGCAGCGCGGGCCATCGACGGCATTCTCGGACGAGGCGCTGGCGCAGGTGCAGTGCAGGGCGGATTGCTTGCCGCACGAGCAGGTGGCCTTTTGGGCTGTGATGCTGTTAGACTGGAAGAGGTGATTTGAGCTTGTTGAGACATACCACAGGCGCACTCGGCGTCGGTGCCCTGGCGGCAGCAGGTGGAGGCCTTGGCAACAGTCATGATGGTGGTGTTGGTTGTGTGTGTGTGTGTGAGAGAGAGAGTGTGTGTGTGTGACGAAGACGCTGAAGACTTGGTGGTGATTGCTGAAGAAGCGGAGGGCGACTCTGGACGGTAAATGAATAGATGAAGATGCTTGCTTGATGTCTTCTAAACCATCCAGCTCAACCTTGGCCGGACAGTGACACTCTTTTGTACTTGGAGCTCAACCCAATTCAGCCTCGAACGCATCTGGCTGATGACACTCGCTTTGGGTCGAATTGTGTCGATGCTGATTGGCTCACAGACCGCGGTGTGGCAACTGGCCAATCAACGCTGCGACATTTCCAAGCATGTGGCCACAGCCTTGAAGATGGACCTCTTCCATCAGACCATCTGCAATCGTTTGTTCTTCCTAATTCGTTGGTTGACAATCTGTACACGAGGATACGGTATATGATTTGCCTACTAGTGATTCGCAGCTCAGGATTGGATCGAGTTGGGTGGCAAGTATGAATTTTTGGACACGTCGACTGGGAATCGCAGAGCTACCCTGAACAAGGGCCGTTGCATGGACAGATGCAAAACATGGCTGCTAGCTAATAGATAGATAGATCGCTCTTCTGAATTAAGCTAGTGTAGCCAATTTCGGATGAATCACGATTGGTCTTTGTGAAATCGTACGTGGCTGTCGTTGATCTCAGTATAGTAGACTAGTTCTTCGGTGGTGTGCTGTTGATGTGCTTCACTTTCGCACATGTAGGTGTCTCGTACCAAGACGGCACCTCTCACTCACTCTAAGCATCAAGCACTCGTATCAGATTAGTAGACACTATTCAAACACGCAGTTGAATCATGCGCGCCACACTTACGATGTGAAGCAAATAGTACAGCCACGTTAGCATGTTGCTGTTAGCTTCACGTTATCAACATACAACGTTCTATGCGCAGAGCTGACCCGTCTCCCCTAGAACGACAAATGTCCGACCTCTTACACTAGAGATGTGTCTCGTAGGGCAACATATGAATCAATCTTGTCAACGCCCAAGTCGGCCCTCGCATCATCAAATCCAGTCCCCTCAGCAGCCTTATCGTGATGCCAGCCCACAAGGGTCACATCGCCGATGAGGGGACACAAGCCCAGCAGGCACCCATCCATCCGTCCATCTCTCGCCATGCAGCCGCACAAGGATGCATGTATACTGCTGAAACTGGCGACGCTACTCCGTCCAGAGTCGCATCTTGTATATCGCTGCTACAGGCCGCTACCAACATACATTTGCCTGCATCTGAGTGACCATTACTCCCGTCCTCTGCAGATACGCCGTCTTTCGTGCCCTAGAACCTGTGCTTGTAGTCATGAAGGGATATCTGGTTCTACCTGGGTCTCGCATGACCCTGCATCCCGCGTAAACCCGGAAGCTATCCGCCGTCTTCGTTTGCACGATGTGGCGCTTCCGTATAAATAGTTGTACTAATCACAAAACAAACTCATCCTTGATTTGGAATTGCAGCCTACCTCCAAGACGTTTCCATGCAAATGCTCCTACTATGCCAACTCAGTCGTGGTTGAAATATAGTCCAGTCCCCCGAATCCAATTGCCCCCTGGCCATGTGCTCCAATCTCCAACCCCCATGTCATACTCTTCTTTTTAGCTTCAGAGATATCCTGGGGAAAGCACCAAGGATTGCTGCCCTGATTCGTCGCGGGCCGTCTTAGCAGCGACTTTATCCGCCTTAGGCTTCGGTGGTTGAGCACGGCAATGGAGGATCGATGCGGAGGAGATGCGGAGATGGCGCACGCTACTTGCCTTCATTCTTCCTCTTACTACCTTAGTATCCCACCCTTTTCCTCAAGTCTAATGCTGTTTTGGAGATGGAAGGTCGGGGATATTGACGAATGCTCAACAGCCGTTTCCCAGTACCGAGCATCGCGGACTTGTGACTGGTGATCCTTGGTAGTGGGACGGGTTCTAGACGCGGAAGAAGGTGTCGTTGGTTCAGCTCATGGCGGCCTTTCTCTTCTCTCGGGTTGCATTCTCAAACCGTCTTCATGTAGTGTACACACTTGGCAAGGGCAGCTAAGAACCCCCCTGCCTGGCTTACAGGAAATAGGAGTTGTAGGGCAGCAAACTCGGAGCTGCCATGTCACATTCTGGGACGGTTATGCTCTTGGCAGAGCGAAGCAATTCGATCTGCAATTCCTATCTGATGCATATATATACCATACCCTATATGCAGTTGCTCGTACCTTCGTACCAACTACCTAGTGGATTTCCCTCATACGAGGTCGGTGTTCCTTTGCCCGTGAATTTTTCCTGCTACGCTCCCGTCAATCAGAGGAGCCTCGTCTTCATCTCGCCCCAACCCCAATGTTATAACCTCCCGCGCAAAATTCAGCAGATGCAATCATTGCCTTCAGATTGACAGTCAAGATGGCCCCTGAACCGAACAAGGCCAAGGCCGAAATAGCAACGCGGGACGTCCACCAGGCAGCGGAAAAGGGCCAAGCTGCCACCGATCAGTAAGAGCCAGCTCTGACTCCTCGGACAACAACAACAACAACAACAACAACAGCTCGCAGATCCTCTCCAAGTCGAATGAAGCTATACAACGGACCTACAGTGAAATACTGATCAGTATGTATCATCTGTTGCAGATATGGCGAAGCCCTCGTTGCCTACGACCCCGTTGCCGAACGCAAGCTGCGGTTGAAAATCGACCTCTTCATCGTCCCAACCGTGTCGCTGCTCTACCTCTTTTGCTTCATCGACCGCTCCAACATTGGTAAATAAACCGTCCACATATCCTCTTCATCTCTCATCTATGGCAAACGTGTCCCTCTGAACAAAAAAATAAATAATGAAAATATCCCGCAGGCAACGCCAAGATCGCCGGCCTCGCAAGTGACCTCAACCTCGAGGGCAACGACTACAACGCCATCATCTCCATCTTCTTCATCTCCTACATCGTCTTCGAGATCCCCGCGACCCTGGCCTGCAAGGCCCTCGGCCCCGGCTGGTTCCTGCCCCTCAGCGCCGTCCTCTTCGGCGCCTGCTCCCTCGCCACGGCCTACGTCGACACCATGAGCCAGGCGGCCGGCGTGCGCTTCCTGCTCGGCATCTTCGAGGCCGGCATGATGCCCGGAACGGCCTACTACCTCTCCCGCTGGTACCGCCGCTCCGAGCTCGCCTTCCGGCTGTCCCTGTACATCGTCATGTCCCCCCTGGCCGGCGCCTTTGGGGGACTCCTGGCTTCCGCCATCCTCAAGCTCGACCACGTCGGCGGCGTGCGCTCCTGGCGCATGATCTTCGTCGTCGAGGGCATCGTCACCATCGGCCTCGGCGTCGTCGCCTTCTTCACCCTCACCGACCGCCCCGAAACCGCCCGCTGGCTGTCCGCCGCCGAAAAGGACCTCGCCGTCGCCCGCGTCAAGTCCGAGCGCGTCGGCGTCACCGCCGTCCTCGACACCATGGACAAGACCAAGATCCGGCGCGGCATCCTCAACCCCGTCACCCTCAGCACCGCCTTCATCTTCCTCCTCAACAACATCACCGTCCAGGGGCTCGCCTTCTTCGCGCCCACCATCGTCGCCACGCTCTTCAGGGGCAGCTCCACCGTCCGCCAGCAGCTGCTCACCGTCCCGCCCTACGTCGTCGGCGCCTTCTTCACCGTCTTCCTCCCCTTGCTCAGCTGGAGGCTCGACAGGCGGCAGGTCTTCATCGTCGCCTCCGCGCCCATGGTCATGGTCGGCTACGCAATGTTCCTCGGCTCGACGGAGCCCAAGGTCCGCTACGGCGCGACCTTCCTCATCGCCTCCTCGGCCTTTTCCTTTGGCGCCCTGACAAACGCCCACGTCGCCGCCAACGTCGTTGGCGATACTGCTCGCAGCGCCGCCATTGCGACCAACGTCATGGCGGCCAACGTCGGCGGGCTCATCAGCTCTTGGGCGTTTCTGCCGTTTGACGCCCCGGACTATCATATCGGCAACGGGCTCAACTTGGCTACTTCCGGGACCATTTTGCTCCTGGGGACGGTGATGCTGCTGTGGATGAAGCGCGATAATAGGAAGCGCGGGAGCAAGGACGTTGATGCGGAGTTGAGGGGCTTGACGCAGGAGCAGATTGAAGGCTTGGACTGGAAGCATCCGGCTTTTCAGTGGAGGTATTAGATGCGTTGGCAAGCATGTGTGAAGAACTGGACATGTCGAGTCTTGGTCACTGTGTCTACAGTCGAAGATGTAAATGACACGACTTTGCATGGCAATGGCCATGAAATGGGAAGCCGACATGGCCCCCCTGAATTTGTAGACAGACACATTCACTCCGCTGCCCTTCTCCAGCTTCGGGACGCCATCAGGTGTGCCTCATATTGGTCCTGAAAGAATTGCATTGGGGTTGCAACAGAGCATGGATGTGTCAAAGCTGTAGAAGGGTTCGCATCTCAACTTGGTATGCAGGACATTAAATAGTTACTAACTATGCAGTGTGTATGTGCCTCGGAAAATGCAAATGGCTATTATTATTACAGTTAGTGATACAAGATTGACAGATAACCCCTGATGTGAATCAGCAGTCTACCGAGACTGCATCAGTTCAGCCCCCCTCCGAAGCCGTGAAATCGATCGCCTAAGCCCTGAAACGACTGGTAATATCCTTCGCCCCAGTTCCCCAAGTCTCCATGTGGCGTGAGCTCCCCCGGTGCATAAAACTGGTCTGTCATTGGAAAGCTGTTGCCAATGTCTCCATCATGAGAATCCGCCACGTTGTTGTTCCAGGACTGGACGGCGACAGAGTTCATCGGGCCGCTGACGCCCATCGGAGGCATGAATGACATTTGGCTTGAGAAGCTATGGTCCATCATGCTTACTGCTGCCGGCGTAGGCATTGCCGAGGGCTCGGGTGCCAGATTGCTGCCTCGCCTCCGAATGTCGTCTTTGACGACGGTTCGCACACTATCTCGCAGACCGCCGAGGGCAGAGTTTCTGAGGCTGTTGCTTTCTTCCGAGCACTCATCACTCATCATGACTACTCCAGAGTCGGGACGGGGGAGTATATCCCTTCCCTTTCGCGGTATGAGGGTTTGGAAGCTCTGTGCTCTAGGCGGCTCGTTTCTCTTGTTGCTGCGATTCGTGTAGGGCATGCTCTGAGCGGCGCCGATGCATCGTTCCACAGCCTCCATGAAGCACTGCTGAAACTTGGTCGTCAACGTCTCCAGCGTCTGAGGATTCGAAATCTTGTCGCGAAGCGAAGAGTGCAACACTTCGAACGAGGACATGTAGTAATTGGAGAGCTCAAAGTGCTCAATGACGGGAGTAAAATCTGCCAACCAGCCACGACGTTAGCGAGCGTTCATTCATGCCCCAGACTCTTCACTCAAGGCTTGAAGGCATACGGTATTGGTGAATCTGGTTGTCCTCATCGTCTGGGAAGAGAATGTTCCAAATCTCTTTCCACTGCGCCTCGGGGGAAGCGCCGCTGACCCTTTTGCGGGACAACAGCTTGATCGAGGTAGTCCCATCCACTCCAGATTCGGGATCGTGATCCAAGATGTCGCACATCATCTCCTTGGGTAGGCGCTGGTGATCACGAAGCTCTTTACGAGTGTGGAAGTCGCGGTTGCATCTGTCGCAAACGAATGCGGACGGGTCGTCTCGCTTGTGCTGTTTGACAATGTGCTGCCTGCGCGAGTGTGTCAGCGGCCGTTTTATCTGCAAGCGAGCTGCTCATGGAAGAGACGACTCGGTGGGTTTGCGTACCTCAGCTCAGCAAACTTGGGAAAGTATGTCATGGCACAGCTATGGTGATCCCTGACATTGAAACGCGAAGGGTTCCTCTTTCTGTAAGGGCAGCTCAGGCGCAGGTTCTCCTCGTCCTTGGGGTTCGGTCGCATCTTCTTGGAAGGGTTGTACCCCAAGCCCTCGCCGTCGGTGAACTCGCCGTCATCCTCATCCCCTCGGCCTTGCTTCTTTCTCTTGCCTCCCGACTGAGAGTCGCCAGCGCCGCTACCGCCCTGAGACGGCGTCGATGAGCTGCTCGAGGTCGACATGGCCTGCGTCACGTCGGCGTCTGACGGTGCGGTCCAAAAACAGCTGCCCACATCGCCGACAAACTTGCAGACCAGGCTTCGCACCGCTGGGGTCACCTTTGACGCCTCCTCTTGAAGATCAATTCCAAACACCAGTTGAAGAGTATAGTCAAGAATGGCCTCTGTGTCCTGAGAGGAAACGTCATCCGATGCCGATGATGCCGTATCCCACCTGGACGAGGTGGAGGCTTCAATAGTAGACGTCTCCAGCTGTGGCCACTCGTGGGAGTCCTCAGGAGTCGGGCTCTCCTCCTCCTCCTTGATGGGGGAGACTTTTGATGAGCTGACGGCAAAAGTCAATAACCATGAGCTCATGAGCTGCCTATACAGATCTTCTGTGCTTGCCTTGTAGACTGCTTCAGGCAGTCGCCCTCGCCTACAGGAACAGGAGTGACTGGCGTGGCGAAGTGAATCTCCCCTAGCTTCGCGCTGAGGTCTGGGTATCCCGCAAAAGAGAAGCCGTCGTCATCGTCGTTGACGTGAGTTGAGCACGATCCCGTGGAGGATCGGTGTCGATGAAACACTCGGCTGGCCGGGCGCGAAGCGTCGGCAGGGTGGCCGCAGAAGATGTCGCTAAGATCGCTGGCGTAGCTCGTGCTGACGGGGCTGGCCAATGTTGAGTGCGAATAGGTAGTGGCAGAGTCCGGCACGTTTGCCGACGAGATGCTGCTTCTTGTCGAAGCCGTCCTTGAGCGCAGGCGAAACGTGTTTGGCGGAAAGTGTAGGCTCTCCGGGAAGTGTTTCCGTTGGGCAAAGGTGGCAGAGAGACTGTGGCTCTCGTTGCTGGACTGAGATGCAGCCAAGGGCTTGTCGTTGAGCGAGTCTTTGATTCGCGAATCCCGCTGCAGATGTAACGGTATGTGGTTGACGGTGATGCCTGGTCTGCGATCTCCCTGTTCAATTGAGCTCTCGGCCATGGAGTGAGCCGCTGAGAAGCTGGCCCGTCGCAGTGTCATGAAGTGCTGAGGAGGGTGTTTGTTTGGTATACAATGGCAGTTTTGGCTTGCGGAAGCGCCAGACTCTGTCCAGGTGTCAGTGCCTTGCCCATAGCGCCATTGTGAAAGCTGATGATGAACGAAGTGGGCAGACAGAGTAGAAACGGAAGTAAAAAGAAGAGGTAGAAGTCTACTTACACACAGGAATAACCTGGTCGCAGGTTTATTCGCGCTCGATGAGAAGATCAAGGGAAGAGAGAAAGAAGTGAGAGGCTGCCTCTGGAGGACGCCTCGTCGTCGATGGGTGCGACGTGCCTATACTATATCGGCGGCCCTCGTCCGTATCGTATTGTATCGCGACATCGCGGCGCTGGGAATGCCTCGCGGAACGCTAAAGTCCCCAACCTGGATGCCTTCGCTGGGCCCCATTCTGCAGTCCTGGACGATTGCCTACTGGCTCTAGTGTCTTGCATTGGGCCATGCTTTTGCCCAGCTGGGCCATGCGACGGCATCCTTCGTGGGGACGAGCCACGGAGCTGCGCCTCTGATTCGCTCATGGTGACGGCTGTTGCATGGGGAGCACTGCTGACGCAGGCAGAGACGATCTGGCAAGGCAGCCCTATGGTTCGCATCTTGACGGACGCCAGCCAGTGGCCGAGTCCTGGGTTCCCGATCTCGCAGGGACCCTCCTGATAAGGCGTCGTGGTCCAGGATGCTTCTGGCGGGCAGCCAAACGCGGCAAGACAGGAACGGACAAGCATGGCCTCGAAGGAGAGAAGAGCACCTCATCTCGTCGTGTGGAGGAGGCGACTGGGGGTCTCGGCCGGTAAGCGCCAGCTGATCGATGCCCGTCATCGTCTCATTGTTTCGATGCCTCCCCTGGGAAGGATGCGCCTTAATCTCTGATCCAGCGGGACGGCACGCATTAGTCGAGCGCGTATGTAGGCAGGACGGATGGAGCGTGTGCCCATCGCAATTTCGAGTTGCCGTTGCCGTTCTTGTTGTTGTTGTTGATGATGATGTCTGAAGAAAAGATGACAGTTGATGTCTCGACAATGGCCAGACGGAGAGTATGAGGAGGGATGAAAATAGAAATAGCGCGGGACAAGTCGAGAGCTCCTGCCTCGTCGATGACTGATGGCGGCTGCCGTGGACTTGATTTCCATCTTGATGTCTTGTTTCTCTGGCGTCTCTGCTTGGCTTCTGTCTTCTCGTTGGCTCATGAAGACGGACGGAAGAAATCACAAAGGCGTGAACAGGCCTCGCTTTTCAGGCCTTGAGACTCTGCTGACTTTTGCCTTGGGCTCAAGTCTGCGTAGATGCGGGCTGTCATGGCTCGTGAAGCTGCCAGCTTGGCCAGTAGCGGTTACGGGAACGATTGAACTCCAGTATAAAAAGACGGAAAGGGACTTGTTGTTAGCAAGGAATGGATATTCCAACACAAATGGTTCGGCTGAGCATAGAATATAGACATTGACGCAATTGCGACTTTTCAAGTTGTCAAGTCTCTGATAGAGCCGTTCACAACTCAACCTCATACCACCTGCAGCAATCCAATCGTTCGCCAACCATGAGCTCTCAGCAGCCTACAGGTACCAACCAGACCCAGTACAACGGCACCACGCACTCAAGCCGCTCCCCCTCCAGGTGAGTTTGTGCCCCTACAGCCGCTAACCACCGCTAGCTCCCGAGCTCCATCCCCCACTGACAACCGCATAAACTCGGCTATGTCCGCTAACGCACGCCATCGCCCACAGCCCAGCCATGCTCTCCAGGTTCCTCTACGACAGGACAGGCGTGCCAGATCGCCTTGTGGCGCGATCGTACAATGCGGCGACTCCAGGCCCGGGATTTCAGGGCGGTGCAGCTGAGCTGGAGCGGTACATGTCGCAGAGTTCGGCTGGGGTGCAGAGTACAAGCGGGTCGACAGCCAGGCGAGCGTGAAGTCGGCGCCATCGAGCACGGAAAAGACGATGGAGCAGATGGGTAATACGGAGCATATACTTGTACGATACAATGCAGAAATGGGGTGGATCTCGATTCATGGACTGATATGGTGTATTATATTATGTAGTGTTGAGGTAGTTCATATTGATATCGAGTATTGATAGCCTTTGATCATGAGCATCCAATGTCATGTCATGCTTGCTGGCCAGCACTCTTGAAGGATGCGGACTAAGGTAGGGGAGCTTCGGGCTCGAGCTGCTTAGGACGGGCACTACACGGGCGCATTCTTGAGTTTGCTGGGCTCTTTGCTATTCTTGGACGCACTCTTTGATGTACGGCGGTTCTAGAATCACTTGAGCCTCATTTTGTTTCATGCAATTTCCTTGACTGACGTCCAAGTACCTAGATTGGGAGATGGCCTCCCAACACTCAACCGGCAAACAAGGCCACGACTAATCTGAATTGAAAAAAGGGGTATCATTCATACATCAGGGTATACATGTATTACACGAGATGATCTAGAGGGCGTGCTGTCCATGCAACGGCCCGGTAGTTGTTCATCATGAAACCGCCTGGGCTAGCTTTCTGCGCTTGTTCCTCTCGTCTTGCTCTGCCAGCACGCGAGCCGTCAACGTCGCCGCCATCGAGTTGTTGATGCCTTTGATCCTCGCGTCGGGTTCTTTCTTCGCTCGGCTGGCATCGCTCTTCTTGGCCTTTTCGTCCTCCTCGTCCGCCGCTTCTCCGGCCTTCCGCTTCTTCTTCTTCTCCGACTTGCCCTTCTTGAGCGTGTGGGTGAGGCCGTTTGCCTGCAAATCTTCCATGCGCTTCTGCAACCTGTCTAGTTCTTTCTCAGCAGTTGGCAGGATAGCTATCACGTTCTCCTGGGTGAAGGCTTCTCCACATTCTGGGCAAGCTTCTGCTTTGATCTCTGTAATGGCAACCTCTGCAAATACGTGGCCACACGGCACCAAGTAGACGGCCTTTGTAGCCGGTCCCATCTCCTTCATGGATATCGGGCAAGCCCATTTATCGCCAGTCTTGGAAAACTTGAGCTTTGCCACATCACGCAGCGAGCGGATGCCCAGGGCTGCCGGGGTCACTTCGTTGGGGTCATCGGAGGGCATCAACCCGTTGAGGATGGCTTCGTAGTTGTATAACCTCCCTCGCCAGTCCGAAACGACCGACTCAAAGTCGAGCGGCGTGTCGCTGAGGGCGCAGTGACTCCACGCATGGGCGAGAGACTCGAGGGCTGTCGCCTTCAGTTCTGAGATGGTCGGGGCACGCGCCGCATTCTTGACAAGCTCGCGGCGCTTGGGAATTGATCCGCCGTCGTTACCCATGGTTGCTGGCGATGACGGTTCGTATGCGATGAATCAGGGTTGAAATCGGTGTTCTGGAGCAGATTTCGATGCTGAATCGTCGCTTCGGTGGCGGTAATTGGAACAATGTTACAAATTCGTTTGCCTGTGGCGGAAATCGGAAGAATGGCTGCGACATGGATTGGAGAGGTGCCTTGAGCTAGTCGCGCAAGTGAGATGCTAGTGGCCCAACTCGACTGTTATCGATAGCACTTTCCGAGCCTCATGTGCCAGCTCCGTGCCGGCACGCAGATCCGCGAACTGTGCGATCCCCCACACTCTCTCCGCAGCATACAGTGCGTGTATAGTGCCGGCAAACGCGCAAGTTGATTCAACCCTCCAAGCTCTGAGCTAACGGACCTTTCCCTGTCCTACCCAACCTTCATTCATCCGGCAAGGCAGCTTGTCGGGGGCATCATGACAACGTGACCTTGGGCTGCCAACCGGGCATTCCTTTTGTTTGTGTCACAATCCTTCATCGTTATCCCCCCTACGGCGACCCTCTACGAATCTTTTTACCTCCCTCGCAGCGGCGACGTCTATCGCGCGTCATTCCATTCCCCGTGCGAGTGCGCTGTCGATTGCGCTGTCGATTTCGACCTCGTAGTCGAGCCTCTGCGACCTCCAGCCGTGGTGCGGTACATGCGGTGCTTCTCTCGAAGCTCCAGCCGATTCGGGGACGATGGCGCAGGCACAGCAGGTCGCCCTTGAGCGACTCGATTATATCACGAGGGGATTGCGGTCAAGGTGAGGGCCCGCAACGATGGAGGGGGATGTTTTGCTGGTGGTGGTTGAGGGAAGAATGACGCCGCTGACCAGTCGCCCACCCCCCAGAGCCAATGACGAGGTGCGCAAGCGAGCCGCAATCCAACTTCGAGAGCTGGTGACCGTGTGCCACCGAGGTAAGGCGATGTCGAGCCCCCTTCCCCGGCGTCTCCAGAGCCGTCCCGTTAACCGCCATGCAGACCTCAGCCCCGAGCAGTTCCTCACCTTCTACAACAACGTCAACAACAAGATCACTCAGCTCATCACCCATGGCAGCGACTCTGCAGAGAGGCTGGGCGGCATATATGCCCTGGACGCCCTCGTCGACTTCGAGGGCGTCGATGTGGCGGCAAAGTACACCCGTTTTACTCAGAACCTTAAAACCATACTCCGTGGCAAGGACACCATGCCTATGCGGCCTGCTGCGATTGCCCTAGGGAAACTTTGCCGCCCGGGAGGGGCCATGATCTCAGAGCTGGTCGATTCCGAGGTGAATACTGCGCTCGAGTGGCTGCAGAACGACCGAGTCGAGGAGCGTCGATACAGCGCCGTTCTCGTCCTGCGTGAGCTTGCGCGAAATGCCCCTACCCTGATGTATCAGTATATCCCGACCATCTTCGACTGGATCTGGGTTGGCCTCCGCGATCAGAGGCAGCTCATCCGCGAGACGTCTGCTGAGACCGTCAGCGCCTGCTTCCGCATCATTCGCGAGCGAGACCAGGAGATGAAGCAGATATGGATGAGCAAGATCTACAATGAGGCGAGACAGGGTCTCAAAGTCAACACGGTCGAGTCAATCCACGCATCATTGCTTGTATTGAAGGAGCTTCTGGAACAGGGAGGCATGTTCATGCAGGAGCACTACCAGGAGGCTTGCGAGATCGTCTTCAAGCACAAGGACCACCGCGATCCGGTTACGCGAAAGACTGTGGTGTTGTTGATACCCGACCTGGCTAGCTACTCACCAGCCGACTTCGCCCAGTCATGGCTCCACAAGTTCATGGTCTATCTGTCTGGCATGTTGAAGAAGGACAAGGAGCGCAATGATGCTTTCCTCGCCATCGGAAACATCGCAAACTCTGTCAAGAGCGCCATTGCTCCCTATCTGGACGGTGTTCTCATCTACGTGAGGGAAGGCCTCAGCGTACAGTCTCGCAAAAGGGGCTCCGTGGACCCGGTCTTTGACTGCATCAGCCGCCTCGCTGTAGCCGTCGGCCAGACGCTCAGCAAGTACATGGAGGCACTTCTTGACCCCATCTTTGCCTGCGACTTGACGCCCAAACTGACGCAGGCCTTGGTCGACATGGCATTCTATATCCCCCCCGTCAAGCCCATCATCCAGGAGAGGCTGCTGGACATGTTGAGCATTGTCCTCTGTGGCGAACCATTCAAACCTCTCGGCGCGCCCCAGCCAAACACTCTGACTTCGGTGCCCACCATCACCAAAGACGCCAAGGATCCCCAGGCATTTGAGAACCGCAAGGCGGAGATTAAGCTCGCCTTGAACACCCTGGGGAGCTTCGACTTCTCCGGCCACGTTCTTAATGAGTTTGTCCGAGACGTGGCTATCAAGTACGTCGAGGATGAGGACCCGGAAATCAGAGAAGCCGCGGCTCTCACTTGCTGTCAGCTCTACGTTCGGGATCCAATTGTCAACCAGACTAGTTATCATGCGCTGCAGGTCGTTGGAGACGTGATCGAAAAGCTGCTTACCGTGGGAATTTCCGACCCGGAGCCAAACATTCGGCGAACGGTGCTGGCCGCTCTTGACGAACGGTTCGATCGCCACCTGGCCAAGGCGGAAAACATTCGAATTCTGTTCTTTGCGCTGAACGACGAGGTCTTCTCCATCAGAGAGGTGGCGATATCGATTATTGGTCGCCTTGCGAGATACAACCCGGCATATGTTATCCCGTCCCTGCGGAAGACCCTCATCCAGATGCTTACCGAGCTCGAGTTCTCCGACGTGGCCCGGAATAAGGAAGAGAGCGCCAAGCTACTGAGCCTCTTGGTTCAAAACGCACAATCGCTCATCAAGCCGTATGTCGAGCCAATGATCTCCGTACTTCTTCCCAAGGCCAGTGACCCTAGCCCCACGGTCGCTGCCACCATCCTGAAAGCCATCGGAGAGCTGGCTACTGTCGGCGGCGAGGATATGCTGCCATACAAAGACCGCCTGATGCCGCTCATCATCGATGCCCTGCAAGACCAGAGCTCAAACATCAAGCGAGAGGCCGCTCTCCACTCCCTTGGCCAGCTGGCGAGCAATTCTGGATATGTCATTCAACCATACTTAGAGTATCCTCAGTTGTTGGAAATTTTACAGGCCATCATTAGGACAGAAGATCAGAGAGGCCCCTTGCGACAAGAGACCATTAAATTGATGGGTATCTTGGGTGCGCTGGATCCGTATAAACATCAGGTGAGCACAGCGGCCCCCCCTTTCCCACACACACACACACACACATCTCCTTCACAACATGATACAAGGAAGAAACCTCGAGTTGGCTAATCGCAGTATGCAGCAGGTCGAGGAAAAGACGCCCGATTCGCAACGACGCTCAGAGTCTAACCAGTTAACGGATATATCGTTGATGATGACTGGATTGACCCCGTCCAACAAGGAGTATTTCCCGACCGTGGTCATCAACGCGCTGCTTCAGATTCTCAAGGACCACTCCCTGGCGCAGCATCATGCTGCTGTTATCGAGGCCATCATGAACATATTCAGAACCCTGGGATTGGAATGCGTGTCGTTCTTGGATAGAATCGTTCCCGCGTTCTTGCTCGTCATTCGATCGTGCCCTCCTACGCGCCTAGAGTCATACTTTAATCAGCTGGCGACGTTGGTCAGCATTGTACGACAGCACATCAGGAATTATCTCCCTGAGATTGTGGATATACTCCAGGAATACTGGCACAAGTCCGCCTCATTGCAGACTACCATCCTCTCCTTGGTCGAGGCCATCTCCCGGTCCCTTGAGGGCGAATTCAAGATCTATCTGGCATCGCTTCTCCCTCTCATGCTCGGAGTGCTGGACAAGGACGTGTCCACAAAGCGAACGCCGTCTGAGAAGGTATTGCACGCCTTTTTGGTTTTTGGAGCGAGCGCGGAGGAATACATGCACCTCATCATTCCCGTGATTGTCAGAACCTTTGAGAAGCAGGGACAACCAACCTTTATCAGGAAACAAGCGATCGACACCATTGGCAAGATATCCCGCCAGGTGAACCTGAACGATTTTGCGGCCAAGATTATCCATCCACTGACGAGAGTGCTCGATATGGGAGAGCCGACGTTGAGACTGGCCGCGCTCGACACCCTCTGCGCCCTGGTACAACAGCTTGGGAGAGACTATATCCATTTTATGGGAACTGTGAACAAGGTCATCAACCAGCACCAGATCCAACATCAGAACTATGACCTCCTCGTCAGCAAGCTGCAGAAAGGAGAAGTTCTACCGCAGGACTTGACATCAGACGCACGGCTCGTGGACATTGGAGACGAGACGCCCTTTGCAGACTTGGGCACGAAGAAGCTGGAGATGAACGCAATTCACCTCAAGGCTGCCTGGGACACCAAAGGAAAGTCAACAAAGGAGGATTGGCAGGAGTGGCTACGAAGGTTCAGCACCACGCTTCTCACGGAGTCGCCCAACCACGCCCTGAGAGCGTGCGCCAGCCTTGCGAGCGTTTATCTGCCCCTGGCCCGAGAGCTCTTCAACTCGGCGTTTGTCTCATGCTGGAGCGAGTTGTATGAACAATTCCAGGACGAGTTGATACAGAATATCGAGAGCGCCATCAAGTCGGAAAACGTGCCGCCGGACTTGCTGGGCCTCTTGCTCAACCTGGCTGAGTTCATGGAACACGATGACAAGGCACTGCCCATCGACATCAGAGTTCTGGGCAGAGAGGCTGCCCGCTGTCACGCCTACGCAAAGGCCCTGCACTACAAGGAGTTGGAATTCTTGCAGGACCAGAGCAGTGGTGCTGTTGAAGCCCTGATTGTTATCAACAACCAGCTACAGCAGTCAGATGCCGCCATTGGTATTCTGCGGAAAGCCCAACTGTACAAGGAAGGCATCCAGCTCCGCGAGACGTGGTTCGAGAAGCTCGAGCGGTGGGAGGAAGCCTTGGCGTCGTACAACAAGCGAGAGAAGGAGGTGCCTGCTGACCAGCCCATCCCCATTGATATCGTCATGGGCAAGATGCGTTGTCTCCACGCCTTGGGTGAGTGGGACGCGCTCGCCAGCTTGACCGGCAGCACATGGGCCAACTCAGCCCCCGAAGTGCAAAGAATGATTGCGCCGCTCGCCACGGCGGCCGCTTGGGGTCTCGGAAAGTGGGATTCGATGGATAACTACCTCTCGTCCCTTAAGAGATACTCTCCGGATCGATCATTCTTTGGCGCCATCCTCGCCCTTCATCGAAATCAGTTTAGGGAGGCTATTGCCTGCATCGAGCAGGCTCGAGAGGGCTTGGATACCGAACTCAGCGCTCTCGTCAGCGAATCGTACAATCGAGCGTACCAGGTCGTCGTCAGAGTCCAGATGCTTGCCGAGCTGGAAGAGTTGATTGTGTACAAGCAGTGTGACGAGAGGAAGCAGGCCACCATGCGCAAGACCTGGGAGACCAGACTGGAAGGCTGCCAGCGTAACGTGGAGGTCTGGCAGCGCATGCTGCGGCTGCGTGCCCTGGTGATATCTCCCGCGGAAAACATTCGCATGTGGATCAAGTTCGCCAACCTCTGTCGCAAGTCGGGCCGCATGGGACTGGCCGAGAAGTCGCTGAAGCAGCTGATCGGCTCTGATGCGCCGCTTGAAGCCTTGATTCCGTACTGGAACGACACTAAGGGTGATCGGCAGGCGGCGGGAGCAGCACCACGAAACGTCCCGCCCGCCCAGGTCATTTACGGCATGCTCAAGTACCAATGGGAGCTTGGCCAGCAGCCGAGCATGAAGGCCTCGGGGACCGCCGAGAGAACTCTGTACTGCCTGCAGCGGTTCACCAACGACTCGGCCCACCGCCTCGACGTCGCAAAGGCTCACCTCACTGCTCAGGCGGGAAGCGAAGTGAACTTGCCCCTCGAGTACGGCTTCCAGAACCAGGTCGATCCGTCCGTGATGAGCCCGCAGACCCAGCGAGCGTTGGTTGACCAGACGGTGCTACTGGCCAAATGCTACTTGCGGCAGGGAGAGTGGCAGATTGCGCTCAACAAGGACGATTGGCAATACACCAAGATCCAGGACATCCTGTCCTCGTACTCGCAAGCTACCAAGTACAACCCGCGCTGGTACAAGGCCTGGCACGCCTGGGCGCTCGCCAACTTTGAGATTGTCCAGACCCTGTCGGCTAGAGGCGAAGGGCAGCTGACGAGGGCTGACCAGTCGATGATTATCGAGCACGTCGTGCCTGCTATTCAGGGCTTCTTCAAGTCGATTGCGCTATCCGCCGGCAGCTCCCTCCAAGACACGTTGCGTCTGTTGACGTTGTGGTTCACGCACGGAGGCAACTCGGACGTGAACACGGCCGTGACGGAGGGCTTCGCCAATGTCAGCATCGATACCTGGCTGGAGGTGATACCTCAACTCATTGCTAGAATCAACCAGCCAAACAAGCGTGTGCAGCAGTCGGTGCACAATCTCCTGGCGGACGTGGGCAGGGCGCACCCGCAGGCGTTGGTCTATCCACTCACCGTCGCCATGAAGTCGTGGCAGAACAGTCGACGGTCGAGATCGGCAGCGCAAATCATGGACAGCATGCGCCAGCACAGCGCCAACCTCGTCGCCCAGGCAGATACGGTCAGCCATGAGCTCATTCGAGTGGCGGTGCTGTGGCACGAGCTCTGGCACGAAGGTCTGGAAGAGGCCTCGCGCCTGTACTTTGGCGACCACAACATCGAGGGCATGTTTGCGGCGCTAGAGCCGCTGCACGAGCAGCTGGAGAGGGGCCCGGAGACGCTTCGGGAGATATCATTTGCGCAGGCCTTTGGCCGCGACCTGAAGGAAGCGCAAGACTGGTGCCACCAGTACGAGACTAGCAGGGATGTCAACGACCTGAACCAAGCCTGGGATCTGTATTATCAAGTGTTTCGCCGAATCACCAGGCAGCTGCCTCAGGTCACGAGCCTCGAGCTTACATACTGCTCTCCTAAGCTGCTGAACGCCAGGGACCTCGACCTGGCCGTTCCGGGAACATACAGGAGTGGGCAGCCCATCGTGAGGATAATGTCCTTCGATTCGACCTTTACTGTCATCAACTCGAAGCAGAGGCCGAGAAAGCTGAACATTAATGGCAGCGACGGCGTCTCGTACGCCTTCCTGCTCAAGGGCCACGAGGATATCCGGCAGGACGAGCGCGTGATGCAGCTGTTTGGCCTCTGCAACACTCTGCTGGCAAACGACTCGGAATGCTACAAGCGGCACCTCAACATCCAGCGCTACCCTGCCATTCCGCTGTCGCAGAACTCGGGATTGCTGGGCTGGGTCCCGAACAGCGACACCCTGCACGTGCTCATCCGGGAGTATCGCGAGAGCCGCAAGATTCTGCTCAACATTGAGCATCGAATCATGCTGCAGATGGCGCCCGACTACGACAATCTCACGCTCATGCAAAAGGTGGAGGTGTTTGGGTATGCCCTGGACAACACCACCGGCCAGGACCTTTACCGAGTCTTGTGGCTCAAGTCCAAGTCGTCCGAGGCCTGGCTGGAGCGGCGGACAAACTACACCCGCTCCCTGGGCGTCATGTCCATGGTGGGCTACATCCTGGGTCTGGGAGATCGCCACCCTTCGAATCTCATGCTGGACCGCGTGACCGGCAAGATCATTCACATTGACTTTGGCGACTGCTTCGAGGTCGCCACGAAGCGTGAAAAGTATCCCGAGAGGGTTCCTTTCAGGCTGACGCGCATGTTGACGTATGCTATGGAGGTTAGCAACATCGAGGGAAGTTTCAGAATCACATGCGAACACGTCATGAGGGTGCTGCGAGACAACAAGGAGAGTGTAATGGCTGTGTTGGAAGCGGTAAGTGAAAAAAAAAAAAAAAAATGCACCCGGATATGCCTCATAATGCCGTAAGACTAATCGCGTTTTCCACAGTTTATCCACGACCCTCTGCTCACCTGGAGACTTACCAATGCTGCCTCTCCAGCTGGCCCCAACTTCCGATCCGAACGCGAAGTGGCCCTGGCCGGTCCCCACGCCATGCGAGCGCGACGACAGTCCATCTTGGATGCCGACGTGGCTCCTTCCGAGCTCATGGCGAACGTCGAGGCTTCAGCGCCCCCCATGGCTAGAAACAGGGCCCGCACTAATAGTTCGGCGGTTCCAGAAGGCGCGCAGGTCAACGGCGCGGAGGAGAGAGAGAGCCAAAACGCCAGGGCGATTGAGGTGCTTGACCGAGTGTCCCAGAAGCTTACGGGACGTGACTTTAAGCCTAACGAGGAACTGGATGTCATCAACCAAGTGAACAAGCTCATTATCGAAGCCACGAAGTTGGAGAATCTGTGTCAACACTATATTGGATGGTGTAGCTTCTGGTAAGCCAAAGGACGCAAACGGAGGCGCGGGAAACGGACAGCGAGCATGGATTCTGCTTTGTCGTTGGTACCAGCGTGTGCCTTGCCGGCTGAGCAGGGGCTTCAACATTTCGGATTGGGAGGATCTGAAAAGGGATATCTGGAGAGCGGGATCAGCGGGGGTGCACATGATTGCGCCTCGTCTTGTCCATTCTTTGCTTGAGCATGACGGGAGTTTGGAAGGGAGGACAGTGCTTTTGGCTATGGCAGTTTGCGCCGGCCTGGGGTTATAACTTGTAATCGTCATGAGCGAGCAGGGTCCTTTTATGTTTCTACGCTTTTGAGTTTTGAATGCAGTTGCTTCTATTCGAGAACGTCCATCTTGTAGGTTTCTGTTGTTGTGCTGGATGGATATTTGACGACGTAATACTTTGCCTTGACTTCTGAAGTCTGTTTCTTTGTTAACAAGCAAGCATAAGCACATCTTCTCCACTGGCTCTACGCTATCCAGCACCCTAAGTTTATTATATATAAGGATAAAAATGCTATAGAAGATTCTTTATATTCTATCTATTAGGTTGCTAAGATGCTGGATAGCCAAGTTAGGGTGCTAGATAGCCGCTCCCTATGTTATTTATTGTTGGATAAAAAACGGGACACCGCTGATGTCTCCACGGGGTTTATTATCCTTTTAGTTGAATACTGGTAAAATCCTGTTCAACAGTTACCTATCCACAGCGGAACTGTCTCGATGTGGCGTGGTCAGGAGTCAACCCCGAGCCAACGAAACACGAACATTAGCACACAACTTGATCCCCTTCTTCAAAACTGGGCCCCAGTAGAGAGATTGTAACTGAAGCTTCTTAAGTGGTTCGGGCATGGGCCATAGGCGAGTCATTATCGAAAGAGCCTCACACGTCTTCTATGCGTCCTTGTTGGTAAGCAGCCCTATGGGAATTATATCTTATGGGGTAAGCAGAGGCGGAAAGATGCAAGGGACTTTGCCGCAGCTTAAAGTTTGTTTTCCGCCGTGGGAAACTTTTGTGATTGGCACGGAAGTAAAGTTTGGATTTCTATGACGTGCCGGTCAGATCTTGCAGGGTTTTGATGACCTGTTTGCGCTCTCTGCTTGTGAACTTTGTCAGCTTAAACTCTTCCCTTTTGACTTTTCTTTTTTCGTCTTTGCTTATGTTCTGACGCCCTTTCTGTCACAGAAAATGGCACTGATGTGCAGATCAACTCCCTGATATTTTGCATCTTGACGGATCTTTTGTTTGATGTGTTTTAACTTTCCAAAGAGAGGATGGCTTCGAGCCCGCGTGTTGACCGGGAGGACCAAGAGTGGAGAGACTTGTCCTTTTCTCTCTTAACGCTTTTGCAGATTTGTGATAGACAAAGTATATAGCGGATGACTGATAGTCAAGTACAATGAGGGATGAAGATGGAGACGGGCACGGGAAAGGAAATTTTCACTGTAAGCGCGAGCGGGAACTGTTTTTGTTGGGAAAAGGGAAGAAGGGAAACGACGAATTTGATCGCCCCCTGATTTTGGTGCCGTGAATGGAGTCGAAGTGTGGGCTGTGGTAGCAGTTTGAAAATTACCAAGCCTTTTTTTTGTCTTCTCGGCTGTTCTATTTGGAAGAAGTGATAAGAAGGTCTCTGTGGCGTGTCTCTTTTTTAATTAAATGGGTGGAAGTAGAAGAAGGGGGGTTGTTACAGTTGAAGATGGAAGCAGAGAGAGGTAGGTACAACGTGCAAGGGGACGTAAGGCTTTCAAATGTCTACTGTAAGCAGACCTTTTGCGCCATTATCGTTTGCACAGTTCTTGTGCGTTACTCTGTGACTTTTCCCTGCACGGTTATATGCGGAAGGGCCATATAATCATCGGGTGAAGGGGGACGTCGGCATGTCTCCAAGCGGCGTTTCTTACATCAGACGGGAATATTTGCTCACCGTTATGACAAGAGTGACATTCACTCATCATAACCCTTTTCAAACAACCATTGGGCAATGGAAATACAGTGTTCAAAAGGACCGGCCTTGCTGAGATTCAGTGATGCAACACCCGGTGACGGGAGGAGGCTGCAAGGGGAGGGTTGGACAAAGGAGTCCGGCGCGGATTGATACTTTTATAGGTAATACAAGGTACTGGGGTACTATACTTGGTGAGAAAAAAAAAGCCGATGGGATGGACACACGGTTATTGGCGGAATGTGTGTATTTGTTTCGTTCGTATTGTGTTAGCTTTTCTGCTGGGGTGTTTGGCCCATTCCTTTTGTTTCATTGACAGGTAGATAGGAAGTGCTTCGCCTTTTGATAACCACGTTGGCCCAACTTGTTCACTGCGCGAGATATAAAGGTACTATATCCTCGACGTTTACACATTCTATCTGACTCTAGTAAAAGGAAGACTCTTGAAAATCCTGAGGAGGCTAAGGGTTTGACACTCGCTAGTCAAATGGACAACGAAAAGGCGGTTTCAGAGCTGAAAAGTCGGGCTGCATGGGAGGCCCCGCCCCTGTGCATTTCAGCTTTGGCAGCTAAGCTAAGGGTCTGGGAGAGGAAAGGAAAAGGAGTCCTCTGAGAGGTTTTTCATTTGGATTTGCCTGGTAAGTTCTGTTGGGCATGAATCTCGAGTGATTGGTGCGGTGTGTGGGAGTAAGGGGCGGCTTACTCGCGAGCTGTCACGCTGTCAGACTGATTTTGTTTGGTTGTACCGCAGTCATGATATCTCTGGATTTCTGTATATGGCCATTACAATATGTTTGCCGAAAAGGGCAGACTGGAAGAGTCATTCTAAGAAATGGTATCAAAAAACTTTCCATGTATCGTTTTCTCCAAATCAAACGCCACCCTTATCCCCCTATCAAAGCCATTATGCGCGCTCATCTTCCCATGTTTGAATATATGTGCTGCTCCAACATGTCTCCCGTAGATAAGGACAGCCCATCATGACGAAGAAGCCCTGATAGGCCTCCTCGCGGTAAACACCATCGTCCTCCCAACAATCCGCACATCCACCTCGTCAAAATTCCTCCTCAGCCCCTCCTCAAACACGGCCCTCGTGTCCTTCCAGTTGTCAAAGATGCCCTTTGAATTATATATCGTCATCAGCCGCCTCGCCAGCCAGTTCATCGGCCGCTCCTCTCCCAAGATGGTCGTCCCGACGAGAACGCCTTCGTCGGCAACATAGTCCCTCAGCAGGTCAAACACGCGGTTCTTGCTCTCCGGCGGCCCCGCGAGGCAATGCAAGAGGTAGAAGACGCTGACGGAGTCGAACTTTTCCTCGCCGGGGGGCAGCACGCGCAGGAGCGTCGACGGGTCGGTGACGTCGGCGACGACGGAGCGGATGGCGACGTGGCGCTGGGGGTTGGCGGCGGCGGCGGCGATGCGGGCGGCGGCGAGGTCGAGCGTGTTGGGGTTGAGGTCGAGGAGGACGATTTCGCGGCAGGGCGGCGCCTTGTTGTCGCTGCTGCTGGTGGGCTTGAGGGCGTTGGCGGGATAGTAGCCGGTGCCGACGCCGACGTCGAGGTGCCGGCGGCCGAGGGAGGACTGGAAGAGGGGCAGCTGGACGGCCGCGGTGGAGCAGTGCCAGGCGTACGAGTTGGAGATTGTGAGGACGACGAGGTCGTAGAGCTTGAGGAGGAAGGGGGTGTATGTGGAGGAGCCGGCGGTTTGGGCTGGTGGTTTGTCCATATTGTGGTTTTGATGATGATGAGAGGTGGGGGAGATGGTCATAGTGAGAATTCGATGATGGAGAATGGAAATGAGAGGTGAGATGAGAGTGTTTTGAATGACAGAGGAGAGAGAGAGAGAGAGAGAGTCTCTTATATGCCGTGTTGGCCAAGGTCAGTGGCAGAAGCCAACATAAGACCAAAGAGAAACAATTGGTAAACAAAAGTCCGTGCTTCCAAGTTGGTCGCAAAATACCAACGAAACGGACTTGAATCAGCGAAAAGAAGGACCCCCCGTCTGACCACAGCTTCGGGATCCCGCTTGACAAGGGTAATAAAAGTACACTTGATGAGAGACAAAAGGCGAAAGAAATGAGCAAAAGCCCCCCCAGAAGAAGTCAAACGATGTGATGGGGGATCGGGAACGCTTGTCAAATCAGAATCAGATAAGGCTATTATGATGCCGTCCCCAACGGAGTAAGACGATGGATGGATGGATGGATGGATGGATGGGGTCAGATGTAAGTGAGATTGCGGAACTCGGGAGAGGACGTCGGGCTTTGTACTGTCTGTCCGTCTGTCCTTGTACCGTTCGTGTGTGTGTGAGTGTGTGTATCACGTCGAGTTAAAAGCTGATGGAGATGACAGTCGAGTTCCGGGATTGGGGCGGCACGGAGTTGTTGTTGTGTGAGTGTGTGAGAGAGAGAAGAGAGTCCCATCTGGCGGGCATCTCGGGGATGCTGAGCCGCTAGGGGATGGACGTTGCTTGCCGGTCTAATACCCACACATGTCATGTCAGTTCTCTTGCTGGCCGATTTGATCCATTTCTCCCACAGGGACATGGCTAGAAGAAGCTCCAGAACTCCCCTAGACTCCATACTTACCCCGTATAGGTAGACGTAGATTGCATGTACGTGGTTTCTCCCTACTTTTTACTCTCCGACAACCTGGATAGAGCAGTCCCATGAACAATGTTGATCCAATCTCAATCCACCCAACTCCGAATCAAGAGATCTAGCCAATATAAATGGAATCTCCAAAAAAAAAAAAAAAAAAAAAAAAAAAAAAAAAAAAAAAAAAAAAAAAAAATGCAAAGGAAAAAAGCGGCCGGAGCCTACCAGGTAATCGCCGACCGACACGGAGCCGAAAGGGCGGGAAAAGAAAAAAAAAAATGAATAGAAAAATTCTCAATAATCGAAAAAAATCGAAAAACCAAATGTGACCTAATCGGGCAGGATTCTGCGCGAACACACGCGGACATCTTGCATCGCCCATCCAATGCGGTCAAGCCTTTAATTTTCTCCAACCCTTTTTTTTTCATCCCAAACCACCTTTATTACTCACTATACTACAATCAACTATCCTTCTGCCTACCTATAACGTGCTAAGAGAACTAGTAGTACTTGTAGTACCTTGAGTCTCTCGTTTTTCTTCAAAGTAAGGGACGCCATTTTCGGGCACTAAGTAAGTCCGAATACATAGCTCGAAGCGTACAGAAGTGAGATGGTACAAGATGATAAAAAAGGTTCCTTTGTTCCGTTGGAGAAGGGAAAGGGGTGGGACGCCAAGATTGGAGAAGCATTATTAACAGGAGCTTTTTCAGCTTTGCGCCGCTTGCAGCGTGATGGACCAGTCGGCTTGTGCCTGGGCGTCACCGGTGGCTTGATTCTCTATATTGACATAAATTGAATGAGTTGATTGAGCATTGATAACTGCGTTGGAAAGCATGGCCCTCCCTTTCCCGCTTGGGCTTTTTGAGCCGAGGTTGCTTTTGCTTGTTTCTCTCATCTCTCACTTGTCATTTTCCGAGAGGGCTTCTTCTTCCCTGGATAAGATAGGCTGTCTGTGTATCCATGTCGTGTCGATTGCCCCGAAAAGAACAAACCCAAATTGTCATTCGTCCCGTCGGTATCGTTACCTTAATCGTGATGCTATGTCATATCATATCACACTTGCACGGGACTTGAATCTGGAATGCAGTGAGCAGAGGAAATCATCCTTCCGTCTCTCACACACAACCTTGGCAGCCGTATCAGTGTCGAAAAGGAACAGGACATGTTCGATCCTTGAACCCTATCCGGCACCAGCATCTATACACTCGAGACAACTTGAGCCTCGCAGACCCCAGTAATGTCCTCGCAAACAAACAATCATCAAAGAGGAACCTCACATCCGCATGGTCCTCTCCATGGCATCCATCACCATTTGGAGCTTTCGCCATAGGCAACCTCTTTCAGTATTTTCTCTCTAATTCCGTACTCCGTAAATAGCAAGTCTCCCGCAAAACGACGTGTCATCGCAAACTTCCCCCCATCGCCTGTAGTACCTATTCCGTCTCGGCCGCCTTTGCCAAGCGCTGTGATACACGCTCACGCCTCCCTCACAGCTCGTCCTTCTTGCCCGAGTCGTTGGCCGCGGGCTCCTCGTCCTCGCACGCCGCCGGCGTTCCCACCTCCATCTTGTACACGCACTTTTCGGCCTCCGTCACCCTCCAAATCTCCTCCTTCTCCGCACATCCGAGCCAGACGTTGGTCCTGCGCTGTGGCCCGTTCCAGCACGTCTGCCCGTTCTCGTACCGCATCACCATCCGCGGGCCGGTGCCGAGGCTCTTGCCGTCGACCCTCTCGTCGTCGTCCGCCATGGCAATCTCGATTCGCTCAAAGTTGCCCATGTTGGTCGCCGCATGGCCCTTTTTGGACTTTTGCATCGTCTTGTCCAGCCAGCACAGCTCGTACGTGTACTCGCCGGCGTCAATCTCGGCGCACTTGCCCTTGAGGGACCGGAAGATGCCAGACGGCCCATAGTCCTTCTGGAGATCCGCCCTCTCCTGCTGGAGCTCCCTCTCCTTGTTGCCGAGCTCCTGATCGGCCGCCTCAACCGCCTCTCTGGCAGCCCGGACGGCACTCGATTCCGACCCGGTCTTGGTCTCGTCGGCAATCATGCCATTGTCCATCAGCCATTTGCGAATGACTTGAAGCTTGTCGTGAATCACGCCGCGGATGAACGGAGGGATGTAGGCATCGAAGTTGTACACTATGAATGAACACACAAGTCAAGTCAGCAGGCGGCCAAAACACAGTGATACAATCTCAATAAGAAAGGAGCGACAGCGGAGCGACAATTGAGATAAGCTGATGAGTGCTTACGAATGTCAGTGTCATCACGGTGCTCGTCAAAGGCCTTCCAGTTGACTCCGTTGGTCTCGTCGTCCTCCTTGAGGATTTCGCGAACGTCCGACTCGAGGAACTCCAACTGGTCGGCCGACGCCTCGCGCGCCGCGTAGTCCTCGTACGCCTGGACCGCAGCCTTGACGCCTTCATCCTCGAGGTCCGGGTTGTGGCCGTCCTTGAGCTGCTTGAGGATCGCCTCGAGCTCGTCCCTCTTGGCGCGCAGGGCCTCGCGGTCCTCCGTCACCAGCCGGAGGGCCTCGCGCAGCTCCTCCACGCGCTCCTTGGCGAGGCCGACGAGCACGCCGAGCTTGCCGCCGGCACCGCCTTCACTCTTGACAAGCTTACCTTGCTCTTCGCTCTGCACTTGGTTGTACTTGCGCTGCAGCTCCTCTTTCTTGGTTTCAAGGTTCTTAATGTCCCTTTCCAGCGCCGTGACGCGAGCCTCGGCCTGCTGAAGCAGCTCCGCCGCCTCCTTGATCATGTCCTTCTTCTTGACGAGCGCCTTGGCAACGTTCTTCTTTCGCTCGTCTGCCAGCCTTCGGTACTCCTTCCCAATCGGCCCACAGCGGTTCTCGCACTTGATGCCGGTGGGATGGCTGTGCTCGTCCGTGCCATCGCAGCAGACGTCGTAGTCGCAGACGCCGTCGTTGACGTAGGAGAAGGGAATGTAGGCCCCGATGTGGCCCTTGTTCTGGCACCAGAACCCGGGCAGGGAGCGGGTGGCATTGGTCGTGCCGGAGGGGCTGCCAATCAGGGGCTGCTCGGGGGAGAGAGGGTCGATGAAGGCGCAGGCCGCGGTGCCGGGCTCGTCGGAGCCGTCGGGGCAGTCGCAGGTGTTGTCGTTGACGCGGTCCCAGGGGATTGTGATGGAGGGGTTGGCGATGCAGGTGAAGGCGTCCTTGTTCTGGTAGTGGGAGACGACTGATGGATTCGAATTAGTGATTGGACACGCAACACACATCAATTGGGTCTGGATGAGGCTCAAGGACAGCGGCTCGGCTCTTCACCTGTCCTTGTCTGCCTATATATCCCAACTCCCCAGGGCGGTGGTCACTCACACTCTGGCCCGACTCCGCGCGGCACGCTGCCAGCAGCAGCCACAGTCCAGCAGCACACGGCGCTCAGCAGCGCCAAAGACGCCGGACGCTGCATCTTCTAATCAGGAAAATCAAAGCAAAAGAAAAAACGAACAAACAAAGTGCCAAAAGCAGCAAGTCAGGATGAATTGGCTTGAAACTCGGGTCGGAGTGGCTTGAAGAGCCCAAGCTGTCCCCAAGTAGACAAAGTGGCAGTTGTCTGGCTGTCTTGCTCCTTCCCCCGCTGAGCATGGCCTGGGTGGAGCACCGAGCTCAAGGTACCTTTTAGTAGTTGTAGTACCTGCTGTCCGGCAGAACTTCGGCAATACCAGCTTTGGGTTAAGCACCGAGGCCCCCACATCGCGGGGTTGCAGAGATGCGACTTTGAGCCCCTCCAAGGAAAAAAAAAAGAAACAAAAAAAAATAGTTGGTGATAGCTTCCAATCCAGCCTCAACACCACAAGCCTTCCTCGCCGCGATACCAACGATCCTCTGCATCACAAACATGGCTCCCGACGCCGCGGCTCTCGAGAGCCTCGAATCTCTCGTCCAAACCGCCTGCGCCCTCCTCAAGCAGCTCCAAGACGTCCTGGGCCAAATCCGCAACAGCCCAGACGCCGGCCCCTCCTCCTCCTCAACACCAGCAACCTCCTCCTCCTCCTCCTCCGCATCGACCTCCCCCCTCGACGCCCTCGCCCTCGCCCGCGACTCCGCGACCCTCATCCGCGCCCACGCCACCAAAGTCTCCCTCCTCCTCATCAACGAGCCCTTCACCCCCAGCGCCGTCTCCTCCGTCCTGCGCGAGCTCGTCGCGGGCCCCATCCCGGGCCTCGTCGCCTCCGTGCAGGCCTGCGACCCGAGCGGCTACACCCTCGTCTTCCGCAACGAGCTCGCGTGGCGGTGCCAGCGCGTGCTGGCGGAGCTGGCGGAGCTGCTGCAGAGGATTCCCAAGGACGGGAAAGTGCTCAAGAAGGAGAAGGAGGGGTTCGGTGGCGGAAAGGGCAGCATTGCGTCGACGGGGGTGCTCTGGGCTGCGTGCGACAAGGTGTGCGCGCTTGCGAACGGGGGCGTGGGAGGCTTCTTTGTGGACAAGATGGGGGAGTGGAAGGATACCCTCAGCGATATCATGGAGGAGATGAAGGAATGGGGCGACGAGGAGCCCGACGAGGACGAGGATGATGATGAGGAGGACGAGGACGACGATGGCGTCAGCGATCTCGCGGACCAGGTCGGCTCAACGCACATATCGACCCAAAACATCCTCGACGACCTCATGAACTCCCACCGCAGCATCCCCGCCGCAGACCCGGACCGCATCCGCCCACGCCTCGAGTCGTCCCTTCGCCGCTTACGCCTCGTCATCCTCCTCTACCAAGCCATCACCAAGCGCCGCATGAAGAAACTCCCTCCCTTTCCCCCACAACAAACCACCACCAGCAGCAGCAAAAACGACGACGTGGCAAAAGTCCCCCGCAGACTAGACGAGTTAGCCGCCCTGCTGCAGAAATTGCCCGATCGCTTCGGTGACCTGGCGTGTGCCTTTTACGACTTGCGGCCGAGCGAAATCGACGAGGCCATGGACCAGTGCTTCTTGGATGCGTTTGCCGTGAGCGAGCTGCTGGGCGAGGCGTGGGATGGGCAGAGGGATGAGTTCACCGAGTGGACTGACAAGTTTCAGAGGGAGATCAAAAAGGCCTGAACGAAACAGAGGCAGACTGAGATAGGGGGGTGAATGCATATACATAAGCGTTTTGAATAGACATTTTTTCGTCACACAGCGTAGAAGCTCACATGGCTCAACGCATCTTTACAAATCCAGACTGAGTGTCACAGCCTCAGCAGGGTAAAGAGGAGAAAGGGTCCTCGTCTTCCATCTTGTGATGCCATTCTATTCATAGCAAACATCCATCAGCCCGCTTGGATCCATCCGCTGTACACTTATATACCTATGCTGCACCTAAAACAAACTGTTCCCAAAACCAGTTCCCCCCCAAATCCATTCACACAGAAGAGCCATGTGCTTCATAATAGAACAAAAAGAAGGAAAATAAATAAACCCCTCCCCCCCCTCCCCCCTATGGCGGCATCATCAACATCAAGCTGCCCTGCAAATCAGCCCTCTCTCCCTCACATTCAATGCGTAGCCTGAGTGGTTTCATGCGCCAACACATGAGATGCTCCGAGTCGCTTATCCTCAGCCCCGCCATCTTCCGCAGTCGGTGTCTCAGGGGTAATCGTCAGCTCCGGTGTGTCGAGAAAGGGTGGCGCGATCTGAGACGTATTCTCGGTAGTAGCAGTGGCGGCCGAGTCGTTGCTCACATCCGAAGTTTCAACCCTCAGACTCCTCTCTACGTGCTCAGCGCTCGTCTCTTCCTCCTTCTCCTCCTCTGGCACCTGGGAAAGGGGCCGGACGGAACCGTCGCCCACCTCCACTTGCTGCATGGAAGATCCATCATCCAGGTTGACGCCGACAATCTCGGCCAGGCTGCGAAAGTTGAACATGGGCTCGCTCTCCGTCTCGCCGTCGCCGCTGTCACTGCGACCGCCCATGCTCCGCCTCTTGGCCGCGTCCGAGTCGCCCACCCCCTGCCCACCGAGGCTGCCTGATGGACTGTCCGCCCCCGACGAGCCAATGGACGATGCGTTGCTCATATGCCGCAGATGAGAGCCTCCTCGGCTGCTCGAGGTAGGAATGGGCAGCGACCCTGTCGAGGACGTTTCCGATGCACCCGGCTGGGGAGGCCCGCGGTCGACTCCTTTGCCCTTGCCGCCGCTGCTCTCTGCCTTGCCTCCCTCTGCACTGCTGCCATCTGCCTTTTTCTCTGGAGCATCGGCCGATTTGGAGCATGACGAGCTCCCTGGCAACGTGAGCTCCTGTCGCAGGTTGCTGGCCGCGCTGTTGCCTCGCTTGCGGCCCAGGCCCAAGGAAAGACTACTTCCGCTGGCTCCGCTGACGCCGCCCCCATATGGATCTTTGCCTTGCTTCTTCAGAGCTTTGCGCTCTGCCTTTTCGCGCTCCTTTTCGCGCTTCTTGGCTTCCTTTTGGAGGTTCTTCTCCACCTTGCGCTTCCGCTCCTCCTCGGCCGCGAGTGACAGCCGCACCGCTTCCATGAACATCATGTCCTCAAGTTCGTCCATTCGAGTTCGACGGCCGACGTCCGGGTTGCGAGCGGAGCCCGTCTCGTGGGGCTCGTGGCCCTCCGCCGTATCGGTTGCCCCGCCGCTGTGCCCTCCTCCTCCAGGGGTATTGGTGCCGCCGCTGTTTGTCCCCCCATTCCTTCTGCCGAACCTACTCGTGCGTATCCTAGGCCGAGACTCGTTACCCCCAATCAAAAAGGCTGCGGTGTGCAGGGCAGTGGCTGCAGCGGCACGTCGTGCTTGGTGAGCGCGCGCCGTGGCCAGCTTCGTCGCCCAGTCCGGCCGGATGCGGTCGGTGGTGATGACGTTGGGGGCGTTGACCGACAGACTATGTGCTCGTCTCCGCCCCGTTGTCGCAGGCGCGGGCGCCAAGGTAGAGTTGAGAGAGCTCTGAGAAGACATGGCAGTGTTTGAAGCCAGGTTGGAGGCAGCAAAGGCCAAGCCGCGCCGAAAGGGAGGCGGTTCGTACGTAACGCCAAACTCGGGTTGTTGGCAATAGGGGCATGCGGAAGGTTCCGATATAAGCATTTCCGGAGGGTCTTCCGCCGTGAGGCCCTGGTTCGGATCCCGTGCTTGACCATCGGGGTGATGCTCGGGAAGGTGAGGGTCGGCTCGCTTGATCTGCACAAAGCATTCGCTGCATATCGGCTGGTCACAGCACCTGGTGTGGTTGAGGTAAGGGGGATACGTCAAGAAACAGATGGGGCATTCGGTGGCGTCTTTATAAAGATACACCTCGAGGGGCTGGCCGTTGACGAATGGATCGTGAGGGAGATTGACCTCCCTGGGCGTCAAGTCGGTCGAGGACGCATTGCGGGAGCCCACACTCAAGGCAGCCGCCAACGCCCTTGCCCTGGGCTTGATGGAGCCCTTGGAGGGCCCGGCCGTGGATGGCGAAGGCAGAGCAGAGCCACTGCCTGATCCGCTACGATCTGAGGCAGTTGAGAGAGTCCTAGGTCCCATCTCCACCGTCAGGCTATTGAGATTCTGCGCAGGAAGAGAGTCGGGCGGCGGCGGCCGGGGTAGCAGAGCGGGATCCGGAGGAGCATCGGCCGCCGGGATGGGCAGGCCACGAGCGGCCGCGATAAGCTGATGCTCGGCCCAGCTGGGGGACCAATCTTGGAGGCCACGCCAGAAGGGGGCCAGCTTTCGCTCAATCTAGCCACCAGTCAGGACGGCTTCTTTTGGAGGTAGTAAGTCAATAACAGAGGGGGGCAACGCACCTGCAGCTGCCGAACAACTGCCTTGTTGAAATCTTCAGTCCCGACATAGACGCCCATGGTGACGAGATAGCCTCCATCGACGTGCTCTTCCCGTATGCTTCGTTCGCGGTCCTGGGCTCGCTGGATTCGCTCGCGCTCCAGCCTTCGGGCTTCGCGTTCCTGCTTGGTCTCGCGGTGCTCAAACGGAGCGTCTGGATTTTCCCTGCTTCGGGAGGAAGAGCCGCCCATGCTGAGAAAGCTGCGCTCCGTCCTGCCCATTTGGAAGCGCGGATCCGCCAAAATGCCGCGGGCAATGTGCGAGTCGAATCGCCGGTCCCGGCCATCGTTGGGGCCCTCGGAATGGTCGGGGCGAGATTCTCTTGTGTTGTTGTTACCCATTGTGGTAATGCTGAAATCGCAACGGCACGTAAAGACGCACTCAAAGAGAAAGAAGGGTCAAAAGGATGGACGAATATCAATAATATGAGCGAGGGGGCACAGGTAGAGAGTAGTGACGCAACGGCCGGCTGGCTGGTCAAGAGTGAGGCGAGCCAACACTGCCTGGGCCTCAGCGACGTCTATCCAGACCTGGTCCGCCTATTCTCAAGAATGGAGAGTAAGGTATCTGCGCCAAGTACGGCACTCGTAACTGGGCAACAGCAGCAGCCGAAAGACGAGCGTCTCGGCTTCCTTGCGATCCGCCAGACACAATGCGAGCTCGACTCAGCGGGGCGCGGCTTCAGACTGCAGCACACAGCAGAAGTCGCATAGTGGTGTCCGCGATCGACTCCGACGGGCAAACAGTGCCTTTTGGCGCGACAGAATCAAAGCACACAAGTCAAGCGCTGTTGTTGCTCGGCGACTCGACGATGGCGGGTGGCGAACGGATGGAGCAGCTCGCCAGATGGAGGGACCTGCAGCTGCCGCTCAAGCACAATCCAGACCGTCTACAGGCGCCAGGCTGCAGTTGCTGGCTGCGGTCGCAGAGGCAGAGGCAGAGGCAGAGGTAGAGGCAGAGGAACAGAGGAGAGTGGCCGCGGATGGAGAGGAAAAGAAAGGCGATGCAATGCGATGCGATGCGCTGCGCTGCACCTGCGATTGTTTGGCGTTTGCTGGTCCAAGAGGTTGGTTGAAGGCGGGACAGGCAAACGATACGATAACGGTCAGTGCGGGCAGAATCCAGAAGCAGCACCTCCCCCACCTTTTTCCAGCGTGTGGAATATGGGGGAGCTCCGGCTTGGTTTGGCGGCCCGGCCATACGCACGCAACAAGTACCTCCGCCAGGGGAGGTACACAGACCGGAAGCTGGGGACAACCAGCCAGCGCCATTTACTAGGTAGGTACTAAGGTGCTTGCAATATACGCTCTGTGCGGCTCTTTGTAATAAGGTAGAAAACAACAGAGGATGATGCTAAGTTCCCGTTGAACAACACGGACAAGTCCACAAGCACCAAGCATAACAATTGCCAGGATACACCTGAGCCACTGGACTCCATGTAATAGACCCGTGCAGAACTCCGGAGTGCAGCCACAGCGGCTCAGGGCGGCTGGAGTGCACTGGGATTACAGCGGCGGAGTGCCCCGAGGCGGACTCATGTCGCAGGGCTGCAGCTGTCCAACAGCAACCGGACCTTGGTTCAATCCATCCAACACTGCGAATCGGATTGTATCTGCTATACGGCCAAAAATTCCATCACATACGATGGGCTTTTCCCTCTTGTCTTGGTCGTCTTGCCTTCTAGGCTCTTCTATACCCATACTCAAATCATTCCAGAGATCCAGTCAGCGGGCAAGTATCGCGCGGCCTCGAGATACTTTCGGGACGGCCGGACGCAGTCCATTCAGTACGCGTACGTTACGTGCTAAGCCCTCCAGCTGCGAATAGCCGGGAAAATCAAGCTTCGTGATGCGACTCTCTTGGGTACTAAACCAACGGGCTGCTTATTTGCTTACGTACTACCTGAGCAATCGAATGCTGCAACTTCATTGTACCTTGCAGAACGAATTGAAGTGCTCCCGTCTACTTGTACATTCTTCGTGTCTTGGACTGGCTATCTCGCCAATTTCAAGCTACGAGGCACGCACTAGCTGTCCAGAGGCCCCCAGAACCAGCCACTTCTTGATCGTGCTTCGTTTGGAAAAAGCACAAAACAGGTTGAGAGCCGTTAGCCAACAATCTGATCCTTCGCTTGCCCACGCGCCATCATTGTAGCGGTGTGTCTTGCATTTGTCTTTTTTCTTTTCTTTTTTTTTTTTTTTAATTCATCGAGTCTCTTGTCTTTCTGGCTCCAAACAAGTTGATACATGTACCTTCAAGCGTGCATAAAGGAAAATGTTAACAGCACTGTACAGTCTTTCATGATGAGATCATTGATCGGCACGGCTGCGAGGCAACGTCATCAGGGCGCATGTGATAGAACTGCCTTCTTTGCTCCGATCCCGCCGTGCAAAACATCTAGTCGTGCATTTAGCCGGTCGAAGGGTCGATGGGAACAACGCCAGTATAAGCTATGTTCGATTGCAAGATGGTAAGGTGGTATCGCCCTCTCAGAGACAGTCGCTGTAAATTCCAACGCGAATCTATATGCCATCTAATTAACTTCTTTGATTCTAACACGAATCTATATGCCATCCCACGAACTGTGTGCCTTTCATCCGTCTAAAGTAACAATGCCCCCCGGGGTATCTTGACCAAATACATGCCCATGCAATACTACATACACGACTCCTCTCCAAATGCTCTAGTATATGAATTGCAACACGTAGACAACTCCTCTCCAAATGCTCTAGTGTATGATTTCCAACACGTACCCCATCTACCTTCTAGGAGCCCATGCTTGCAGCCAGTCTCTCATCCTATCCACATTGGCCTTTTCAGACTCAGCAGCAGCAACGCACCATTCCAGATCCCAAACCTTTTCAGCCGCCACCAGCTCTGCCAGCTTGCGGCCCTTTTGGCTTGTCTCGTCAACGCAAAAGTAGCATGGTTGCGAGGCATCAAGCGCCCCGGCGAGAAACGGCTTGACGAGAGGAAGTGCTGCTGCGGCAGACGATCCCTTGGCTTCGAGGCCAAGGTTTGATCGTCCAGTCCTGCACCATTCGTTGGCGCAATGCGCTTTTCCACATCCCGCCATCAGCTGGCTGAGATACCGTCTCTCGATTCTCCGCCGCAGAGCCTTGCCGTCAGGGTCATGCATGCTGACATAGAGAGGCCCAAAGCACAACGCGCAGAGGCCGATGTCGTTGCCTGGAGGCTTGACTGGAGAGCCCGCCGTGCCAATTTGACCTTTGGGGCCGACGCCGTACAGCGTTCTTCCGCAGTTGACGTTCCGGCAGACGACGGGTTTGGCCCGACTCGCCTTATCGAGTTCATGGTGTTTGAGGTGCGTTTCCATGTCTCGTAGGCGAATAATCTTGTCGCACAGATGACACTCAGTAGTGCGAGCCCCGTCTGCCAATTCATGAGCTGTCATCCCCGAGAGGACCACCTCTGGCGACGGGTTGAAGGGATCGCCCTCTTGAGGAACCTCGAGATGGCAAAAGCGGCAAAGGATAATCTTTCCCGGGCACACACTCGTACGGTGGCGAGCCAGATCTGGCAGCGAGTTTGTGCAAAACTCACAGTCCGGACATGCGCGGTCGGTGTGAAACACATGGTCGTGTTTGGCCTTGCCCAGGGCTGAATCTCCGTGAGCGTCGTCGTGGTCGCAGTGCCAGTGAGCCTCGTATTCGGGCGAACCTTTTTTGAATACCGATTTGCAGATGGGACAGAGAATGTTGTTGCGCAGGCAAAAGTTCTGGTGCAAAACCATCGTTCGCTTTGGAACCCACTGCAAGCAATTCGTACACTGCTCTTCGTCCGATGAATGCTCCTCCTGGTCGAGCTGCATAGACTCATCTGCTGAGTTTCCTTTCGTGGACGCCGCCTTTGCTCTGATGGTGTAAGTGTAGGCAGTTGAGGTTGCCGGGGCCTTCTCGGAGTTGGGAGCCTGGTAAGCGTGAACCGATATCAGGAGGCTCTCGGCATCTTCAAGCTCGACATTGGTTGGTGATATAGTGATGGACTTGACGCCGTACTGCGCAGGCGCGAAATTCCCAAAGACGTGGACCGAGTCTCGCGGCAATGCCCTCTGTTGGCGCGATTTCGGTGTGACGAACAGGTCCAGGCTGTCTGCGTCGGCTATGCCGCTGAGAGAGATGACTAGCTCTTGCGATCGATCCCAGGATGGAAGCGTGTAATCCACGTATTGGCCAGGCATTACTTGTCCCTCGGCGTCTTTCCAAATGCTCAACTCGCCGCCCTTGGAGCTGCCGGAAGCCGAGCCCGCCTGTCCTTGCGCCATAATTTGGCGCAGAGTCTCTCGGGCTTGCTCTTCGTTGAGGGCTTCGATATCAACCTCCAAATCCGTATCGATAACGCAGACGCCATCACCATCAGGCGCGAACTTGTCCACCAGTAGCTTGAATTGCTCTCCTTGTGATCCCTGGACAGGGATGACGGTGTTCTTGGTCAAGGTCGTGAAATTTTGCCGGAGCTGCCGCTCTAGCAGTGGTTTCCAATCGTCGGGATTATAACCAGCCTCGAGGGGTCGCAGCCGGACATACGTTCCTTTGTGGAGCTCTACGGCATGTACTGTTATCCTGCTGCTCGCGGCGCCGGCATTTCTGCTTGCCAAACCGTCGGAATCCTCAACGTCTATAACATCGGGGGTCGCTGAAAGGTAATCGTCGGGTCCGATGGCAAGAGCCTCGAGGAGCAGCGAACTCAAGCCAATGGTACCCTCTGGCGCAGAAAACTCTCTGATGCCGGCGTAGACCACATTGTGATTCTTGGGGTTGACCAGTCGGAATATCAGAGGATTGGGGAGCTGCTGTGTCTCCTGTCCGTATGGTTGGCTTGTCCGATAGCTGGAGTCGAAGTAACTGTAGCTGCCGTGGGTAGACGCCGTGGTTCGGGTAGACGAAGCTGCAAGCAGCTGCTGAAGTGCGGAGGGAGGGAGAATGATCTTGTCGCCTGGGAGTCTGCTGCAGATCGGATCAGAAGGAGGGAGTATGGCGAACGAGTCGGACCAGCGAAGGGCGGTGGGTTCGTCCATGAAGTTGGTCATTCTGCTTGTAAGATATGTACGTTCAAGCACAGATTTCGCTAATGAGGAAATAGGACAGTTGGGAGGTTGTCCCGAGTGTCAGTGAAAGAGACGCAGTCAAAGAGGCACAGTCGCACCGGGGTTATGAATACAAAGTGCTTCCATTTCTCAGCTGTCGCAATATCTTGGAATTTGCAGGTCTGATAACCTACAGACCACGGCTGCGAAGGCGACAGCAGCAAGACGCGGCCAGAATCGCCTAGAGGGGCAGTTGCGATAAGTCAGCATTTCCGTCCATTTCTACGGAGTGCTTTGCAGCTGGGACGGATGAGGTACCGCACGTGCAATGTCACGTGCTGCCATCAGTATCCGTCGATGCCTTCCCTCTTGCAAATGATTATCAAGTGCATCAAGCATCATCTAAACCGCCATCCAAGCCGCCATCATCATGACATGCAGACAATCGTTAAGAAAAGCTTTCTGCAGGCAGTGCAGCCCGGTGTGTCATTCTGTTCTTGCTGCTGCTGACTAACACGCCTCAGGAGACGAAGCTGCTGAAGAGTTGCCGCATTGCCCCGCAAAACGAACCAGCCATCGTGCGACCAAACCGCCGTTCTCCCCCACGCCCAAGATCTTGCTCGTCAGGCCGGATGATGGACGGTAGGGCTCTGGTGCATGCAGACCCTGGAGATGGAACGAAACTGGCAGTGGATACAAGTCATACAGTAGATGGGGTTGTGCTTGCAGTCTGCCCGCAGTCGAAGTGGCTGGACAAACCGAAGACGAAAAGACGTCGATCATCTGTGGCAGAGGCATCTGATGTCGACAGCATGCTATTACTCTTTCGTTCTCCCGGGGCGCGATCAAGCGCAAGCACGGCTGTGAATGGTGTTGGCTCTTCCACAGCAAGGGACGGGAGGAATCTGAGCATATGTGGGGTAAGCACATGTGTCGAGGGCGAGGACATGAGAACTGCAGGTGCTTTGTCTTGAAAGCCTCCCAAAAGTCGAGGAGCGCTATCGTTGCCCGCTCTGATTCGTCTCTCAAGATCCTGCCAGATGATGCCACCCCTCGATGGTCACAATGAGAGCCAGTTTGTCAGGCTTCGAGGGACGTTACATACCTACGGGCGTGCTACATACATAAACGCATTACGTCTTGGCCGCCCATTCGCCACCAAGAGTCCCTCCATCTCAGCCGATGATCCTTATCCGCCCAAATTGTTACGAAATCATTCAATGCTCACCCGGGAGGAGGTTGCTTCGGTGCTTCGGCTCACCTCACTTCACCTGGTTTGGTCTGGCTCGGTTCGGTCGACGCAGCCGCCGCTGGCGCTGCTGGCAAGCCCACCAACGGCTCACATACGCTGTACTACCACTGTACGGCTGCCGGTGAAAGCCCCCATCTTGCTCTGCGGCACCCCCAATCTCCCGTGCGTCTGGATTGGCCACCATGGCTTGATAAGGAGGACGCATGTTTTTTTTTTTTTGCTGTGAGATTGCCCTGTCTTAGCCAAGAGCCTTAGCCAAGAGCCACAGCCCAGGCGCCGAGAAGGTCTACAGTATAAGCTTCGGCCAACGCCTCGCGCCATCTGTGCCATCAACCTCGCGCAGTGAACAACGAACGAGCAAAAACCAGACCGTGCAAAGCTTCCTATCGTGTAACCTGAGGCTGTCCCGTTCGCCTGCGACGAATCTCCATCGCCTGCGAAGATCCGGTCTCTCTTGAGGTCTCGGTGGCCTGACATGAGCTTAGCTACCGTCAACAACCCCCCAACGCGATTTGAGCTCCAGCTACTGGCACCATTAGGATTTGAGGATTCAGGCATCACCCTCTACGACATCATTCACAATTCGCTCGTCTTGAGACACGTAGTATCCTATTTGCCCGTATCGAGTATTGTGAACCTTGCTGCTACCAGCCGAGCTTTCCGAGCCCTCGTCCTAGAGACCCCAGGAGTCTTTCGCCATCTTGCTCTCTCTCACATCAAGGCGGTCCAGTTTGAGATTGACAAGATCGATCACGGAGGCGAGATCTGGCGCAATGTCCAACTAGACGAAAACCTCACCGAAGATGAGTGAGTGCACGATAAAACTTCCCTCGGCGTGTCATGTCATGCCATGCTAAGCTCACGTTCCGCAGCTTCTACTCTGGCCCGCTGAGGGGCATCTTCTCAACCCTTCGGCGACAGAACATCCTGCAGAATGTCCAGACGCTGGTTCTTGACGGCCTCTCTGTCACCTCGGAGCTCTGTCATGAGATCATCAATGACGCCAGCTTCAACGTCCGCATCCTGTCCATCCGCGAAGTGAAGAACTTGAACCACGGCAAGCTGCGCCAAACGCTTCAGTATGCTTGCCGCCCGACCCGGCGAGCAGGTTCGCCCAAGCTCCAGGCCCTATACGTCTTCGGCTCCAGGGACATGTTGACTGCCGCACTGCAGTCCGATGCATCCGGCATGTCCATCAGCGCAGGGTGGAATCAAAAGAGCCAGAGTGCTCTGGCGTCCTCGCTACAGCACCAGGGCGACGTCTGGTGGCACGAGAAGGGCCGCATGCTCCCTCGACCAGTCAGTCAAGACTGGGCCAGCTGCATGCTGGCCTGCCAGGGCATCGTCGCCTTCGACGCCGTCCTCTGCCACGGGCCACGCCACCGCAACTCGCCGGCCTACAGGGGCGGATCGGATCTCGACAGCGCTCCGGCCGTAGCCACGTACTCTCTCGCCGGATGCGAGGGTTGCCACGGCGCTCCCGAAGGCCTCATTCACTCAGACGGCAGCGATGTGGCCAACCTACCACTGCTGTCCCCGCTGCCTATCCTTTCTTCATCCCTTCGCGCTGCGACCAAGCCCAGAGAGCCATGTAGCTCCTTTGTGCCCAGGTGTATGGACTGCATCCGCGAGCGATATTGCCTTGGCTGCGACAAGTGGTGGTGCGAGTCGTGCTATGAGCATCCCGGCCAGAGCTCAGGGATCACCATCGTCGACGACGAGACGGTCAATAGCTTCGGCGATCTGGATCTCGCGGCTCCAACGATGAAACTCAAGGTACGAAACGGTTTCTGTCCCTTATGCTCCCGCGTCTCATCCCAGGAGGAAAAGGCGAACGGTAGTTGAAGGAAGAGAGGGAGAATGAGAAACAGAGGAAGGGGAGGATGATGAAAGAAATTCTGCGACAGAGCGAGCCGGTGATGGATTGGAGCAGCCGATCAGGCCAGTCTCGAAGACAGACCTCTCGAATTTGTACGCAGCGTTTGTCCCCCCACCCCGCCCCGATGATGCTACGGCCGCAGAAACGGAGGCATCATCGTCGCTGCATTGCACTACTTTGACGGGAAGAGGAGTTTTCGCTAACTGTTCCCCTTGTAGCCACGGTTGTCAAAGAGCTGCTGGGAATGCGGTAGCAACGTGAGCGTTCACCCTGCCTCTCCCCATGATATCTTCCATGTCAAGAGAGAGCTGCTAACGGGGAGACCAAAATCCTGCAGTGCGAAACTTGCATCAACAGCACCCAGCGAGTGTGCAAGAAGTGCTGCGCCGGCTATTGCCTCATTCATAACGAAGGATGTTCACTGAACCACGTAAGCTGCCCAACCGCCACTTCACGAGCAGAGAGTCACGGATTCAGCTAACATGACGACCAATAGTGCGATTGTAAAGCCCCCCTTTCTTTGGAACTATATAGAACAAGCCGACCATGGAGCGATTGCTGACCATTGATGCAGGGTGTGTGTCCCGCGGACGAGGTCTAGGCCGTCTCTGAGCGAGAGGAACCGTTTTACCCCCAGTCTCTCTCCCCTCTTCCAATGCCTCCATATCAACAGAAACTCTCCCCTACCGCTCTGGGCACCCAATGCCCGTCCAGCTTATGACGGCGTCTGGAGTATCGAGCGTATCGGTTTTTTTTTTTTTTTTCGCGTGCAATGGACGGTTGTCCGTATGGCTCAGAGTTTGATGATGACGGCCTTTGTTTGATCGGATACACTTGGCCTTGCTTTTCGGGCATCAGATCAGAGCAAAATCAAATGACCTTTTTCCCCTCTTGCTTGCGTATCTTCTCTCTCTCTCTTCCACTTGCGATCGCCTCGTTGTCCTTTTGTTTTCTTGCTGCAGTGCTGCCCTAGTCCGAGGACACAAGTCTCGGCCTAACCTGGGCGTGTGTTCTCGGACTAACCTAGGCAAACTTGCCCGGTCATATCATGTGTTACCCTGAGACAACGAGGCTTGGCGAATGCGCCCACGCAGATTTGCTTTCCGACCGGAAGCTTGCAGCTTGGGTGTATGCAGACGCGTGTCGAGTGTTGCCCAAGGGTGATCTGTGGGGAGTTGGTTTTTCTCTCGTCACCTTGCCAAGATCCCTCATGTTGTCACATGTAACGCCAGCTCCCATTCCGAACTCGTCCACAAGAACAAGACCTGCTGTGTTAGCCACTCTCTTGGCATCTTCCAGACACACAAGCCGCCGTAGCTATCCAATCATAGCAAGCAGAGATATGTTTCCATCTCGTGCCCAAAAAACGCCCCCTTTTTCACCTTGTTTCTTATGTAGAGCGTAGACGCCAGGCATCAGAGACATTGGCAGTGCCGTTGCCAAGTGTGATCATTCTCCCCCCTACCTTTGGTCAAGTCAAGAGTCCCGTTGCAAACCTGCGAGCTATCCACGCGCTGCCATGCTCCTCGTACTCCTGCTTCGTGACGACGACCTTTTCGATGTTGGCATGGTTGGCCATGTTCGCCGCCCCGTACCAGGTGTTGGTGATGGGATCCGCGGGCCGCGCGACGCGCACTATGCAGTCGTCGGGCACGAGCTGCACGAGCTCCCTCTGCAGCCGCTGGATGAAGCCGTCGAACAGGGAGGTGCCGCCGACGACGACAATGTTGGCGAGGAGGCCCGGCCAGAGTCCGACGGGCAGCTCGTGCAGGGACTGCTGGATGGCGTCTGCGAGGCCGGGTTGGCGCATGCCGACGTCTGACGGGCGGAAGATGAGTTCCGGGACGGCGAAGCGCTCGTTGCGCAGCGTCAGGACGTCTTCTTCCGCGCCCGCTGCTCCTCCCACGGCGGCGAGCTTCTTCGCTTTCGTGTGCCGCGCCGGGTCGTAGTCGCGCAGGATGCCCTTGTGCCTGGTGTGGAAGTCGGGCAGCACGTAGTCCTTGACGATGCCGCCCGCCCCGGAGAGATAGTCGTCGCGCCTCTTGCTGTCGCCCCTGGTGCCCTTCCAGGTGCGCTCGAGGTCGGCCTTGAAGTCGGCCGAGACGTAGCACGCGGCCTCCTTCATCTCGTTGACAATGTACAGGTCGTTGCGCATGTCGAAGTGGCGCAGGGAGATGAGGCGCGCCATGTAGTTTGTGAGGAACTTGCCGCCGACGTCGATGCGGCGGATAGCCGAGTGCAGGGGGCGGCCGCCGAGGAGGGGCGTGACGGTGGTGTGGGAGAAGCCGGCGTCGACGAGGAGCATGATTTCGGCGGGAACGTTTGCGGCCGTGAGGGCATCCTTGGGGGTGCGGAAGAGGCTTTGGAGGTCGTGGTAGGCGTTGAACGTCGGGCCTGGGGCGATAACACACACGTTTGTCAGTTTATCAAGCTTCCTCGGGTATATATAGACTTTTTAACTTTTGTCATGGCGAACACACACCGATTCCTCTGTAGTAGCTCGAGAAGCCGTACTCCTCAAAGACAATCTGGTCGCAGTTGGTCTGCAGCACGGGCAGTGCGTTCGGCTGCTCCGTGAGAACCAGCCGCGTCTCGCTGGGGTCGCATTTCAACGCTTTGCCATCGCCGTCGCCAAACAGCTCCTGGTCCCAAATCTCCTTCTGCGCCTCCCAGTTGACGAGGTATCCCTTCTCGACGGGCCGCCGGAACTGGATCTCGCTCAGGTCGCGGCACCGGTCGAGCTCGGAGGCGACGTAGATCCTCTTGGAGCGGTCGCGGGCGAGGCAGTTTGGGATCACGCGCGGCTCGGGGACGGAGCCGCCGTGGACGAGGCCGGCCTTGAGCGTCCAGGCGCCGTTGTCGAGGACGAGGGTCGTTTGCGGGCGGGAGGGGGCTGCTGCGGCCTTTTGTTTGCGACCACCGGCCATGAGGCAGGAGAAGAGAAAAAGGGAGGGGATGGAGGAGAGAGAGGAGGTGGAGGTTTGCGAAAAGGTCGGAGCCGGAGGTCGGGGGTTGTTTGTGGGTTGGAGGTGCGAAAAGCGGCGGCCGGAAGTGGATGGACCTCGGATGGAGTATCGCGAGCTTCCGGAGTGACATAAAGGGCCTACCCTAGAGTTGAGCGTGACCGAATGGATGTGTAATGAGAAAAAAAAAGCCACCAGAATCTACATACGACAAAGGCGCCCACTATATTCAGATGAGCTTAACCCTCTATAGGAGTTCGATGCTGTTTGGGTCGAGTGATTGTGTTCATCAGCACAGCATCATCAAGAATTGTGTACGGTATGTACTGGTACTAAATGCCCCAGCAGCACCTTAACTAAGGTACCTAGGTTACAAGTGAGGTATCTCAGAAACAAAGATCATCTGGTCATAGGTATTGAGACGACAGCATCAAAAGGCCGAGTCACATCACCCTCCCGCAATTCTCCAAAGAATCCTTCAAAAGTCTCCAAGAAAGCTTCCATCGCTTCATCCGAGACAATGGTGCTGTCATACCGAACGTCCACGTTCAGCCGGCCCTGAAGAACAGTGCACCGGAAGATCATGGGCAGTCCCTCCGTCTCCTCCAACTTCAACTCCTCCTTTCCACGACCAAACAAGCCATGACCACCCTCATTTATCAAGAACGCCTCATTCTCAATCATGAGCACGTTCCGCAGCTCCAGCGGCGGCGCAAGAGGCAGCAGACGGGGCAAGGGGAAGCTTTCAAACCTCATCCTGTCCACGAGCGATCTCTGCGCCTCGAGAACAACTTGGCGGCATGGCTTCTCGCGCGGCAGCTCCAGCCTTATCGGGACGGTGACGAGAGTCGGTCCTGCGACGCGATCGATGCCTTGTAAGCTTGCGTTTCGACCGCCGAGGGATTCCAGGAAGAGGACTGAGCTGGGATGGTCTGTGGCAAAGTGCGAGAGCGTGGCGGCATATGCGACGCGGATCACGTTGGCCATGGTGGCAGACTGGAAGCCCTTGGAATTGCCGGATTGTGCTGGTCTGGAGGCAACGTTCAAAGTCTTCAGGAGTCTGCCCATGTGTGGCGAGACCTTGTCCTGGACAGGCGGCAAGATGGGGAACTTGGTCCATGATGCCTGTTGGAGATAGCTTTTCCAAAACGCCTCTCCTTCTTCCAGGTCCTTGTCGTCGGGACCTTTGAGGTAGCGGTTGAAGGGAGTGAAGGGGGCTGGTTCGAGGCCGTGATAGACGTCTTGAATGGCTTGGAGGAGCATGGGCAGAGAGTAGCCGTCATATATGGCATGATGGATCGTCCAGACAAACACCTTGGCGGAAACATCGTGGTCAAGGATAGCATAACGGCTCAGCGGCGCACCGAGGCCCATGGGAGTCTCGATGTCTCGGCTCAGGTAAGCTTCCAGGGTGTCAGGAGAACTCACGACTTCGACGGGATGAAATCTGATGATGGCCTGGAAGAGCTGCTTGTCTCTGGTGGCGAGGATCCGCGCTCGAAGGAGATCAGTCGCTTGCACGACGGAGTTGAGGGCTGAGCGGAATCTCACGAGGTCCACATCGTCCGGGAGCCGGAAGTGATATTGGTCTATCCACGCGTCTGGCTTCACCAACGTCTTGCCGTACCAGCGCATTTGACTGATCGTCATGGGAAGAACGTCCTCTATCTCTTCGACGGGCAACTTGCAGATGGCGGCTGCTGTTGCGCGGAGCTCATGCACACGATCCCCCAGCAGCCCAAACGGCTGGATGATGTCCTCATCGTGCTTTGCAGCGGCTGAACGGAATGCTAGTCGGGCTTGCTCGCTCAAGACTGGATTCGACAGGACGGTGGCTGATGTGAGCGAGATGCCGCGACTGCGAGCCGCTGCAATCAGCTTGATGCTGGTGACTGAGTCGCCTCCGAGCTGAATAAAGTTGTCATCGGGCCTGATGCTCTCTGGCGTCACGTTGAGAGCAAATGCCCACAGCTCTCGCAGAGTGGACTCATCGGCGGTCAGAGCCCTGGCTTCGCCCTTCGATTGATCCAGCCTTCTCAGTCGTTGCAGCTCGTCGGAATTCAGAGCTGATATCAGCTCTCGCAAGGAGGTGCGGTTTGTCTTGTGGGACGTGGTTAAGGGGATAACTGATACCGGCACATACAGGGATGGGATCATTGGCTTCGGGAGAACCTTCTCCAGCTTTGTTGTGATCTCGAGAGATCTTTCTAATGTGGCTTCAACTTGATTCCAGAGTATTTCTGGACGTTCGTCGCCCGACACTCTGACTGAGTCGCCGAGGAAGACTACGATAGCGCTTTCATTCTGAAAATGCGGATTCTCTGCTTTGTCGACGCAAAACTTGGACCCCCCAGGCAGGGTCTGAGATAGCCGTGCTTCAATCTCAGCGAGCTCGAAGCGTTGGCCCTGCATCTTGATCTGGGTGTCCTTGCGGCCAACAAAGACAATGTCGCCACCGTCCGTCTGTCGAACCAAGTCGCCCGTCTTGAACACGCGGCGAGCGTCTGTGTCCGTGCCAATGAAAATGTCTACAAACGACGCCGTGGTTTTTGCCTCATCATTCAAGTAGCCTCTCGCGAGAGTGTTTCCTTCAATGACCAGTTCCCCGATCTCGCCCCTGGGAACCAACTCGTTGTGGTTGTCTTCTCTGACAATCCACAGGCTGCAGCCTGTCGGACGCCCTATCAGACCGGATGGGACTGTTTTGGCTCCAATGTCGAGCTTCACGCCTGCAGCTTGTATAGAGGCTTCCGTTGGGCCATAGGCAATGTAGACGTTGACGTGGGGATTCCACAGCTGGATCAAGTCACTCGGAACAGCCTCGCCTCCCGTAATGAGCGCCTTGACAGCAGGCATCGTAGCGGGATCAAGCAATTTGGCATAAGAAGGCGTCAACATCAAAGTATTCACGCCAGTCTCATTGACGAAATCCTGGATCCTGCCGTAACGATCTTCCTCCGCCGGCACGCAGACGCAGCCACCGAGGATGAGGGTCGTGAAGATCTCCATGATGGACATGTCGAAGGCGTACGAGGCGAATTGCAGGACGCGTGAGCTGGGGCCGAGGCCTTGATCGGCGCCGTATGCGAGGGCGCTTGTGAGCCAGGCTGCGTGTTCGATCATGACGCCTTTTGGGCGGCCGGTGCTGCCTGATGTAAAGATTAAGTACATCAAGTTGCCAGGAGAGATGTCGGATGGTGCTGTGTGAGATGGGGCGGCGGTAGAAGAGCCGGAAAGCACATCGTTGGATAGGTTGATGGTGGGAACGTTGGAAAGGCCTTGAAAACGCGTAGACTGCTTTGTAGAGAGGAGCAGAATAGGGGCGTTTGTATCCTCGATGATTTCCAGCAGTCTTTGTGTTGGGTGGGATACGTCCAGAGCAGTGAATGCACACCCTGCCTTGAGGATCGCCAGCATGGCAACAATGGTGATGGCGGACTTTGAAGCATGTTAGTCAATTGCTTACAAAATATCTCTCTCTCTGAACGAAGCCCGTTGTGAAAAGGGGGAACGTCAGATTGATGAATGTTTACCTTTTCATGAAAAATGGGCACAATAGAGCCTGGGCTTACGCCAGAAGACGATATCTCTGCAGCTAGCCGTGAAGAGCTCTCGTCGAGCTCTTTGTAAGTGAGGTTCACGGTTGGCGAGGCAATCGCCGGAGCGTCAGGCCGTTCGAGGACTTGATCTCCAATGACATCTTGAACCAGCCTGTTTACCAACGGTGGAGGTAACGGTAGGCTTTCGGCGGTAGTTTGAAGCTTGGGTATTGTTGAACTGTCAAGATGAGGCTCAGAGGGTGCCATTAGATGGCCTGGCAGAAGGGCGGTCATCTCGTAGCTGATCAGTAGTTTTTCCCAATGGAGAACCAAGTTGAATACACTATACAGCGAATCACCAACTGTCAAGCCCGAGCCTTGGACAGCTTATCAAGTCTTTGGTGATGGGTCATCCGAGGCAGACAGTTCTACACTTCTATCTCGTTTACGAGGACATGCGGCAAAGGAGATGATGCACCAAGAGAAGCAGTACGTCAGCAGGCCCAATCCTTACAGGGCCATGCTCCCTCTGATGAATCTGGGGTCTTCTTATTTACGATTTGCGGGCGTTCCTGTGGCCTAGCGTTCCTGGATCGAAATCCCTGACTGCATCCTTCTTGTCCGGCTGGCCTATAGACTATCTCCCTAGGCGATGGGCTGCGATGAGGGATTCATGGACTGCGTTTATCTTGGGCTGAGGTAGGATCGACAGTCATGTTAGCCATTGGAAGCCTAGAGGAACTTTTCGATTTGTTCCTTTGGCTTATAGCCTGCGTCAGCAATGTTTTAGTTGACTGCGAGTTATTTTCAGGACAGCGTACAAGTGTAATCAATCGGGTGATTATTGAGTGCTTATATGAGGAATGCATGAATATGACAACTGATGATTTGTTTCGGACCTTTTGTCAATGGAGTTATGAGGACTTGTATGCAGGCAATTTGATGGTTAAGCATGAGCTTCCACTGAAATGAACATACAATTTACAATTCAATCAGGCTGATTGCCTGTAAGCCAAACACAACATGCACATGCGCGAGACAAACGACGAGATACAAGAACATCACATCCAGAGAAAAAAACAGGCCTCAGTGTCGCATTCAAAATCCTGCCATAAAGCATCTACGCAGGGCGTGACCGGCCAACTTTCTCGGGAGTGAAGCCGAAGCCTCTACCCGCATCTGGAGGTGCCGAGCCGAAACAGCTCTGCTAGTGCTGAATCAGGAAGGATCAAGTCCCCGGTATGTCTGAGGAGGGGGGAGGGTTGAGGCTGGATGGCGATAGGCTGGGCCTGTTGCGGCCGGATCGTGGGCCTTGATGGGGGGGGATAGTCGTACGAAATGCGATCCTACCGATCCCACGGCTGTCAGCTCTTGATCCCTCGGCCTTAAGTGTGGGGGAGATGGAGTAGCTAAGTGAATCCCTGTGAGACGTGGGATATAGAATGCATGGTGGACTGCGGTTCTGATTGGTGAGAATGTTTTCAAAGGCGTTGACATGTGAGCTGAGCTGCTGGTCCATGTCTCTTCTTTGAAGGACTCAAAGGCTAGTATTTTCAACAGTAGCACACGCGTTTTCTGCTTTAGAAGCCAATCTTCATGATCGGATAGTCAAGACCATTATTGGTGTCTCTTCCATCGGCTCCATAGCGTCTATACATAGAGTCGAAGAGGAGGGGGGCCGAATTCAGCGAGGGTGGTGATCCTTCATGTGAGTAATTCTGTCATGAACCATTCCAGTCTGCCTGATAGCTCCGAGGATATCCGAGAGGAGGGTGTCATGATGGACCACCTGCCTTCTATGCGCGTAAGAGCAGTTGCATGAGCTTGAGAGAGGCAAGGGCCCTCAGACTGGATACCTATTGTAAGCTGTATGAAATACAATTGATATCCCCCTACCTTGGCAGGATTTTGAGTGCAAGACAGAGACTCTGTGAATTATTGACCATCATGGCTACCATTCAATCTCTTCTCCCATGGTTGGCCGTTGTCGGTCTTGTTGGTGGCATCTACTACGTATGGTACCGCGTCTTTTCCTACCAGGGAATTCCAAAGAGCCTGGCCTTTGCCAATTCAGATGGCTCCTTCTTTTCCCGCGGCCGAGCCTCTTTAGGTTCCGTCTTTGAAGTCAACTCTCTTCTATGGGCTGGCCACCGAGACGTAAGACTTGATTCTCTCAAAACGGGTTGCTCCCCGAAGAATGAAGATTGACAGGCTCAACAGCACTCCAAAAAAGGACGCCCTTATATCCTCCCTGACATCTTCACGGGCCATCAAGTCATTCTCCCCCCAGAGAATCTCCAATGGTTGATGAAGCAGCCAGCAACCGTTCTCAGCCAAAGAGAAAGCAACAATGAGTTCCTCGCGGCCAAGCACACATTTCTCAACTGCGTCGCCGCCGACGACAACGAATGGGTATTCGTAGTCAACCTCATCAAAGACATCACCAAAGAGCTCAACAACAAGACCAACGACGTCATTGAGGAGATTCAAGCTGCCCTGGAGGACCTCTGGGGCAACGACACCACCAACTGGAAGCAGATCGAGCTCCTGGATGTCTGCTTGGAGCTCATGAGTCGCATCGTCAGCCGCATGTACGTCGGGCTCCCGCTTTGTCGGGACCAGACGTATCTATCCAGTTCAACGCACTTTGCAAAGTTCATTCTTGTCGAGGCTCTTCTCGCGCAGCTTACGCCGAAGCCGCTGCGGCCGCTGCTGGGTCCTCTTCTGGCGCAGTATGACTGGATGCAGTTCAAGCGTATGGACCGCTGCGTGAATCCCGTCATCAGGGAGCGCGCAAGCCGGTTCGGCAGGATGCAAGATGACGAGAAGAAGGATCCTGACCAGCCTAGCGATCTCCTGTCTCGCCTGATGCAAGAAGCCTACCGCCGCAACGACGATCCATGCAGGTCGCAGAGCCACAGCAGCAAGCTCTTGGCCATTCTCAACTGGGCGGCCATTCAGGTCCAGGGCATCACGCTTGAGAACGCCCTCATTGACATTGCCCACGCCCCTCAGAGCATCGACATCCAGAACAAGCTGCGCGAAGAAGCACTTGCTGCTGACGCTGCCGACCCTGCCGTGCGCTGGACGCGAGCAGAGGTTGCCAAGCTGCCCAAGATGGACAGTGTCATGACGGAGAGTCTCCGCCTCTGGGGCTTCGCCCACGGCATCATCAAGGTCGTCGTCGCGAAAGAGGGCGTCGACTTGCCCACGGGAGAGCACATTCCGTACGGGGCAAAGATTGGAATCGGGAGCTACGGCTTGCATCACGATGCGGAAGTGTATCCGGGAGAGTCGCCGTTTGCGTTTGATCCGTTCCGGTTCCTGGATGAGAAGGCTGAGGCGCAGACGACGGGGCTGAAGTTTGCGGCTACGAGCGACACGTATCTCGCCTTTAGTCACGGGAGATATGCCTGGTGAGTTGGATTCTGGAGATTGTGCTTGATGCATTGGATGGGATGTGCTGACGTCGGGACAAAGTGCTGGACGGTTCTTTGCGAATCATTTGCTCAAGCTGCTGTTGTCGCAGATTGTGATGCGGTACGACATTAAGCATGACACGGAGCCTCGGCCTCAGAACCCTGTAAGTTACACGCGTCTGCATTCCATGATCCGGCTTGAGTGTAGACTGACTGAGATCCGGCACAGTGGTTTAGCTACGTCTCGCCGCCACCGATTGGCTACAAGCTGTCTGTGAGAAGGAGGAAGCAGTAGAGGAGGCGGACATTCAGTGTGAAGAGCTTCAACTTTTCTCGTCGGTGATTTTGTTTTGTAGTTTAAAGAATCTAGAGTCAACGGACTCCTTCAAGCACTCCTGAACCATGTGCTGTTTTAACTCGGATAAGAGTTGTAGATGAGGTAACTAAATATATTGTGATTTACAAACCTCGGACACGAGACAGGTTTGGTAGAAAAAAAGCACGAAATCATAAGGGCGCTCGCTGGAGCTGGGCGAGTCTCTTTGATTCTGTAGGCGTAATGGATTTTGAAAATGGAATCTTACCCTCACCCAAGCGGATGTGCTACCTCGGCGTCCCAGAAGGACGGACTGAGTGAGATTGGAACCACTGTTGATAGCCTCCATGAAGAGCACGCTTCCTCGCAACTCAGCCTCACGCTCACTTCAAAGGATCACAACCTACTTCTAGCCATCCTACGAGCAAGGCACTAGAAGCTGCATGCAACGCTGTGGCGCCAAGCAAGTCATCATCGATCCAATACGATCCCCTGTCCGTCTCACCGAAGACGTATTTAAACGGCCCGTCGCTCCCTGCTGCCTAAAGGATCCAAACGGGCCGTCGCTGTCTTATACCACCCTCACAGTCAACCACACCACGATAACGCTTCTCTCCAGCCCTCATAGTAACCATGGGCGGTGTTCCATCCGTCCCTACAGACCCAAGCAGGTCACTCCAGGTCATTGGCGCGGGCTTTGCTCGCACCGGAACAGTTTCCATGGCCCTGGCCCTCGAAAAGGTCCTCGAAGGTCCAGTTTGTCATGGAGGCACACAACTTCTCGGCCGCGAAGACGGTAAGCTTTATATATCTCTTCTCCATCTGTGGCAGTTTTTTTTATTTCAAAAGCAGAACTCATCTCACATGTCATGAGCAGCATATGTGCAGAAATGGCTCGCCGTGTACGCAGCCAAGAACGACAAGCCCAAGCGCCTCGCTGCCCTCCGCGAAGCAACACGAGGCTTCGTCGCCATCACAGATACCCCCGGCACGCACTTCATCGGGGACCTGTGCGAGATCTATCCCGATGCCAAAGTCATTGGGTGGAAGCGCGATCCGGAGAAGTGGTGGAAGAGCATGGAGCAGATGATTAAGCATGCGATGCCGGGGTGGCTGCGGTGGTATTTGATCATCATGCCTGGGTGGAGATGGTTTCCGGTCATTATGGGGGAGATGAGCAAGAGGTGAGTGGGTGGGAAGAGGAGAGATTTGCTGTTCTGATGGTGATTGTGTGTGTGTGTGTGCTAATGGTCGGATGCAGAGGGAGAGAGATGCTGATGGAGGATGGATATGATAAAGGGCCAGGGCCTGGTGAGCCTCTCCTATTAACGAACCTCTTCGAAAAATGAATTTGAAGCAAGAACGATTGACTCAAGCTGTTGAGGTAGGCATTCTCGAGCACTACTATAGCAAAGTAGAGCAAATCGTCCCGGAGGACCGCATGTATTGGATTGGACTCAGCGATGGATGGGGCCCGTTGTGCAAGATTTTGGATAGACCTGTCCCGGACTGTCCGTTTCCGCGGGCAAATGATGCCAAGGCAGTGGAGGAGACGGCGCGGTATGTTTTCAAGAGGACGGCGTTGGCGTGGATGGGCGTACTGGGAGTGTTAGCAGCTGCGTGTACGCTTCTGTGGTATATCTATTGAAGTATATGTCGACATGGGTAAAGGGGGGAGGGGTTGGTTACACACTCTGTCACAGCAGATCCTTACGATACTTTGTCGCAAGCCCCTTGTTTATCATAAAGCCATAATAATATACGCATATAGATATAAATCCACTTAAACTTCATCCAAGCCGTCGCACACACGCCGGCATCCCATCCTTCGGATGCTGCACCGTCTGCCCACACCCATAAAGCCTCTCCCCCCCAACCATCTCCCTCCTCACCACGCCTCCCCTCTTCCGATCCCACTCATCCCACGCCTCGCGAACATCAAAGTCTCTACACACCAGCGCAGCCACAAGCTTAATCTCCACCATGGCGAGTTCCTGCCCGATGCAGTTCCTCGGACCCATGGAGAACGGCCTCCACGCATCCTTATTGGGATGCAGAGCATCGCCCTGAGGCGCCATCCAGCGCTCAGGGAGAAACTCGTTTGCGCGCGGCCAGACGGATTCGTCGAGCTGGATGACGGAGGGAACGTCGTGGATGGCGGTGCCCTCTGTCGGATAGCGCAGAGGAGAGTTGGGGAGGGCGAGGAACAGGTTCTTTTCGCCTTGGCGGACGGTGGATGCGAGGGGGTAGAAGCGCAGCGTTTCTTTGACGACGCCGTTGGTGTAGGCCAGGCTGTTGAGCAGCTGAGGCGACTCTCGTAGTAGATCGGCCGCTTGGCTGGCGTCTTTGCCCAGGACGTCGCCGAGCTCTGCACGAAGTTTGGATAGACACTCGGGATTGTCCTGCAGCAACTTGAACATCCAACAGATGGTCGAAGAAGTCGTATCGTGGCCCGCAAACAGGAACAACTTCAAGTTGGCCAAAATGGCCTCCATCTCGTCTCCATCAGGCGTCGCACGCCCTGTTTCCGCAAGTGTACGACCCAAAGCAATGTTCAAAATCGTCTTCTTCTCGGTGATTGCATCGGCGGGGGACTTGATGACGCCTTGGACGCTGCCGAGGAGGGATTTGCGAAGGGCTTCGTTGTTGCGCGCGCGCGTGAGGGAGTCCCAGGGCCAGCGCTTGATGCCGAGGATGTGGTTGAGGCCGAGGACTTTGCTCATGAGGCGGATCTGGCTGATGAGGGCTTGTTTGAGGGGGCTGCCTTGTGGGTTGCTCTGTTCGTGGAGGCGCTCGTCCCTATACGCTTTATGAGTTACATACACATTGTCGAGCAGGGTGTAGTTGGGTAGAGGCTCAAGTACAGGGTTGCTCGGAGAATCACGTCAAATGTGAGATTCGTCGTGCGTTCCTCCAGCTGAAAGACGTCTCCCCATTGCCCATCCGGCCCAGCCATCCCCGCCAGCAACTCCTTGAACACGACAATCTCGTCAATAAGCTCAGGGACAAGCATGGTGATGTTCCTGGGGCTGAAGCTCGGATTGAACCGCGACCGCCACACCTTGGACTGCTTGCCGTCGGCAGAAGTCATGTCGAGATTATCCGTCAGCGGCTCCAAAAAGGTGCGCGTGATGCGATGCTTGGGCAAGCTCCTCGTCTGCGTGAACTGGGCCGAGAGACTGCCGTCAAAGACCATCATCATGAGGTCTGGGAACACGGGCCATATGTCGAGGTAGAGGACTGGGGGAGGCTGTTTGATGTCTGGGATCCAGCTGGGGCAGTTGTCGACGAGCCATTTCATGATGATGCCGAAGTGGACGTCTTCGGGGTGGTGCTTGCGGAACTTGAGGAGGATGGGGATGTGGCCGAAGAGGAGAGAATGGGGGAGGGTGGGCTGTTGAGATGGTCAGTATGTGATGCTTTTTTTCGAAATGTTTGCTTTGGGGTCAAGAGGTTTGCGTACTATGCCTTGGGCTTGGAGTTGCCGGACACGTCTCCTGACTTTGTAGCCGCGGTAGAGGAATCTGGTGATGGTTATGGCTGCGATGAGGATGAGGCCGCGTATAAGCGTCTGCAGCTGCCGGGTTACGATGATGTCCATGTCTGCTAGACTCGAGATGTTCGCTTCGCGCTTGTAAGAGGCAACGCTTTCACTCGACGACTAGATAGTCGAAGCATCTTTTCATGGGAATCACAAGGTCCAATAGGCCTGGAGCTGCACCCACATGAGACATGTCTTTCATGAGCAGACCGACGACCCGCATGATGCTCCGGAGCTGCGTCATACTATCTTACCATCACTATCTATGTATGTATAGCCGGAGGATCGGAGGATGGCCATCCCTGCACTGCAGCTCAGGCAGGCTAAGCAGCTGCAATCCTACGTTATGCTGCTCGGTCATGCATGTGTGAGACGGTAGCAGCGGTCATACGAGGGCACCAGTAGTGAAATGGAACTCGATACAAGCATGAACTCTGACACAGTGAAGCGAGTGTTGAGAGGTCCCGACCATTTCGTAGCCTTGGATGGACGTGTCCATTATGCCAGTAGGTTCGTTAGCCGGCGCGAGGCTCATCTCACTCAAGCCCATCCGACTCTTGTTTGGCATGGTGATCCAACAGTCGGTTTGGCATTCTAGATGCTGGCTCATGTTCATGGCCTCTTCTGTTGCTGTGGCCACATGTCGTAGCCATCTCGCCCAAGACCATGATGCATAGCCTTCATATCTACTTTCCAACAATGCCCAATCGCATATGTAGCCAAGGTAGCGTAAGGTATGTACTGTCAAATTTATACACCGTCAGGGAAAAAAAAAACAAAGCATGCTAGTCTATGATATTAGGCGTCAGGCATCATCACAATTTGGAGACCACCACCGCTGCTGCTGCTGAAGGAACCAGCCCCCATCTCTCCGCCACCTCGTCATTCGGAATCTGTCCAGGCGTCGCCCTGGCATTGACAAACGTCGAGCCGCCGCTCTCCCACGCGTGGTCCTTCCACGAGCCCAGGCTGGGCCACATCTTGTCCTCGACCAGCCTCGCAATCTTATCACTCTTCTCGGAGGCGGCGTCGTCCCTGGTGCCGATGACGGGCCCGATGACGCTCCTCCACAAGTCCCACGTCTCGTCGAGCTCGGCGACAGCCGTGACGCCCATGACGCTGGCGCCGATGCGCGGCCCGGCCCCGACGTAGGCCGTGGTGCCAAAGTCCTTGCCGGCGCGGGCCCAGTTTTCCAGCGCCCAGCGGATGGCCACGCCCTCGAGGTGCTCGCCGTTGTCCTTTGCAATCTGCGACAGCGTGGCGCAGGCCCTGCGCAGCTCGGGCGGCGAGGGGTGCCACGAGGCCATGGGCCCGTTGTCGACGCCGCGGGTGGTGAGCAGGCCCATGTTGAGGATGCTGGCGTTGAGCAGGCACTCGACCCTGGCGGCCCGGAAGCGCTGTAGGAAGTCGGGGCGGCCTAGGCGGCCGTTTTGTAGGCAGAAGTTGCCGTACGACAGGACGGCGTCGAGCGGCTCGCCCGTCTCGCGCAGCACCGTCTCGGCCAGGGCGGCGAGCGTCTCGACGGGATAGCCGCTGATGCCGACGTAGCGGATCAGGCCCTGGTCGCGCAGGCGGCGCAGCTCGCGGACGGCCTGCAGGACCTCGGCGGGCGACACAAACTCGACGTCGTGCATGTAGACCAGGTCCAGGTACCGCGTGCCCAGGCGCTCGAGGCTGCGGCAGACGCTGTAGCGCACCCAGGCGGGCGAGTAGTCGAACTCGTCGGCCTTGATGCGGCCGGCCTTTGTGACGAGGAAGTAGCCCTCGCGCGGCGGCGGCGGGGTGACGAGGCGCAGGGCCTGGCCCAGCAGGATCTCCGAGGGCCCGTAGTAGGGCGACGTGTCGAAGGCGGTGATGCCGTGCTCGAGGGCCCTGCGGACGATGTCGACGTAGGGCATGCGCGACGGGTCGGGGTGGTACTGGTGGTTGAAGGTGGCCGTCCCCAGCAGCAGCGGAGGCAGCACCTGCGACAGCGGCGGCGGCGAGGCCATCATGATGACTGCTTTCTGCTTGTTTTCCCTTTCGTTTTCCTTCGGCGAGATGAGACACGGCCGGGAGAGAGTTTGTTGGAGTTTCAGGGACGGCGGCGGAGAGGCATGGCGGTGTTGTTGCAGCGGGAGAGGGTGGTTGAAGAGGGTTAAGTATTGGGTTGCTGTTCTGTTCGATATCCAAACTGGAGCTTTGCTCGGCGTAGAGACGGAGAAACCGGCGCTTTTTTTTTTCTTATCTGGCTGTCACGCTAAATTAACCCTATCGAGCCAAGAACCCTGGAAACTTGAACCTCGATCCGCAGGCCAAGATGTATCAAGAACCATCGGAAGACGCCGCAACAGGAACCGAGCGTCCCTTCGGCCGTCTATCGAGTCAGTATTACGGTGTCTACCAAAGTTCAATTCAAAGACAATGAATGGCAGGATTTGAGCAGCGTGAGATTCGACGCATGGACTCATCGGAGTAATTGCTGCGTCCAAACTGCCGTCGTGTATATGCAGCCTTGACAGGAAGAAATTGCCCGTCGTCTTTTTTAAACCCGCGGAGCCCATTTGCAGCTTCGGGTATTATCATTCTCGGCGGAACCAGCCGAGGGTGAGTCGACAGGGAATAGAAGAAATACGGAACCGCAGCTGTCCACCGATGATTTGTCTGCGTTGCTCGCTTCATTGTGCATGCCATGCATGCATGCATGGGGCTGATGATCAAGGGGGAAAACGCCTGTTGCAGCATCCGTCGTCTATTAGCACTTATACGCATGCTATAACCGGGATCAACGAGTGCTGTATCGTTCCGTATGAGCCGCGAGACAGACACATCCGAGGGCTCTTGCTGCCAGTCACGAAATACTCCGGGGCGGTTTGAGTGCTTGCGTGGGATTTGCTGCCGATCGCCATGATGCCTCACGGCCCGCTAATCACACAAGCGCCCTAACCCAAGCCGCGTCCCGAATTAATGCATGACGTGCGCTTAGGTGCATGTGATTACATGGAGTGTCTGCAGCTGTCATTAACCGTTTGTGATGCTTCGTTTCAAGGTTTCAACAGAAATAGATGCGAAGACGGCAGACAGCCTGCTTCAATGAACATATCAGGGCCGAGTTGGCGGCTTAGTTATCCCTCTTTGATGCCATCGTGAACATGATTGTCACGAGCTGTCAAACAGACGAGTCAATGCAGTGGATCCAAGCCAGATTGGCAGAAATTTCCTTTATAGGCAACTAGTTGAGCTGAAGAGATGGAGATTTGCGGGGCACCAAATCCATGTTGAATGACCTGAGCCCTCTGTACTGCCGTGTTGACTGCTGTTGAAGCAAGTCATTTGTAAGTGCTTAATCAGGGATCCCTAGAATCAGTTAGAAATCGCAGCATTTATTGACTTGTAAAGACAACTCACCCCTCACATCGATCCTGTCCTGCTCCTCCATAGAGGCACCTGCCCGGACAGTGCTTCACAAAGGAGATGGTACGATCGCCGTTGCAGCGGAAGAGGTCCCATAGGGGGTCTTTATCCGATCTTCCAACAGCAATTTCGGCATTCTTCAGGTTTTTGATCCAAAAGGAGCTGTCGTCTGGATGCTGTTAGCAAACGCGTGCAAACAAAGGAGTGCATGCGCATGTCTCTCACCGCGATGGACGATTGTCGAGCCGCATTGGAAGCCGGGATCGCAAGTCCACTGGGCAACGGCCACGTTGGCCAGAGTGAGCGCAATGGGAACAATGGCCAACTTCATTTTGAGGGTGTAAGGAGTCCGGATAAGAATCGTGAATGATGGCTTCTTGGTTGCTTCTGGTGTTGTAAGGATGCTTGTTCAACTTGTTTCATGCAAAGAGGGGACTCTGACTTGGCCCATATATACTTGATCCTTCACTGAGCATTGTTAAGGTGTATCAGAATGGCAGGAGAATATCATACGATCAGAAATCCAAATTGCAAGAACTTGGATTTCGATCAACGACAATGTGAATCTAGAACGACATCTTTCACGATAGTGCCTGCTCAGCCGTGTGCAACGCTGCGTGATCAGGCCAGCATTGCAGCTGAATCCTTCAGATGTCATGAAATGTATCAAACTATTCATCTGCGGCGACTTCCGGGTGGTCGGTAACCAATAATATCGGTACCATTTCAGCTGAGACAAGACGTGGTGTAACATATCCCGTCCTCCACTATCCACCAAAGACGACTCCCTTGCTTCACCTGCTCCTCCGCAGTATTACACAAGAGGTTGTCCCATCATCATTTACTGCAACATATGATGACTTCTCACCTGTCTGCGCCTTTGGAATGGTCTGATATGGACATCAGGCCATGCAGTTCTTGTTGTACACTATTTGTATGTCTCATGGCTTCACGATGTCAAATGTTGAAGCCATGAGAGGGTCAGCTCTGTGCGCCTCTTGGTCCGTTCGATCCTTGTAGGCCTCCATGGCATGACAGCTATGAAAATTTATAGCAACAAAACGGAACAAACCATGTGACGGAACTAATTCTGTCATTGCTCAAGCATAAGGTACTGAAGTTATTCCGGTCTCCGTCGTTCCTGTTCCAGCATCAAGAGGAGGTACCTACTCTACTTCCACATTTTGATAGGACAACAAGTCACCAGCTCACAAAGAGCAGGATCAATCGAACTTCATGTAAGGTACATCTCAGAGTTGTTTCAGCTGGGTGGTGCCTTCCTCCTTCGTGGAACTTACAACACATGGCTTACCTAAGCCACTTCAACCTTCACGTTGTAATCATCCTCTGTCTGTCGTCTTGAATCATCATCCATTTGCTTCCATCTCCATCAAACCCGATATTCCGCTACAACTTCATAGCCCATTGCCATCATGACGAAGTTCTGCACATTCGGCCATCCTCCGCAACAGTCCAGGCCTCGCTGCCCACGGCCGCCCTCGCATACAGCAGGCCATCAGGGTCGTACTTGTGCTTGATCTTGAGCAGCTGCGGGTAGTTTGCGCCAAAGAAAGTCTCCTGGAAATCGGGCTGCTGGAAGTCGGCCTCGTTCATGTACGCGCCGGCGCCGGGCGTGGCCGCTTCGATGACGGGCTGGACGATGTCTGTGATGGTGTCCTGGGTGGCGATCATGTCCTGGAAGGGCACCTGGAAGCTGTACGGCAGCGTCAGCGACGCCTCGACGATGGACGAGCGCCACTGCGGAAGTACGGCATTGGCGTTGTCGCCGCCAAAGTGAGACACGTTGAGCCCGACGCCGATGAACGTCACCCCGAGCTCGACCAGCTTCTGCGCCGTCGGAGAGAAACTCGGCAGTACGGACCGGGGAATCAGTCGGCCGCCAAACAGATCCGTGCCGACCTGGATGTTACCTGCCGGAAATGGGCCCCAATAATTCTGGAAGTGGTCGAAATAGCTCGAGAACTGCGTGAATGTTGGCTCCAGATCGACGTTGAGCGCGGCCAGCGCGTCGATAAAAGGCTTCAGGATCGCCTCCGTCTCGGCCTGCGTCTTGCCGTACGCCGTCAAGGCCGGCACCTGGAAGAAACCCTTTCCGAAAAAGTAGATGACCATGACACCCGAGTCTACAATGTCCGGCAGCGCGGCATGGAAGGCATCGATGATGGCGTACAGCGTCTCGGAGCCCAGAGAGGTCGTGTCGATGGAGAACTTGGCGCCGCCGACGATGGCATCTGGATGAGCACGGAATACCATGGAGACGACAACGCCATAGTTGCCGCCACCACCACCGCTCAATGCCCAGTACAGATCGCTGTTTTGATTCCGGGTGGCTGTCACGAGTGTTCCATTGGGAGTTACGACATCATATGAGAGCGCATTGTCGGCTGCAAGGCCAAAGTTCGTGCTGAGGGCAGAGTGGCCACCGCCCTGGACGTATCCTCCTGCAATGCCAACGCTGGGGCACTCGCCTGTCACGACAATCAATCCCGCCGCGTGTGCTGCCTCGAGAGCCTCGAAGCCCTGGACGCCGCCCCCCATCTTGAGCGCCTTGCCGGTGTAGTACTGGTCCGCCCAGTCCAGGACCTCGGTGTCCTTGAGGTGATGGGTCCATACGGAGAGGGCGCCCGCACCGGTTGAACGACCGTTGTAATCGTGTCCGGTGTTGCGGATGACAAACCGGATGTTGTGCTGCGCCGCGAACTTGAGCGTTGCCGAGACATGAGCAGCCGTTGACACATTGACGGCATATCGAACGTAATTGCCAAGGGTGCAAGGCGAGTCCGGTGGCTGGAACGGGTCGCAGCTCGCATTGGCAAACAGGGGCGCCATGACTGAAGACGACGAATCGAAGCTGATACCGGTCCATATTAGACTAAGCCTGCGTGCGGCTGGGGAGCTGAACATGTGAAAGACGAGAATGAGCAACTCGTGCAGCACGATACTTACTGGATTGGTGGGAACAGCCAATTGGCCTGCAAGAACTGGCATTCCGTCTCATTGTAGGATGCGCCGTGGCATGGTGATCCCAGGGGAACCGTCGCAATCAAGCGCCCGTCCACAGTCTTGTTGAACGCGGCCCAGTCGCTGGAACTAGGCCAGCATGCATCGCCGGGGAAGCATTTGCACGACGTGGATGTGGACGAGGCTGCGGGCGCAGAATTGGCGACGCCTGCAAGGCTCGCAAAGGCCACGAGTGCAGAACCCAGGCGGCTACGGTACATCTCGGATATCCAACGATGCTCCTTGTGGCAAGGAGAAAATGATGGGAGAGAAGAGCTGAGGAGGTTGAGCTACGAAGTACGTAGCCGACGAGATGCGCGGATCTGCGGGACTCTTTATCGAGCATTTACCACGCCCACAGGGCCATTGATCTTGCGGTTTGCATATACCCATCTCGGCACCCCTCATTCCGGTGTAACGAGCCTACTGCTCTTTACGGCGGCTTCAGTCAGTAGCTGAGATGCTACTGATGCTGGGGTCTTCATCAAAGGACCTCGATGCGCGGGCCTCACACGTCGCCAAGTCCGCGGTCGTACGAAGCAGAAGCGTTTTGCTCTGCGCGGTTGCTCGCTTGGGCTCAAGGCCCCTCTTTCAAGGCCGCGACTGGGGGCGGCAAAACGGCCGCACTCCTCGGGAATCGTTGGGAGCTTGACCCGAGTCCCCCGGTCGAAGGTGGCATCATTGATCTAGCAAAAGGCCAAGCGAGCTCAGGCTTGAAGAAGAGAGGAAACAAAGAACAAGAGCTGAAGAAACTGGGCATCATGGCCTATTAGTAGGGTGCAGTGTCCGTCTTCTCTGTCAAGTGTTCCCTTTCCATGTGGCGAAGGCTCTGCCGGACCTACATGGCATCGATGCCAAGCTGAGAGGTGGTACTGGGGGTGCAATCTCGTTTTCCTACCATTCCATGACCGGCACTTGGCGCTGCCGATGCTACCACCAGCCAGGCAAAGTCTCCGACCTTGTATCCAGTCGAGTCTGGACCTCGATCTCGAATGTCACTACGGAGGTTGTCTTCGCTCTTTGCCTTCACCGTCGCTATCAAGCTGTAGCTCAGGATGCTGCGCGGGCCGAAGTCATCAGCACTATCGCGTATGTATCCTAGTGCCTGTCTTCTGTTCCCCGTCAAAGATCCTGGTGTACTGTAATTGATGGGATGCTGTGTTGTCGCATTCGGGCAAAGATTTACGAGCTGGAGGCATGAGGGCCAGACCTCTCCTGCATAATGACAGGGATGCCGTTCAGGGACGCGGAGCCCGGGTCTCGCTGCCGCGCCGGTCTGGATACTGTTACCTACACAGAGACGTTAGGAAGGTAGCCAAGGTAGCGTTGCTAATTGGCTGTCCTCTAGGTTGCCAGATGCTGCTGAGAGCGAGAGGTTCGTGCATCGTTGACTCGCCACTTTCTGCCTCACATACATAGATGCTGATTTTCACCAGTTATCCCCACCTCCGGAGATCTGCCCTTGGTGGGTTATCCTCCCGCTGCCGCCTCCAGACTGCAAAGGCTGTCGTGAGACCATGCCCCTTCCTGGAACAAGACCAAGCTACGGCTACCGGCTCTGCACGAAGAGTTCCGCGGGCCGGGGCTGGGGCCGGGGCCACAGCAGAGAGACGGGGAGCATCCTGGTCAGTCGTCAGTGGCTTTTGTTCGAGACCCAATGACTGAGACCCGACAAAGGAAGCATCGGGCTGAATAGCCTCGTCTGGGCAGCGGACCAATTCGCGCGCCTTAGATGCAACTGAAGAGAATACCAATACTGCAGCTGCGCACCTTGCAGTGGTCATGTCCACGTTCCAGGCCCCCAGGGTACCAACAATGGTGCCTCTTCCCTTCCTCTGGACAAGGCCGTGCTTCATCTTGAATGGCATCATGGCATGCAGATCAGATCTCACGAAAATCGCCAGGCGACGAGTCACCTCTTCTGTAACGACTATGACACGCGCGGCCATCGTTTGTCAGCTGAAATGCGGCCATTCAAACGGCCGACTTGATCTCCCCGTTGAGCTGCGCATGAAAGAAAGCCAGTCATCTCCGGATGCTACATGCTTGAACAGGCATACCTCGTATTGGTGGAATTTCTGCCAAGAGCGGCCTTCAGAGGGGATACAACAGTGGATGCATTGCAGTGTCTGAGTGTGTGGGAACAGCTAGGAAGGTAAAAGAAAACAGAGAAAGGGCATCGGGAGTTGCATCAATTGCTGATATGTCTGTAACGATAGGTCCAACGGCTTTCAGGGCAGGGCTTCTCAGCCCGACTACTCGCTTGATACATGGGGAGCAGAATGGCAGGCGAGACGTGCCATGCCCATGCCTGCACATGTGCTCAAGGAACTTTAGCCTTTCTGTCCCCTTCTGTCCTGACGTTGCAGTGCTAAACACAAAACGACCAGGCTGGACCACCGTGGTGGCTGGCAATGCAGCATGGGGAGCCCGTTTTCAAATGTTTTTGTATTAGTAAAAGTGGTAGGATCATTGGTCCTCGCACTCGTCATATCGAAGATGGGCGGCTTTTTCTCCCTACACGGCAGCCTGACAGTCAAACCGGGGAACGTGAAAAGGATACAGAGAGAGGCAAGGGGCGGAGATTTCCAGCGCGTTGGGCCAAGGCAGAAATGGCGTGCGGCATTTGACAGGCCTGTCCCTTCTCTTTGGGTCCGGCAGTCGGCATGGCCTTGTCTGTCATGCTTCTACCCTTTTTCCCATTCCTTTTTTGTCTGGGGCTTCGTGGGTTGAGGTGAGGGGGGTGGCAAAATAACTGTCATTGGGCAGATCGAGCTTGTACTGCGTTTGTCAAGCCTTGTCTTTCTCTTCTTTTGCTTGGGCCCCTTACTTGTTGCCTCAAGGTTGTTTAGCTCCAAGCCATCTTTTCTTCATCGTCCAGGAACAGAGGCCTCGGCCAGAGACAGACCATGATGTTTCTACTTTGATTCTAACGATTCTTGACAACGCCGCGTTTTGTTACCTACGATGGGTCACAGAGGACTTCTCTCAGCTGCCAACAGTCCTTGAGTACAATATCCTGGCATCCCCTTTTAAGGCCGGAACACAACACGGGTAATCCTACGCCCCTCTCGCTGAATCTAACGATCTTACACTCTCGCACTCTCCTCCCTGTTCTGGCAGTACGACATTCTGGATCTGGGCTTTAGCCAACTCCCCTTTTCTTCCATCTCGCTATTCTTAGGTCCTCTACTTTGTTGTTTTGTCTACGCTATGTGAGAAGCCAAGGGTATTTCGCCATCAATACCCTTTCACAAACGCTGAGAATCTCCCTGCCTTGTTTCTCCTCTTGGAGCACGGCGAGTTGAAACACAGAGGGAAAAGATAGAGGGAGCAATGGCGTGGGCGTACAACACGCCCGACGGCACGCCAAACGATGGACCGACTATTGCCGCCGTTGCTCTGAGCGTGACGAGCTTGGCTTTTATTGCGCTGTGTTTGAGGATGTATGTGCGGATGAGGATCACAAAAGCTGTCGGTCTAGGTACGTAACCGAAAGAGGTGGCCCCTGGAGGTCGCCGTTGCACCTCCTCGAAATGTCCGAATGGGAATGGGAGACTGATTGATGGAAGGACAGATGACTGGCTGATTATAGCGAGCTGGGTATGTTCTCGCGTGAACCGCTTTACTCCCAAAGACGTCCGGACAGACTCTGGGGATCATTGGCGTTGTATTCGAAGTTGTTCACTGACTCTGATGGGCCTCGTGTATAGATTGGAGCCTGTGGCTACACTTCAGCAACTGTCGTCCGTACGCTTTAGCCCCCTCCTCGATCAATCGCCCCCATTAATGAGACGAGGACAGACTGCTGATTCCAAGTCCCCTTGCAGAAACGAAATGGGGTCTCGGGCTGATTGAGCTGGACTCAATGCCAGACGAAAACCTCCTCAACTTTGGCAAAGTACTTTTCCACCACGGCTCTCCTTATCCCCTTCCCGTCGTGTCCGACGACTAACCATTTCGATCTTTTCTAGACGCAATATATAGGGGCGCCGTTGTAAGTTTGTCTCCCCTTTCTGACAACCCTCAACTGACGAACTCTTGGCTCACGTTTTTTTTTTCTGGTTTGTTTTATGTAGCTACGTTCTTGGCATCTGGGGCTTCAAGACGAGTCTTCTCGTGTCGTATGTCCGGTTGGTGCCTGGAACGTATCGACTGATACCTATCTCGATTGCCGTGATTGTTACGATGGCGCATATTGCATTTATGCTCGTATTTCTGTTTCTGTGCATCCCGGTAAGGCTCCCATTGAATTCTACTTCTTCGTGATCTGTCGTGGCACAGAAGAGTATGCTCATCGTTCTCGCAAATTATAGGTCGAAAAACAATGGGAGCCTCTGGTCCCCGGGCACTGCGCCGACGCCGTCCCCTTCTACCTCACATTCTCATCCATTACCATCGTCTTTGACGTAACGACGTACGTTTCAACACCCTCTACTTTATAACATATACGCCATAATCAACAGCCCATCTCAGTCAAGCGAATCATTCTCTAATTCCTCCTAGGCTCATCCTCCCCTTTCCCGTCCTCCTCAAGCTCCAAATGAAGACGCGCCGCAAAGTCGCCCTCCTCTGCCTCTTCGCCCTCGGCCTCTTCGTGACAATCGTCCAAATCATCCGCATCCAGACCATCCGCAACCTGGCAAACTACCTCGACTCCGCCTCGGCAATCAAATGGTCCATTGTCGAAACCGCCGTCGGCATCGTCATCGCGTGCGTCCCCACGCTCGCGCCCCTCATCGCGTACTTTTCCGACAGGACGCGCAACAACAGCGGCGGAGGAGGACGAGGAGATGCTAGCTCCGGCGGGATCGGAAAGTCGGGAGGGGGGAATTCGTCGAGGCTGGGTGGTGGCGCTGGGGAGGGGCCGTATGCGCTGCAGTTGAAGCCGTGGAGGGCGGCGAAGAGTGGGATGAGGCCCCTGGGGAGCAGCGGCGTGGATGAAGAGAATGATGGCGAGAAAAGCACGGAGAATATTCTGCGGCGGCCGGCGGCGTCGGCGAGTGAAGGGAGTGTGGGTGAGTGAGGGGGGAGGGGTCGAGGGGAGAGGGATGGGGCGGGTGGGAGCAGGCATTCATGATTGATGCCGTATGAGGATGTTGTTTGGACTGCATGTGTGCTGTTAATTGCAAGAGTGGGAGCATTGCTTTGTTTTCATGTCCGTCAAGCGGTTCATGTCTAATTGTGTAAAATAGATACCCCACCACGGCCGTACTTGGAATTCAAAACTGCAGCCATACCAACATCCAGACTACTCTATATCCCGAGTCGTGACGTTAAGAGACGACAACAGATATCCCATCAGAAGCATTGGAAACCAAACGAACACGCCCAAAGCAGCCCATCATCCATCAAAACCAAATCGCCAAAAACTCGATCCATTCAGACATATCCCAGCATCCAACCCTTGCATATCCCTCCAATATCCATCACCTAATCCCCTCAAAACCATCACCACCATATAACCCCCCAAGACACAAACCCATTATCAAAACAAGCAACCCCGTCACTACCAGAACAACATCCTGCCTCAACAATGCAAACACCACAAATCACAACCAAGCAAGATCAACTTCCAAAAAAAAACGCCACAATAGAAACTCAAAGTCTCACTCTGTTAGGAACCTCCCTCTTTTCAAGAACAGAATCGACTTGCCTGATTAGGCGATCCCCCTGGCATGACGACCGACGCCTGCGTTCTCATGATTGGTCGAGTTTCACCAGATGCCACGAACTGAGGGAAACAATCTCACTTCAGCTGAGCCACATGGTTCAACAGCATGCTGGCAGTCAAGACAATGACAGAACAAAGGATTGATCAGACGAGTGATCTTATTAAAAGTAATAGATAGAAAAGGGCAGCTAATAAAGGGCTCCTAAGAACGACTTTAGAAGCGCGAAAGAAGAGCAGGCTTTTTCTTTTTCTTTTTTTTTCTTTGAATGTTGTTCACATTTGTAGCTACTGTATGTCCACATCTACCGCATTACAAAAACGTCTTCACGTCGTCAAATACATCTCGACGGACACACTCCGTAGTGGCCCTGGGTATGATTTCGTCAAAAAGCTGCAGAAGCTAGCCATTACCTGCAGCCGCCCCTCCCACCGCGTTATAAAGGAAAAGGTTTTGATAAAACAAAAGGAGAAGAAAAAAAAAACAAGGCAAAGACATCCCACGTATCCGTCCGGAAGCAGGAGTCCTTTACACCTCAACGATAGGCTTCTCAATGTACTCACCAGTGCCCATCTGAGCGGCAAAGGTGGTGGTAGGCTTCCACTTGGCAGAGGTACGGGGGCTGGACTCCTCCATCATCTTGTCGACCTGCTCGAGGGACAGGCCCTTGGTCTCGGGGATGAGGAAGTAGGAGTAGACGAAGGCGCAGGTGCAGAGGCCGCCCCAGATGAAGAAGACGGACGACTTCAGGTTGCCCTTGTCAGTGCCGACCATGTAGGGGGTGATGACGGAGATGATGGTGTTCCAGAGCCAGTTGGAGGCGGTCGACAGAGCGACACCGCGAGATCGGATGGGCAGAGGGAAGATTTCACCAATGACAATCCATGCACCGGGACCCCAGGTGGAGGCAAAGAAGAAGATGAAGATGGCGATGAAGGCGATCTGGGCGTTGACAGCGGGGATGTTGTCGGCCAGCTGCGCGTCGGGGTTGCTGGGGTCGGGGTGCGTCTTGTTGAAGCCGACGGTGACACCGATGATGGCGACGAGGAACTGGCAGATGAGCATACCAAGAGCGCCCATGATCAGGATGGTACGACGACCGAATCGCTCAACGGTCCAGAAGGACAGGGGAGTGGAGCAGACGTTGACCAGGGAGAAGATGAGGGAGATCAGGAACGCGTTCTCGATGGCGCCGGTGGACTGGAGGAAGGGGGTGGAGTAGTAGAAGATGAAGTTGACACCGGTCCACTGCTGCATCATCTGGAGAGAGGTACCGAGGATGGTTCGTCGCAGGTTAGACTTGCCGGTCCACAGAGAGCCCTTGAAGCAGTTGGCCCATGAGCCGAACCAGGTGGTGGAGGGGATCAGAGCACGTTCGTACTCCTCGTTGGCGATAATCTCAGCAAGCTCGTTCTGGACATACTCGGAGTCCTCGGGTTGGCCACGGACGCGAGACAGAGAGTTGATAGCCTTCTGGATCTCGCCCTTCTTGACGAAGAAACGGGGAGAGTCGGGGAGGAAGAGCAGACCGCCACCGAGGATCAGGGCCCAGGGGAACTGGATGGCAATGGGGATGCGGTAGGCACCAGTGTTGGTGAAGTTCTTGGTGCCGTAGACGACGCAAGAGGCGAGCAGGATACCGATGGTGATGCAGAACTGGTAGCCGGCGACGAGGGCACCACGAACCTTGCGAGGGCACTGTCGAGGAAGACGTGTTAGAGAGGGAGTGCAGTGATAGTGGGAGAGTGATTCTTCGTCAACTTACAATCTCAGACATGTACAGAATGACAATGGCGGACTCGAAGCCGACACCGAGACCGGCAATCAGACGACCGGCGACAATGGGGCCCAGAGCGTGGCTGGGAGCAGTGATCATCTGGATCACGACACCGAGCATGTAGATGGCACAGCCAATGATGACGGTCCACTTGCGGCCAATCCAGTCGGACACGTCACCGGCGATGAGGGCACCGAAGAAGGTACCGCAGGAGAGGATGGAGGTGATGAGGGAGGTGTGGCTGTCGCTGAGCTTGGAGGCGTCAATGCCCTCAACGGCCTTGTAGAAGACGGCAGAGCCGAGGACGCCGTTGATGTAACCGGAGTCGTAGCCGAAAAAGATACCACCGAATGAGGCGAAGGCGCACATCAGGTAGGCCTTCCAGGTGATGGGAGCCTCGATATGCTCGACATCCTGGGTGGTATGGATGCCGATGGACTGCTTGCGGCCCTCCGGGGCGTCTGCGATGTGGACGTCGGCCATGGCTGCGGTCGACGCTGGGCTTGTCTTGTTCAGGGGGAAACTCTTGTTGACTTGTTGACGCGTGGGAGCGAAGATGCTGGCTGTGGGATGGCAGGAAGAAAGAGGAGACCCGGGCCGAGTGAACGGAACGACTCCTTTGTGCGTGAGACAGAGACCGACGAGGCGAGACAGGAGAAGGAGCAGAGGGGGGCGGGAGGCAGGCCGGCCTTTTTATTGTCGTGACGCCGGGACCAGCGAGCGAGTCCGTCCGTCAGGCAGAGCAGGAGCCAGAGTCAGCCGGAGGAGCGAGCGTCAAGCCATTGGAGCGTCGCCCATCGCCCATCGACCATCGACCAGACCGGACCAGACCAGACCAGACCAGATCCCAGCGCCCAGAAGCCTCTCCATGGGCCATTTGTGGAGAGACGCCGTCGATTTGATTTGGGGAAGCTGGTGCTCGCACGCCCCTCCCCGGCTGGGCGAGGGTGACCGGGGGGAGAGGGCGTGGGTTGGACTGGACTGGACACGAAGTACCCAACGAGGTAAGGCAAGGTAGGCCCTTGTCCGAATTGCTGTATCGTGCTGTCGTTGGTCGTCCATCAGAGTCGCAGCACTGCTCTGGAGTAACACGGCGAGCAGATGTTCCTGGCAGAGGTACGAGGTTGCAGTGGAGAGGATGCGCGGACTGGTGGAGGCGCTGGAGTGGCGCTCGGCCTCACCCACTTGCCCCCGCTACCTGGGGTGCGAGGTACCGCTACAGGCCTCGAGTATTCTCCTAGCCCGGCGCCGCATCCCGCCTAGCGTTTGGCCAGCGGTCGGGTCTGGCCTAGCGCTCGGCGCGCTGGAAGTCTAGGGCCTCACAGGGGCAGCAGACCGCTAACCAGAGGCCCTGAGCCGGTGCTGCAGCGGATGAGTGGCTTGCGGTTGGTACCGGTACAAGTCGGCAGAGATTGGGGTGAGCCTGTGCTCGACGCTTGAGGATTGGATGCTACTGGCAAATTTTCGCCAGTGGCAATGCGCGTATCTCGTGCAGTTCCGCCATAGCCACCCGTCGATCGATTCACGCACCCAACGGCATTCTCCGTGCGCTGCCTCCGCGAGCTATTGGATTTGCTGTAATAATTAGACGTTCTGGTCTGGTCTGGCCTGTTCATGCCATGATCACGCGCGCAGGCAGCGATTTTCTGCCAGCGAACGGCGCGACAACCTGCGACAGCAGCAGGTTCCTAAGTCTCCGAGTTGACTCCAAGTGAGCACATGTACCGGTACATGGCGTTAGTAGCAACGTGAACTGCAGGCAGAACAGGGGCCAACAACCCAGCTTGGAGCACCTGCTCCAACAGAGGACCAGCTGAGCCACAGGGACACAGCAACAGCGACTCGCACGCAGAAAAAGGGGCCCGGGGTGGGTGTGGCGCGCACGCGAGCGCAGGCATTAGGGTGTGGCACCAGGCCGGGATCAGGGCTAGGGGCCGCCAAAGGAGATTGAGGGGGGCTCCAGCTGCTCCCCAGTCAACCTGCAAAATGCTCACAATGGCCTGCTGTGCGCTGCCAGAGACGCGTCTGGGGAAGCCCGCATGGGGATTTGCGGGGCCCGGAGGCTGATGAGCTACGAAGTAACGCCGACGCAGCCCAAAGAGCGCCGGCGCAGCTGATTGGGCCGGCGCGAGGACCCCTAGCCAGACGAGGCAGAGAAGCGCCGAGAAGGGCCGGTTGGTCCCTCGTTTGCGGGCATCTGCTGGTAATGTAGTGAGGGAGAGGGCGAATTGACTTTGCTGGCTGCTGGCCGTGACACACGACGTCCGCGCCGGGTCAGAACCTTGGCACGAGCATCAGGATTGGTGGCTGAACTGAAATTGGAGAGCGCCCAAAACACCAATGATGGAATCTCACGATGCCATCGCCAGCCTCGATGCAGAGCTCACATACCATATGTACAAGTGGAGCCGCAGCTCGGGCACTAGCATCGGCGGCTCTTGCACTTTTCCTATGCATGCAACCTAGAGGGCTAGGCTCCGTGATGGAAGGCGCCATGGAACTTCTGTCCTCATCCGTTTGACGTGGTTGCTTTTGCGTGCACTTTCCCGTGGCCGTTGGTCCTTCCGCTTGGACGATACTACACTGCATTCGCTCTTTCCATGTGCTTTCAGCAAGTTCCGGATTATCTAATCCGGCATCAAGGAGCAAATGTCGTGAGCCTCCTGTCGATCATGCTACTGCTACTGCTACTGCTACCGTCGACAGGTTACCGGTAGCATGATTCCATCCATCATCCACATCGTTGCCACGTTAGCGAAAACCCCCCCTCTGAAAGGCGAAATCGAAAGCAGTCAGGCCTCGTGAGAATCAGCCGAAAAGTCAAAAACAAGCTCCGCCTCCGGTGCGTCGCCCAACTGACCGACCAGTCGCTGAATACGGCGTCAAACGACTCCAAGAGCAGCCAACCGTCACTCCATCACGGCCATACGAGCAGCATGCATGACACGACGGTGACAGTCAGAGTCAGTGGCCAAATTCACTGAATTGGTCCGTTTCGGCGCCTTGCGCCGCTGCCCCGTAGAACAAGGTACTCCTCCCTGGCACCCGACTTTAATTTTTCCCCATGGGCCTCGTGCTGACACTCTCAGCTTGGGTCGTGGGGGAGCGACCAGGGGTTGCCAAAAGCTGGAGAATGACCGCCGGCGCTGCCTCCCAAAGGGCATTTTTCGGTCATACTCAGCGGCGCTATTCCACCTTTTTTCCTCGTCTCCATGGGGTCCGTCGCGTTGTCTTTTTTTGGGTGGATGGGAGGGGCATCTCTCTTCACCCCCCAGCTGCAGCTTTCTCCAACGGCCGGCTTCGCTCTTTCCGCTCGCTGCCCTTTGCGCTGTGTCTTTGGGCTTGTAATTGACCGAGCATGGGGCGGCTTGGCGGCCAATTGCGCATCCTGCAAACCTGCAATCCGGGATCAGTGTCCGGACGCTGGCTTCTGCTGGCAGCGTGCGCCAAAGTGCTTTCAAGGTGCTTTGTGGCCACCGAGAAGGCGCCCGGTCAACGACGACCATTTCCAGCGCCAATACGCGGACGGTCCAAGTCACGCGCCTAGAGCCGTCGCCGTTCTCGTGCTGCTTGTGTTCTTTCTCATTCTGTTTGTTCGCATCGCATCACGTCACGGGCGCCTCTTCGGCCGTTTGCCGGGTTCGCTAGTGCTGGTCCTTGCTGTTGGTAAGGATCTGGTTATGGGTGGACATGGCATAGCATCGTATCGCGGGAATACAGACGCCTGCAGCGTGGACTTCCAACCATCGCCAAAACGCCCCCGTCGTCCAATCTGGCGCCCATGGTAGGCCTCGATCGGATGATGCGCTCGCCGCGTGCCGCCTGGCCCGCGCGTGCGAAATATTGACTGGTGCTGCTTCACGCCATTGCTTGGTCAATCGTCGCACACCGGCCGCACGCGGCTGGACTCATAATGTGACAGGATGCCGGCCCACGCCAAGATTTGCCCATGAGCGAGGCTGAAGACGGGATGCTACTGCATCTCGCGACGAGAGACGTCTGAGCTAACTGCTGGAGTCGACTCGGATCTCTCTGGCCGAAACGCAGATGGCCGCAAGGTTACGAGCCACCCAATTAGTCGGGGCGTTTCATGACTTCATCATCTCGTCTGGCGTCGAGCCGCAAGCCTTCAGCTCGTCCTAGAATCGGGACAGCAGCGCGAGACGTCTGCACGATAGCCTTTTCGGCCTTATTACTATTATCTGACTAGAATTTGATCGATTTGCTTGCCTCGGCGGCGACCAACAGCCCGAAATCTTTGCCTCGCTGACCTGCCGCCGTTGCCACCACAAACCATCGCTTCGGGCCAACATCACAAGTCCAGCACAACTAGCCCTGAGCTCATGCCGCATCGCCGCCCAGCTGCTTGTCATCGACACTCTCGCGTGACTGGCTGACTGACTGACTGTAACAAAGACTCACCACAGGCCGAACCCAATGCTCGGGCACCCCCCTTGGCAGCACTCCGGTACGCTAGCAATCCTCACCATGCACGTCTCCGGACCGACCACTCTCCACAGGCTACGCCAACCATGCGGAGCTGGTCTAGAAATTTCAGGTCACGTTAGTAGTAACATTACGGGGTACCAAGGAAGAGGATCAAGAAAAACATTCTCTCTGCGCTGTCGCTGCCCTACTGTACTGTAGGGAAGACTTCCGGGGCACAGGCCAATTCTAGAGAGGCAAAACACCTTCAGCCGCGTCGCCTTGCCATGCCGGTGCGCTGATTGGGCAGCGTGTATGTATCGGTTCGCACCGAGGCAGACATTGGCTGACTAGCCGACACATGCCGGGTCAGTTTCCACAGACCAAGCCGAGGCGCTAGATCGAGACCGAACGCTGCCCCGTATCTGCTCATCTGATGAAAGTACGGGGGACAGGGGACGATGGGGAAGAAGGGGTGAGGAAAATTTTCTGGCTCCCTCGTCACGGGACCAATAATCCATGACACGGTGGTCAGGGGGGCAGGTGAGGCACAGAGTTTTCAGCCCGTGAGAGCGTGTACATACTCGTAAGGTATGTACAGCGCTTTTTGCACTTGGACAGGAATCGCCATCCAGCCAGCAGATCCGGCTCAGCAGCCGAACCACCAAGATCGAGCGCTGGCTTTCCTCCCCATGTTCCATGGCTGCTCGCTGGTGATGAAGTTCGTCCACGATCGGTGGCCCCATGGCGATTTGCTGCGTGGGCGATGTGGCTTGCCGTTAGCTGCATCCGGAGGACTCTCTTCGTTGCTAACCTGCAGCCGACTTGCAGTATCCCCCGAGGGGGCCGTCGCGAAGGACCGCAGAGGTCCATTCGCAGCTTTGCTTGTACACGAAGGAACGAGCTCGAACGAGCACCCGCACCGGCACCGGCACCAGCAACTTGGCAGCAAGGCTGTCTGTCATGACTCTTCCCAAGCTCTTCCCAAGCAAGCAAGCAAGCAAGGCAGCCGGCCTTCCGGCTCAAACATCAACCGTGCCTCCAAAGCAACTGATTTTTATAGAATTCGCCGGGCGGCCTGATTACTTACATTGCTCATCAGTCACAACTGCTCTGCATCAATGCTCGTATGTCTCCCCCTTCGTCGTTGTCGTCGTCGTCGTCGCCGCTGTACTTCGTACCTGCTGGGATCATGCAGTATCCGCCGAAGCTGCTACACGATGGGGAAAAGGCCGAGCACCGGCAGCAGCTCGCGGAGTGCCCTCGGTCATACTTGTATATAAGTACTATTTACGACATGCTCCGTCTCCCAGCGCACAACAAAGGGGAGTCCCACTCTAATCCCAACCCCATGGGCAGAAGAAGACGAGAGAAGAAGAAAAGAAGCGGCCCGACGAGCCACGGGGATAAGCGTCCGCAGAGTGACCTCGCAGAGAGGGATGCTGAATGGCCGAGACGCCCCGAGGTTGGTGGGTTGGTGTTTTCTGTCGTTCCGCCCTGTCAGTCATAGTCTGTCTGCCATACCTGCTCCCAGCCAATATCGGGTTGCTTCAAGCCAACCTTGAAAGGAGAAGCGCGAAGAAGGATCGCGATAGCTATTGATTGACGGGATAGCGGATGGTGGATCGTTGCGGCTGGCCTTGATCGAGGGTGGCGACCCGAGGCTGCATTGCCAGATGTTGGTGTCCCTGAGACTACCACCCATCTCACGCACCAGCTTGCTGTCGCGCCCAATGCTGCAAGAAATCCCGGGCCACCTGGTCTGCATGCCCGCCGAAAAGACGATGGCCGGTCAGCCTGTTTGTTAACCCGGTTCCGAACTCCCAGCAGGACTGTCGTGTCCGCGGCGGCGTCTCTCTCACGTCTCGCAGTCCAATCTCCCAGTCCTGCAGTCTGCATGCGCCGCAAGGGAGCTGCAGCAACGTATGAGGCCACGTCCCGTCCCACGCAAATAGTTGCTTGGGGAAGTCTTCGTGCAGGCATTGGTTCTTTTGCTCGGCCAGCCGAATCCTCGCACACCATCAGTCAGGTTGCTGTTCCGACCCAATCTTGCTCGGATGTGACACAAATTGCATGATGAATCCGATGCTGCTGCTTCTACAGGCTGAAGGACAACTTTGTCTCTCTGTACCTTATACTGCCTGATGAGATGATACTAATTGCATCCTGTAACAGGCTGATCTACTGCGAATCCTGAGCAGTTGGTAGACAGAAAAGCCTCTGCTGCATAAATGGTTTCGCATGAGCGAATACCTCACGCCTCCGGAATACTACCTCACCACCAATTAAACAAAATTCCGTGCTGGTACTTCAGTTCCATCACCCAAGGTAAGGTCAGGATGAACAAGATACGACTACTACATATCATCAATGCTTCATCCAGCAGCGGAAGCTTGTCCACAATTAGAACGTCTCGTGCATGTACTGTATGTCGTAGCATCGACAGGCTGACTGGCCTTGCGACAAGCGACACACACGTTACGGAGAAAAAAGAAGCCAGACACGCAAAACCGCAAGGTAGCAGTTGCAAGGCCAGGGTGAGGGTGAGGGTTACACTCTCTTCATCTACTCAACGTGCTGCGGTGAAATTCTGCTTTCCTTACCCTTGCCACTTCAGGTTCTTACTTGTGTTTGATGGACGGAGGCAAGATGTACCCCCTCTCCCCCCCCCCCCC